>NC_071516.1:13018393-13321423 GCF_027887155.1 Malaclemys terrapin pileata | reverse complement strand
CGGGCAGGAAACCTCCTATGTATTTGACATGGTTCTCCTTTTGTACAGGGCTGTGTATGTGTACAGCATTACAGTACTAATAGGGAAGAAAGGATGGGTCATTAGGGAACGGGGAGAAGAAAAACCTTTCTAAGCACAGCTTAGAATTTAAATTTAGATTCATTAAGTGTTTCCATACAAGTTATGGTGATGTAATGATTTCCCCTCCCCAACTTCGGAGCAGCATTGTGTGTGCCATTTGGAAGCCACTTTCACCCCAGCAGTAGATTCATTTGAGCAAAGTGTGAAGTGATTTCTGTTTATGAAGGACTCCAGAGTGAAAGTTGCTGTGTAAAAGCCCAGTTCTGAACTATGTTAAATAATGTGAAGGTTGCACAGTTAAAAGTCATAGAAGATTAGGCACTGATCCTGCAAATTACTCCACATGGGCAAATCCCCAGTATGCACACCCCTTTAGGCAGAGCCCCATTGAAGATAATGGAGCTCCACACAGGCACTGGCCTCCACATGTACAGAATAACTTGCTGGATCAGGACCTAAGGTTCCTCCTGAGCTATGTAACACCTAGATTGTATTTTTACTTCCTGTTTTCCTTGTTATATTTATAGCTTAGAATTAACAGTCAAGTAGTCAAGTCCAATTTTCCCTGCTTTTGCTGGGAGAGGGGACGATTGGGATCTCAAAGATGTTGTGAGCTGTTTGAGGCAGGGGCCATCTTTTTATTCTGCGCCTAGCACAATGGGATTGCGGTCCGTCACTGGGCCCCAGATGCTACCACAATGCAAATAATTAATTATGATAATAAATGTGTACTGTGACATCTCATGCCAGAAATGAAAGGGCAGGAGCATTCTATCTACCGGTTCACCCAGGTACATATCCATCTGTACCTCCCATGTATTTAAATATAGACATGACAAAAACAATATTTCCTTCTTTCTTCCTTCCCTCCTGTCTGGTGGTAGGACAAATAGCTTGATAAGGTTGTAAAGGATTTTTTTTAATGTAGGTTTCCTTGTGTACACCAATGAGTGGGTCCGTGTATATGTATTGAAACAAAACTAAAATGGAAGGTCCACTCTCAGAGACCTTAGCTCTGAAAGTGAGGTCATTCTTAGTCTCCTGTGGGAATGAGTTCCACAGTCTAGGGCCAGCTGCTGTGAAATTTCTGTCTCTTGCACTCCTGCATGAGCCTCTTCACTGTCAACTACTCATATGGCAGTCTGTGGCACTGTCATAAATTTGCTAGATTTCCAGCTGCCATTAACTTGTCCACCTACATTTCCAATGTGAAAACAACCCTTCTCCACAACCTTCTCTTCTGCTCCTTTTTTTTTTGGTAAGGCAGATATTTTTCAGGACTTCTTTCTACCTCACAAAGAAGCAAAAAAAGGACACAAGCCAGTTTTTTTCCCTTTGCAACTCACCTTTTATGATGAGTCCTTAACTATGCCCTGTTCATTCCCTCTGACGCATCTGGCACTGGCCACTGTTGGAGGACAGGATACTGGGCTCGATGAATCATTAGTCTGACCCATGTTCTTTGCCAAACTCAGTGATGCTTAAATTCAGAGGTGTGCATTTAAGGTGAGAGTCACACACACATGCCATCCCAAACAACAGGGCTTTGTGCTGGGAATTAAAGGAGGGCTGTAAACAGGCCCCAGACCCTGTGGGCTTCCCCGCTGCACTCCTGCAGCCATGAGACGTGCTGATACGGACTCCCTGGCCCTGGGAGTCTTTCCTAGCCTGGTCACCACAACTCCTGGCGTTCTTAGCCACCCACCACTGTGCCAGAAAGCCTAGAGTGTTATTTGCGCACCATATTGACTAGCTCCCCCCCCCCCCCCTTGGTTCTGGGGAAGGGTACAGTTTGATTACTAGCAGCTAGTCCTGCTTTCCTTCAGACTTTCTACTCTCCTCCCCAGCCTTTACTTATATAGTCCTAGCAGCTGGGGGGACAGGGGGAGTCTTCTCCACCCAACTAGCCCTTTAGCTGTCTCTCTACTCAGTTCATTGGCACCCTCTGCCTTTTACCCTGAAAAGCAGGATATGCAGAGCCAGCTGCTGACTCAACACCCCCCTCCTACACGGGCATCAGCCTGGGCTGAGCTGGCCCCAGGCCTAATGGCCCGTCCGCCCCAGTCTAGGTTGAGCTGGGCTGAGCCCTCCCCCATGGGCAGCGCGGACCCACCCTGGGGGCTGAAGTGGTGCAAAGACGCGACGGTCAGGCCTGGCTCTACTGAGGACGATCTGCGGGGGAGGGGACCTAGCTTCTCCCTCCCCGCAAGGGTCCGGGGAGGAGGCTGCCAGTAGCTGTGAGGGACTGCTCCAAACCGGGCTGCCGTCCCGCTCGCTAGGCAGGGGCGCTGTCTCTTTAAGGAGGAGGGTGCCTGGGCGGGCGGGGGTGGCTGTTAGTCTCTTCGGGCCTGGGCTGCTTCCCTGGCCGGGCTCGCGGGCCAAGGGGCCCTGTTCCAGCAATGCCCTGGCTGGTGCAGCTGGGCTCTCCTGCGGCGCACCGCCCGCTGGGCCCTGGGGCGCTGCTCCAAGCTACCGCACGCATCGTCTGGGGCAAGGTGGGCAGCGGCGGCAGCAGCCCTAGAGCAGCAGCGGGGGCCCCGCCGCTCCTAGGCGGCCACCTGCAGGCTGTCCCCGGGGGAGGCGAAGCTAGAGAGGCTCCGCACAAGAGGCAGCATCGACCCAGCTTCCGACTGGGGTGCAGCTGGCTCGCCCTGGGGGATCTGCGCCTGCAAAGCCCCCTCCGCCTCCTGCCCGCTCCTGCGCTGCTTGCCCCAGTTGATCCCAGCCGCCGGACCGGCTGCAGAGCTGCTAAGGCGGGTTATCTGCCCCCCCACAAGGGCTTCGGCGACCAACAGCAGGTGCAAGAGGACGCGGAGTTCAGCCATCTGCCGCCCGAGATAATTCTGCAAGCAACTTCCAGCAACTTCCCCGGCAGCGGCAGCTCCGGGAAGGTGGGTGAGGGTGACTCAGGCTGAGTCAGCAGCAACTTGCTAAGTGGGTTTAGTTTTGCTGCTCTGTATTGTCCGTGTATCCCGGTGGATATTGGCAAATACCGATACTGCCCTAGGCTTCTTCCCATTCCATACAATCCACTTGTGTCTTATGAAGCTGCATCATGCATGGGGTCTGGAGTGGGAAGCACTGTCCCATTGAGAGGAAAAGGGGCTGTGCGTGGGCTAGCTCTAATCTGTGCAACATAATTTCTCAGGTTCTACCGTGTTTCCGTCCAAAATGGGTGTGACGGGTTGGATCACAGAAACCCCCCTGGGAGCTGCCACCCGATGTGCAAAGACTAACCCCCCTGGGAGCTGCCACCCGATGTGCAAAGACTACCCCTGCTTTTGTTTTCCCTGCCAGCTCAGGACTCCAGCACCCTGTCTTGCTGAGCCAGCCACTCCCGTCTGGCTCCAGACACAGACCCAGGGTCTGAATCACTTGTCCCAAAGCTGCAGGTTTACCTGAAAACAGCTCACAGAAGTGTGCTTGTCTTTAGCACTTAGATGCCCAACTCTCAATGGGGTCTAACCCCAAATAAATCCATTTTACCCTGCATAAGCTTTATGCTCATAAATTGTTCCCCCTCTATAACACTGATAGAGAGATATGCACAGCTGTTTGCTCCCCCAGGTATTAATACATACCCTGAGTAAATTACTAAATAAAAAGTGATTTTATTAAATACAGGCGGTAGGATTTAAGTGGTTCCAAGTAGTAACAGACAGAACAAAGTAAGTCACCAAGCAAAATAAAATAAAATGCGCAAATCTATGCCTAATCAAACTGAATACAGATAATCTCACCCTCAGAGATGCTTCAGTAAGTTTTTTCTCAGACTGGACACCTTCCAGGCCTGGGCACAATTCTTTTCCCTGGTACAGCTCTTGTTGCAGCACAGGTGATAGCTAGGGGATTCTTCATGATAGCTCCTCCCTCCCCTTGTTCTCTTCCACCCCTTTATATACCTTTTGCTTAAGGTGGGAACCCTTTGTCCCTCTGGGTTTCCACCCCCCCCTCACTGGAAAAGCACCAGGTTAAAGATGAATTCCAGTTCAGGTGACATGATCACATGTCACTGCAAGACTTCATTGCCCACTTGTCAGCACACACATATACAGGAAGACTAACAGGTAAACATAGCCATCTGCAGACAATGGTCCTTGTTAATGGGAGTTATCAAGATTCCAAACCATCATTAATGGCCCCCACTTTACATAATTACAATAGGCCCTCAGAGTTATTTTATATTTCCAGTTTTAGATACAAGAGTGGTACATTTATACAAATGGGATGATCACACTCAGTAGATTATAAGCTTTGTAATGATACCTTACAAGAGACCTTTTGCATGAAGCATATTCCAGTTACGTTATATTCACTTATATTTTTATAAAACCATATAGACTGCACAACGTCACAATGGGTTAATTTTCTACATCACCATCAAGATTTATCGAGGGAATAAAGATGCCAAGGAGTCGCCATTGGGGAGATGGTCTCACAGCAGGGTACAGAGGGAGGGAAATATTCTTATTCCATCCCATAGGAAGTTGTTTGAAATCTTTCTAGTTATAGTGTTATAGCTAGTGCCAATTTGCACAGACTGGACGTAGTTTTAACAGGCAGTAAAACAACTTCTTTTTTAAAATATAATGTCCTGTCCACACACTGGCCAAAAACATTACTTGTTTTCAAGCTGCTGCAGTTTCTGTAGGATAGGTTTTAAGAATAGAAAGTGTTAAAATAGAGGAAATGGTTCTAGTACTTGTAATGTGTGTGTGCATCATATTCTCATAAAATACAGGAGAAAGATTCTCACTTCCTCCCCTGTGCGGTCTGCACATTTTGAATTTTATAGAAGATCTCAAGTACCCAGTTTTTCTGAAGTGACAGTTAAGAAACAAGAGAAAAGGGATGAAATTCAGTTGGAAAGTTTAGGTTGAATGTTCCAGGCAGCGATATCTATTAGCCTGCAGGATAGTTTCCCAAGGTATATGGTAGAGGCCCAGTCACTTGGGACACTTAAAACTACACTGGGCAGGACACTTGACAATGTACTGGGGCAGGGGACTAATGGTCTTTCTTATCTCTTTTATCCTCTTCCCTATTTCAGCTCAAAAACAGAGTGTGGAAATGTCCTTAGTTATCTGCACATGTATTTTCACTGTTCAATACATGTAACTTTAAAAAAAATAGGAGTGGTCTTGGTTAGAAATGCAACACGAGTCCCTTAGAACAAAATGTGTAATGTTTTAACATTCATAACTTGGCTGAACTGTATGTGGATGTTTGAATTTTTTTTCTTTCTCTTTGTGGGGGGAGGTTGTTTTTAAACTTGTTTGTGCCAGAATTTCTAAACGTGAAGGTTTAGCTCCAGGTTAATTATTATGGCCAAGTAGTAAGCCATAAAAAACGCATCTCTTTGGTTTTTCAGAGGTGCTTTGCATCAGCTAGTACCCATTAAAATCAATGAGAGTTCCAGAGTACAGTACCTCTGAAAAATAGCAAATTATGATGGAAGTAATGATGCTGTTTTCACTAGAAATGCTAAAGAGAGCAATGCCTTGAGGAGAACTGAATGAGAGCCAGTGCCCATCACTTAAGAGCTCTTGACATGAGCTTCTTTCTCTTCTGTGTCAGACCACCCACTGTCTGCACACTATTATCCACATGTATTTTTCTTTTATTAGATAAAACACTCTTGTTTGAGACCCTTCTGTGACCTATACTAATTTTTTAATTCTTAATACAGTTAGATTTTGTTTGTTTGTTTTGTTTAGGGGGAAATAGTCCCGTTGGTATTGCCAAAGAACATCATATAACTACAGATGCTCACAATTCAAAGTAGTCTCTCTTTTAAAAATATATATATATTAAACTAAGCCTTTTAAAATATATTTTCTTTCTTTGCATTTCTGCAGGACTGGTTCTACAAATAAACACTGAATTTCCTTTGTCTCAAAACAATAATCTAAAAATAAAATTTCATTAATATGGATCTGCCCTCACTGAGGCCCCAATTAATCAACCAGATGCATGTGGGCAAGGAGATTCAGCTCCAGGATTGTGGCCAACTCTGTGCTTTTGGTTGCTTTCAGTCACTGTTGAATTCTTAAACACGTTGAGCACCTTAATCTTCTGGTGGATTGATTTCTGGCATTACAGGACTCCCTGGGTCCAAGAAAAATAGACTTTCTACAGAGATGTTATAGAAAATAATTCTGTTCTCTCAGCTGTCTTTACTAAGCAAGTAGATATACAGGGCATGACCACACCGGGTAGTCATAATAAACAGCTGCTAACATGGTACTGGCTTAATCTCTTGCCTCATTGCTAATACAGATTCAGAAGCTGCCTCAGTGTATTTCAGTCTAGTGCCCTAGATTAGGGAGAGCGAAATTGAAAGAAATGGAAGCCACTTGGGTGACAAGAACAGGCTACATAGCTCAGATCCTGTGATTTCATTTTGCATTGTTGGCTTTGATATAATGAGCCTGGAGTTCCTGAGAATCCTCTCCTGGTTGTATAACTGCCTGAGATGCCCTTTAGCACTGTAAATTGAAAGCATATATAATATGGAGCTTAACTGGGCCTACTTATTGGCAGACTGAGAGAGTCAAAAGACTGAATGGGCAAAGGAAAACGAAATATTCTCTCTTCTGTCAAGGTTTGAGGCACATTGACTGGTGGGACGCATCTGGTGGCACTGCCTCTGCGGTAAATAAACAGGGGGCTTCAGTCTCAGTGGCTGTCAGAATGGTACCACTACTATTAAGTAAACTGAAGAAGAGGGAACCCTTCTGTCCATCCTATTGTCCAGTAATAAATGAGATGCCCCAAGGTTTTCCCTCTTGTCTTGGCCAACATTTCCTCTGGGGTTAAGACAAGATAATGTCCAAGACTGTGTGTCAGATCTAGTACCTGAGGCTCTACCTGCCCAGTTAGGATCAGGTTGCTTTGAAACCTACTTTTAATATAAAAATTCTGTTTTATACCTTATTCTGTTATAGAAATGCCAGAGGAAGAAATGAAATGGGTTCCCCAATGGCTATAGCAGAAGTCTGTCAGTGGCTGCCAAACCACTGCTAGCATAGTTGCATTTGCTGCTGCTGCAGCCGCATTTTTACAGCCGGGGGATACGCTGCTTGTTGCTACCGAGCTACAGCATAATAATTCCCAGGTTCTTTCTCTGTGTTGCTGATGTACAAAATGTGATTTACAAGAGCTTAAAATGTTGGGCCTTATTCAGGGGTAAATTATTTTAAGCTGACCTCTCTCGATATGTTGTGTCAAATGTGCTTTCTGTGTCACCAATCACTTGGCCTTTGGCGAGACAGTGCTCTTTAATCTGCACTGTGAGGCTGAGCATTGAGGTACAAAGCAAAATCACTCTGGCATGCAAACTAAGGATCCTCTTCTACAAGTGACTGTGTGGGTGGAACTCTGCCTGAACTGAGTCAGTTTCAGGATCGGGATTATATTGTCTATATTTATTATTCTGTAATAGGAAAACTTGCCCTAGTGCTGGGGTCCACACAGAGTTCAATGCAGCCCTTAAGCCTGGGTTAATGGCTCATGTGGACCTTGTGTACTCTCTTCTATGGGGTAAATTCCACCTAATACTATGCATCTTTGTTTTGCCCCCCTATCCAAAGCACCCAAGAACAGCACGGCATAGAGTTCTGTGCTTTTATTTTGCTTCTCAGCAAGTAGCTTGAGACAATTAACTGGAACCTGGACATTGTGTGTCATGTGAGTGTTCGTTCTAAATCATCGTTTTCTTTTTGGATAGGACACAAGTAGATCCCCTGAAAAGGAAGTCACGGATCCCAGTGATGAAGATGAGAAGAAACCCAACAAATCCCAGCAGCTGAAAAAAGTTTTTAAAGAATACGGAGCTGTAGGAGTTTCATTCCATATTGGAATTTCGTTAATGTCTTTGGGAATATTCTACCTGGCTGTTTCAAGGTGTGGATTCTCTTGCAGACTCTCTGGCCTTGGGTAATCTTGTGTATAAAATAAGAAATATCAAGCAGGCATGGATTTTTGAGGTAGTACTTAACTTCTGAGACTAGTCAGGGCCCAATGTTGTGTCTGCTCTATGTGCAGAAGTCTCGTGGCATCCAACTGGAGATTCATGTATGAAGCAGTTGCAGATTTGGGACCAGTCTGAGTTGAGACAAGCAAGAGTAAAGATGAGGGTTTGCATTTAAAATGTACCTTGCTCTACACCTGGGGGCATGCAGGATGGGGAGTGTGCCAATGCAGCCATCCGGAAGGGAGTTTGTTTGTTATTTTGGGGACATGCTGTTTTAATGAAACACTGGCTTGAGCAGTGTAGATCTGAGAGCCACCACTGTGTGCTGGAGCTGAAGATTGTTTTAATTCAGTATAAATCAAATAAAAACAGAACTGTATCCAAAACAAGGTGATTACCCTCAGGACCAGATTTCCAGTTAGGCACAGTAGGCATGTGCCTAGGGGCACCTAAAAATTAAAAGAGGGTTAAAAGTTTCATATATATAATTTTTTTTTTTTTTACGGAAAACACAAAGGTCACCTGTAGGCAGGGGGCGTGCTGAAGATGCTGTGCCTAAGGACACGTAAGGTGTAAATCCGGCCCTGATTACCCTGGAGATCTACTCAGGCACTTGTATGCAAGAAAGGAGAGCAAAAGAATAATGTAGGCTGGTAGGTTCCTTGAAAGACACCAGTTAGAATTTTGCCTATAACTGCAGAAGAAACAGAAAGATTAAAACAAATATAGGACTGGATTTAAAAAAAAAATAGAAGGGTGACAACTAGGGAGGAGAGAGAGAGAGAGGAGTTTGTACGTGGCTTTTGGTGGGATCATGTCCTATTTTTAGAAATGTACATAATTATTTACAGGAACAGAGCACATGATGGCAGCAAAGATCCCTCATGCACTGCACAAACATAACTCTCCCGTTACAAAACAATTAATGTACCATTACATGTAGGCACAGCAGAATTCGATTTTTTTTTTGTAAGTTTGACAATTAATATTGATTTTTATTTTTAAGCGTTTTTTTATTTTTAACTATTTTAATTTTCACATTTGTAGGGAATAAAAGGGGGGAGGGTTAGGGTAGCTCTGACAGCAAGGCTGCAGGGGGCTCGCTGTGTGGCTGAGAGGCCTGAGACAGGAGGGCACAAGGTGCAGGAGCGGCTGTGGTCGTGGCTTGGCAGAACAGAGACCTTTGGCCAGAGTCGTGAGGAGAAGCCACCAGCTGGGAGGGATGCCACCCAGCTGCTGAACAACTCCTACCCACAGATGACCTCTGCATTCCTGGCCAGGGAGTGAGTCACCAGGACTGCAGAGGGCTCCCTGCAGCGCTGTGAGGCCAGTGACACCGGATTCCTGCAGGTGCTAGGTGCATTTTCCAACTGTTGATGGATTTTTTTGTTGTTTTTTGTTTTGTGTCAGATGAAATTGACACTTACCAATGACTAAGGACATAAATCAAATCCTGCTAAGCCTAATTGTATGGCCAAGTGTGAGAAGTGCAGTGGGGAAAAAGTGAACCATTGCAAGGTCATGTGGGAAATACTCCAGAATTTAGAGCCTATTCTAGACAACTGAAAATAGTTGTGGCTTCTTTGTTTGCAATGTATACGTGACTGATCGATGGCAGTTGACAAGTCCCTCTTTCTTTCCTTTGCTCTGTTTTTTACATAAGTTATTCAGCATTCAAACAGCCTTTTTACTCCTCCATTAGCGAACTTTCAGCATTACGTATGGGTGTATTGTTGTCTTACTCTGTCTTACATCAGATTTACTGATGGTCTTTCATTTTGCACGTTGGTTAAACTTTGAAAGATTTAAAGATTATTTACAAACTTCCAATTTATTTTTTTTAATTCAGAAGGTAGAATAATAGAACAGGGATGTTACCTAGGGAGGTTGTGGAATCCTTGTCATTGGAAGTTTTTAAGAACAGATTAGACAAACACCTGTCGGGGATGGTCTAGGTGACCTCTTGAGATCCCTTCCAGCCCTACATTTTTATTATTTTTTAACTGTAAGGGACATATCTGTGTATTGGGCTGATGCTGCAGATATACAATTGTGAAAGCAGAGAAAAGAGGGATGAATGAGAAGGTATTTGGTTTTATAGGGACACCAACCTGGGAGGGGAAAAATATCACATTTCAGGCTGAAAAGTTGTTTCCTATTCTTGTAACAGGCATCATTTGAAATTGTCAAAAATATCACACTGTGCATTTGACAGCACTTTGTGCTTTTTCAGTTTCTGCATGTTGTGTGGGCCTTTCACAGAGCAATGGGGAGGAGAAAAATATATATAAAAAAATTAAAAACATGTAAAACCACAAAAATTGGCTCGGAGGTATGGGAGGGCTCAGAGACAAATGTAATACCTCAAGTTACAATTTATAATTTATTAGCTTTCTAGTTGATGGTGCCTCTTTAAGTCAATCACAGTTTATTTTATTTGTTGGAATTTTAATTTCTTAATGCATCTGTGCTTTAGGTTTTTGATTTACATAGTAAAAGGGAAATGTCAAACAGCATGGGCTTCCTGAATTGTCAGAAAGATTGCAGACTAATCTCAGTGAGAGCAGTATAAAGCTAGAGTGGCTCCATTTTAGAAACTCATCCATTGTGTTAAATCAGAATCTGGCACACTTAACTGCTTTTTAAGTAACGACATAAAAGTTAACGTTGTTCTGCTATAACTAAGGTAGGTGTTCAGTTAAGGAACAGGAGCATGAATACCCAGATTATCCTAAGTAAGGGGGGGAGGGATAGCTCAGTGGTTTGAGCATTGGCCTGCTAAACCCAGGGTTGTGAGTTCAATCCTTGAGGGGGCCACTTAGGGATCTGGGGCAAAATCAGTACTTGGTCCTGCTAGTGAAGGCAGGGGGCTGGACTCAATGACCTTTCAGGGTCTCTTCCAGTTCTGGGAGATGGGATATCTCCATTAATTGAATTTAAGTAAACAAAAGATCTCTTTACTAACATAAGGGAACTGGTACAACTTTTTGATTTAAAAAATAAATTACAATAAATTCTTTTTTCCTTTTTTCCCTCCCCAGTGGTGTGGACATGACCGCAGTTCTCCTAAAACTTGGATTCAATGAAGCATTGGTGCAATCCAAAGTGGCCGCTGGTACAAGCACATTTGTGTTGGCCTACGCTATTCACAAGGTGTTTGCTCCAGTCCGAATCAGCATTACCTTAGTTTCTGTGCCATTCCTTGTCCGATATTTCCGTAAGATTGGTTTCTTCAAACCTCCTGCCTCAAACCCATGATGAAATCTTATTGTTTAAAAAAAAAAATGTCATGTTCATATAGCTTTTTAAAGTGCTGTGCAACTGCAGTTACCCTATTTGGACTCATGTTAATAGTGATCTCATCTTGCCTTTTTGACTTGTCTTTTTAGGTAAATGTTTCTTTCAGGAAAATGTTGATATCTACTTTCCTTTCCTTCTCTTCCCTTCAGAACTTTGTTAAAATGGTATCTGAAAACTCCTGCAAGTGATAACATAAGCACTTACCTACCAATGAGGAAACTGTTTAGAAAGTACATCTTAGAATCTTTACAGCTCAGCCTTTTAGGCCTTACTTTTTTCTTGGTGAAACACACTTGCTACAGTGCCGCACTAATTCATAATAGTGTATTTCAGGAACTAAACTAAGGTTGAATCCCCATTTAATTATTCTCTGAAGCATACTCTGTCCTATCATGTGACTGCCTCTTTTGATACACAAACTCAGTGCTTAGTATTTATCTGCTGCCCCTTTAAAATAATTTGTTGCTCTGAAAAGACACTCTGGCCATGCTGTACTTCCATACTTCTAAGTTGTATGGATGCTGAGCATCACTTAAAAGCTGTCTCCTGGTTCCAGTAGAGCAAGCTGCTAGCCAGTTTTATTTATACTAGAGACCTATAGACTATTTGAGTGAAATCCTGACTTCCCTGAAGTCAATGGAAGTTTTGTTACTGACTTCAAGGGGACCACAATTTCAGTCTGTGGGCATGATCCAAAACCCATTGAAGTGGGTGGCAAGACTCCGATAGGCTTCAATGTGGTGGATCAGGCCCTGTATTAGCAGACATATCTATAACTGGAACTGAGCTGTAGCAGGTTCTCAACCCCTGCAGAAGAAGCTCATATACATTCCTGAAGTCCACATGCTATAATTCTGCAGACTGTTGAGTGCACCAGCTAGTTACTTGATTCTTATATTAAACTAACATAAAGACTTAATATGGGAGTGATCTACACTTTTAAGACTTTATTGCGTAGCTCACGTCAGATACCATTTTAAAGTGCTATTTCCTTAGATGTTTGAGTTGTCCATTTGGCTTGCTGTTCACAACTCAATATGGCATGTTTCTACAAACTGCTGTAATGTCTATAATTCATCAAGCCAAGAAATCTGCAGGTCTGAGCTAGCTACTATGGGGGTGTATATTAACTATTTTAATGTGAACAGAAAAAAAGCTTAGTTCTGATCTCTGCAGTAAATTCCAAACACTTACCAATGTGCTACATTGCTCTTGCACTGCAGAAGCATCACCGTGAAGTCAAGGGTATGTCTACACTTACCGTGGATCGATGCGGCGATCGATCTACTGGGGATTGATTTAGCAGGTCTAGTGAAGACCCACTAAATCGACCACAGATTCCAGTACTCCACCAGAACGAGAAGCATAAGGTAAGTCGATGGGAAAGCTTCTCCTGTCGACCCAGCGCAGTGTATGCACCACAGTAAGTCAACCTAAGCTACATCAACTCCAGCTATATTATTCACATAGCTGGAGTTGCCTAACTTAGGTCGACTTAACCCGGTAGTGTAGACCTGCCCTAAGTGAGATTGATTTAAATGAGCACTTAGTAGTAGTTTTAGGCCCAAGATTTAGATTTTTTTAATTATAAAATGAAATAGAAATATTTTCAGTAGCTTTATCTGGATGTTCCTCTGCAGTGTTGGGAAAAACGAACACTGCAGCATCATGCAAGTGAAATGGGCTATAAACTGATTAGTTTAGCTTCACCCTCCAAGCTGAGGGAAGTGCAAAGAACTAAGGATCTGTCAAAATTGCATTATCATTAACTTATTTATCTTTTTAAATAATTGGTTGAAAATTGCTTCTTAAAAATTTTATTACTGTGACAATGTTCCTATCATCACGTGGAGTTTAGTATGTACATATAGCTATGCAATACAGAGTGCCCAAAATAAGTTATTGTGTACGTCTCAAGGGATTTTGATGACTTAGGGCTAGAGTGGCAGCTTGCAAGCTGCCCTGAGTAAGGGGCAGCATATAACTGCACTACCCCAGGAGCAGTGGCCATATTGTGACTGAGTTGCAGTGTGGTCCCTGCTTCCTCTTTGCTCCATGGGAGATGTAAGCTGTGCCCGCCTTCTTTCTAATGTAGCTTAAATCACCATCTGCACCTGTTCTGCTGCTCTGGCTGGCTCACTGCCTGGCCAGGAGAGTTAGCTGCTCCTAGGTGGCTGCATTCCCTCTTGTATTGTGACCCATGACGCAGATAGTCTGTGCGAGGCAAAATGGGGTGCCTCACATCCCTGCAGTGGTGTGTAAGCTCGTTTATGATTGAGTCCATAAGTAACCCTGAAACCAACTTATCAAGCAGAGTTTACATTTTATTTTAGTTTAATTGCTGGAATGTTTTGACTTTTTTTTTATTGAAATTGCCTTCTGGTGATGCTACTGAATAATGGACTTTCTGGATAAAATTGAAATATCTTTAAGTAACCATTGAAGGTGGTGGTGGGGTTGTTGCACTGTTAACTCCTAACAGTAACTTCCCTAATCTCCTGCAATTTGCTAGCTGCTGAAACATTTGGGGGCCTTTAAGGAAATTTAGACATTCTACTCAAGGTCGAACACTGATTTATTTATTTTTTTAAAGGAAACATTTTTGGTTTTATTCCCTTTCCCATAATTATTTCTAATAGAGCCATTTTCTCTGATGGGCTCTTATTGCTTCATAGAGAGTTCTCTGATTTTGAGTACTGTTGCAGTCACTTTTTGATATTAATGATATAGCAAGATACAAAAAATTCTACTTTTTAAAGTATTCAAAGTATCACATCACTTTATTCTTTCATTTCTAAGTAAAATGTGTATTTTTCTATTATCACTATTAGAAAAACAAGTAGCATTCCAGTCCTTCTATCAGTTACTTCCTGTAATGCAGTCATGATTTTGTGGTTTCTGGAAACAATGCTCACTTTAAAAATCACCAGCATATCACACACTGCTTACATTTTAAAAGTTAATTTCATTTGCTGAGTGAAGTAATTAAACTGCACTTGTCCCTTTTAAATCAGACAGACACTATTTTTGACCTCTGAATTAGACAAATCTGGTTGTAAAAACTGTCATTTGCAACCTTTGTTTAGATTAACTTTTTTCCAATGTATTTTAAATCAAGAATATATTTTGAATTTCTGAATCATTTGTAAGCTTGAAAACAATTAGTGTGTGAAATAGTAGTAAAGGTCTTATAGAATTGTCAACACTAGTAGAAAATACAATAAAATATTTTTTTCCCTTCTAGTTGTTTACTTATTTTCCAGTAAGAAATATCTTAGGATTGTACGCATTGCAATTCCATAAACTAAGTCATGTGTATACAATTGCAAAAACTGCAGTACTCCAAAATACCAAAGGAATGTGCAATGGAAAAATCTATTGCATGTGAAACAGCAGTAGAGTTGCTTCACTGCATGTTGTAAAAGTGAAGACTGAGAATCATAGGTGTGGACCAGTGATTGCAGATCCCCACTAAAATTGTTGAACACGGGGTCCTGTGTATACTCTGCAGGATCGATCCTGTGGCAACATGATTTTTTCCCCTATAATATCCTTTTCCCATTTTGCCCCATCACATGCAGTTTACTCCTGGGGGAATTCAGCACCACTGCAATGCAGAATTTTGCAGAAATGTTGTGCGCGCAGAATTTCCCCCACAGAAATTGGCTACAGTGGTGGTAGCTGCTACTGGACCTGGCAGAGCCCAGCTTGCACATAGAAGACACTGCCTGGTGGGGGAGAGGGAGGGATCTCGAGGGTTCCCAGCAGCTGCGGTTCCCTGAGGAGACAACAGTGTGTAGAAAACTCCACACAAGCCTGGGACCCACCATCAGGTTGTTTCTCCTCTGGGATTCCTGGGCTCTGAGGGGTAAGAGGTTGGGTATGTGGGCTGGGGGACCCTCATGGCTGGGCTTTGGTGAGGAGGGAGTGTGGGCATCTAGGCTAAGGGGCCCTATGGCTGGGCTCTGGGGGCAGGGGAAGGGGGTGTGGGTTTCTGGCCACCCAGCTGGGCTCAGGGAAGGGGCAGAGAAACAGGAAGTGGGTTGTTATAGGGGGGTTCTTTAACTTTCTGCTCCTGGGGGAATTTTTTCTCTCTATATTACTTGCTGACAGGTATTTTGAAATAAGTTACCAAATTGAAAGTACTGTGATCATCTAGTGTTGTTTTGACAAAGTCTGCAGAAACTTAAAATATTGTGCACAGAATTTTTCGGCACAGTTCACCCAGGAGTAGCAATTGGATCATAGCTAGAAAATACTCAATCAAAAAATCCTAGATTAATTTTCTTTAATGGGCTGGGACCACTGTCTGGACTTCTGCATTACTGCTTAAGTGATCTTCAGAACCTCTTCCCTGTTGTGTGCCCCAAGAAAAGAACTAGTCACTTGAGTTGCTTTCCTGAGCTCAGCTTCTCCCCTTATTTCCAAGATGCTGAGCTCACCAGCCTATACTGGTTTAGCTGCAAGCTGGACTTCAATGCCGGCTTTCTAGTGCTGCCCAGCTTTGTGAAACAATGCAGGGAATATGTTCTGGGAACCTATTAACTCACTTTGTGAGGAAGGCTAAAGAGCAAGAGGCACCTATAGGCATGTCCCAGCAGGGCACTTAAACAAGATCTCTAATTCAGTGGCATCTTGGAAAAAATAAATTCCACAGGCTCCCTACTAGTGCTTCTGTACGTACGGACACATTAAAACTAGACAGTCTTGATAACATGATCTAAGAATGTACTTTTATTCCCTTCTGAGGATGCAGTCTGAGACACTTCATTGGAAACTGAACAGGAGAGATTAGCCCACTTCTAACCATAGAAGTCATTCAGGTGCCTCAATGCTCACCTTTACGTATGGAAGTCTTGTTTACTGTATCCACAGTAGTGAGCTGAAGCACTTTGAGCTTCTTTTTCTACTACCTTAGTTAATTCAACACAGAAACTTTAGACAAAGAACCAGGGACCCATAAACAGGCTGCTACTAGCACCTCTTTCCACCTCAGGTTTTGGATTTTCCTTGCAGCATGACTACATGCAAAGGAAAACTAACATGAGTTTATTACCTCTAGATTAAGGATACCAAATTTTGTGGAGTTTGACATTTCAGCATTAACCACCTTCCTTGTACTCACATTTTTAAAACCTGCCACTTAAGGCTGACACACACACACCCCTTCATTGCTGTTCCCTATGCTGGTTAGAGCAGAGGTTTTAGTAACTTGTTTTTAAAACAGGTGGGTCCTTAATCTGTGTATGGGCCTGTCTACACAAGTTTAAGTCATGCAAATTGATGTAGACAGTTAGTGCTGCAAGGGTTACTTTAACTAGTAAAAATGCTTCCATGGTAATTATGGAAAGCTAGTTTTGTTTTAAAAGAATTCTTATTAGCCTACTCCTTCACCTCACTCTTTACCTCAACACTGGACTTACAGCAGTAAGAACTGTAAAGTAAAGTCATTAGGCTCTACAAAACATACTAACGTCTTTAAGATCAGGCTCTTATGTTTCATAGAATAGGAAGTGTCTACATTTAGTTTGATACATTTTGCTATAATTTTCTGGTTTAAGAATGTTGTCTAATAGGTCCAGCAGTATGTGCAATAAAGTAAACCTTACCATCCTGTCAGAATGTAACAAGTCTTTATTTAACAAATGTCAAGTGCCTCACCCCTCAAGACAACAACAGGCCAAAGAGTACACAGAAGCAAGAAATGCACACAATTATTAGGACACATTTATGAAGAGTCACATTCATCTTTTTCCACTCAGCTTCAGATCACTGCACATTTCAGATAACCTTAGCAGCCCAATAAATTAGAATGCAGGTAACTCAAGGATTATTGCACTATTTGACCATGACAGATATCCAGAACCACAACTGTCTCTTGCTATTAGAAAGCATGAGCCAAAAATTAAGACTGATCACATCATAGGGCCCTTGGCAAGAACACAACATTTAGCTTTGCCTCACCTCAATGTATATGACCCATATGCAAACTGGACTTCAAGTATGTTGGCTAATATTCTATCAACTTCTTTGAGTGCACTTCTTGTCAAACTGCTCTCAATATATACATATATATAAAAAAGTTTTCTCCATTACAATAGGAAAGAGTTTAAAATGGTAAATAGCTCACACAACTGAATTGTTCCCCGCTTCCCCCAGTCTGTTTTAATTAGCAGGTCTTTTATTAAAGTCTCATTGCAAGCAACCTTTCCTGGCTGCATTACAGTAGTCATGGTTACAAGGCTCTCCTTTTGTTTATGGTTCATTTGAGATTGTTTATAGTATGAAAGGGACACCTTGCTAAGACGGCGTTCTGTTACTGGTAGCAGCCTCACTCTTCCGGCTGCTTGGTTGTTTTGTAGAGTTTGTGGTAATCCATGGGTGTGCAAGCACGTCTTTCAGTGGCAGCCTCTGGTATGGATTATGCTTCAGGAGCTTTACAATTAAGTCCTTAGCTCCCTCTGATACAAAAGGAGGAAATCTGAATTCCACCTAAAAACAAGCAATAAGTTACTATTCTAGTGGTAAATAATATAGAACTAACATTTCCAGGTGTTAGAAATTGTTTGTAGTTGTACAGGGAGTAAAGCAGAAAATACTGGGATGCAGATGAGCCAAAGGAAAGTTTAGAAGAGTGTTATCAGTCAGCCCATACACGAGATCTGACTGATTTTTTTCCCCCTAGCCTCATGTCACATTTCAACTATACAGAACCAAACCAGGTTACTCCTGAGGGAATTCTGCACCAAAAAAATTAAAAATTCTGTGCACAAATATTTTATAATTCTGCAAATTTTGAGAGTCAAAATAACACTACATGATCACATCAGTTTCAATTATTTTGGTAATTTATTTCAAAATATCTGTCAGCAAGCATGTCTGTAACAATAGACAAAATTTTCCCCCAGGAGTAGAGAGTTAAAGAAATCCCTATGACAGCTCAGTTCCTGTTTCTCTGCCCACTCCCACAGCCCAGCCGGGTGGCCAGATACCCACACCCCCTCCTCACCAAATCCCAGCCATGGGGCCCCCCCAGCCCACACCCTCACCCTCTTACACCCCAGAGCCCAGCTGTGGCCCCCCCAGCCCAGAGACCTCCCACCCCTCAGAGCTAGGGTGACCAGATAGCAAGTGTGAAAAATCGGGATGGGGTGGGGGGTAATAGGAGCCCATATAATAAAAAGCCCCAAATATCGGGACTGTCCCTATAAAATCAGGACATCTGGTCCCCCTACTCAGAGCCCAGGGATTCAGCAAGAGAAACAGCCTGATGGTGGGTCCTAGGCTTGTGTGGAGTTTCCTGCATACTGCTGTCTCCTTCCCTCAGGGCACATGGGGAACTGCAGCTGCCAGGAACCCTCTAGCTCCCCCCAACAGTGTCTTCTATGCGCAAGCTGGGCTCTGTTGGGTCTGGCAACACTGCAACCAATTTCTGTGGGGGAAAGGAAATTCTACACACATTAATTTCTGCAAAATTCTGCATTGTGCAGTGGCACAGAATTCCCCCAGGAGTAAAACCAAGAATCCCCCAAATGTGGTATATGTAGCACTGGGGGTACGTAAGCTGCATGTTCCATCCATTCACTTCACAATGATTTTTAAGAAGGTGGTATGTGAACCAATTCAGTGTGAGACACTGAGCTAGAAATGTTGTTGTCCTCATAATTACTAAAGCAACCTTTCATATGTGAAGCAAGTAGAAGCCTTTGTGCAGCCTGAAACACTGACCAAGTTACAAATTCGACACAAGGCTCCCATGAAACTAGGGTAAATCTAAATATCAAATTCAACTATTCAATCGCTCATCATTTCTAGTAGCTGAAATGGAAAAAAGGATAAGAGAAGCCTCTGGAGGAGAAAAAAATGGGAATTACTGTAGAGAGAAGAGAAAAAGGGAAAGGGAGGGGAAGTCCTGGTGTAGGAGAAGGAAGAGAAACAAAGGGCAGAAAGTAGTGGTCCTAAAAGTGACTATTTTCCCTCAGAGGGATGATTAATGTAGCAACAGTGTATTGAACAAAGTTACAGGTAACTGAATGTTATTTACTACATTGATTTTTATGCACACCTCCCACTGACAGTACAAGTTTTGCTGTGGCTTGTATGTTAATTTACACTGGGCTACAGCCCATATTAAGAGAAGAATCCAGCCTTCTCCAAAGATTGATTTAGATAAAATCAGGGTAATTCCTGATGGATCAGAGCTGCTAGGCTGCTCTTTGCTTAGCCATGGGAAACCATAGGAAATTGAGGCCCCATTTTCCTTCCTGTAATTAGTTGAGAAAAAACACATTTCAGTTTTATCACCCCATATTTATTTAATATCACTGAATAGGTGACTTAGGAGGAAGAAGTGAAAGTGACCCAATACTTGCCTTTGAAATACTTCTGTAAGTTTCCTGATATGTCTCTGCCTCAAAAGGAGGTTTCCCTACTAGAAATTCATAGCACAGAACCCCCAGGCTCCAGAGATCCACCTTTTCATCATGTGTTCTCCCTTCAATCATTTCAGGAGGCAAGTAGTCAAGTGTACCACAAAGAGTTGTCCTCCTAAAACACATACAAATGGCTTCATACAGAAACTGTAGTTTGGTCTTTATGCAGCAGCATTCTCCATTTCGAAGAGTCACTCAAAGTTACTTTGATAGTACCAGCTTCCACCCACAAATTCTAGTTTCTCTTATACTTAACTATCAAGTTCATACAAGTAGAATATTAACTTTTAGACCCCCATCTTGAGGGCAACATCTGTACTGATAACTTGGTGTTACACAAGGAAGTGCATAAGTACACATAGTAGTTGATGCTCCCTTTACTCCAAAGAGCTCACTTCAAGTTTCACACATTGGACAATGACAGAGGGGGCAGGTCTGTACACTTGAGCAGTGGTTCTTAACCAGGGGCCCCCTGGGGAGCCACGAGCAGATTTCAGGGGGGCACCAAGCAGGGCCAGTGTTCCCTTTAATTTTTCCCACCCATGTGCGGAATGAATTTTATGTGCACCAATATGGAGGTGATGTATGACACATCATCTACATATTGGTGCGCAAAAAATTCATGTGTCGGGGTGGGGCCGAGGGGTTCAGAGTGTGAGGGGGGCTCAGGGCTGAGCCCAAGGACAAGGGGCTCAGGCCTGGGGCAGAGGTCCGGGAGGAAGGGCTCCGGCTGGGAGTGAGGGCTCTGGAGTGAGGATGAGGGGTCTGGGGTGCAGTGGGGCTCCCCGGGGCTATGGTGGGGAGAGGCACCTCTCTCCCAGACGCAGCAAGTCCAGGACGGGCTGGGTCAGGGCACTTGTCCCCCAGCAGGTTTGGGGCTGGGCTAGGGTGCCTGTCCCCCAGCAGGTCTGGGGCACCATGGCAGGTCCAGGGCTTTGGGAGAGGCATCTCTCCCCGCTGCAGCCCTGAGCACCTGTGCAGCGCCTAATAGGCAGCTGCACAGCTTAGAGGGAACTTAGCTCAGGGCAGAAAGCCGAAGCCCCACTGCATGGAACTGAAGCCTGGGGCCCTGAGTCTTGCCACCCGAAGCTGAAGCCTGAGCAATGTAGCTTCGCAGGTGGCCCCTGTGGCATGGGGTCCCAGGCACTTGCCCTGCTTGCTACCCCCTAACACCGGCCCTGGCTTTTATATACAGAAAACCAGTTATTGTGGCACAGGTGGGCCGTGGGATTTTTATAGACTGTTGGAGGGACTCAAAGAAAAAGTTTGAGAACCCCTGCTCTTGAGAATTCACAACGGAAATCCTACTGTTCTCCCTAGAGGCATGCAAGGCTCCAAATACACTAAAACAGTGCTTTCTTGCTACACTCTGCACCAACACATTGAAGGGGATTGGGATGAAGGTCTGATAGTGACCTGTAAATAAACTGGGCAAACCAACCAGTTTTGGGGTTCTCGTGATATAGTGTGCATATTTCTAGGCAAGTTGCAGGCAGAGATTTGGAGCAATCACATTTTTTAATTGCTCCGCTCTAGCTTCAGGCAAAAACCTACTGGTCTGCACTCTAGCTCCGGGCTCCACTCCAAAGCCCTGCTTGCAGTTGTGTGATTCAATCTCTATGCACCATCCTTCCTCAATTAGTGCGGTGACAGTGGTGTATGTTCTTTAATACATATTAAGATTTTATTTAGAGCCATGAAGCTTTGTGCTGTATCAAGAGATGATAGGGTACATAGTGTCCAAGTTCTTACCTAGATGATGGAGCATGCACAGACCATCCAAAGTCAGCAATCTTCAGCTCTCCGTTAGAACCAAGCAGCAAGTTTTCTGGCTTGATGTCTCTATGAATCACTCTCTTTGAATGACAGTATGATAGAGCATCTGCCAATTCTGTCATATACTGTAAAGAGTGATCCCATGAGATAGTATATGTTAAAGACATAGTAACCTCCTTAGCTTAACTGTTAGAGAACTTGGTGTCTAGACATCCATTGTGAAATTGGCAGTGTCGTCAGTTTCATCCCAATAAGGTCTATCTTAACACTTTGTTATTTTACCCTTTTAAGTCCCTTTGACTATTTAGTGCTGTACTCTACAGCAGTGATTCTCAACGAGGGCTCGGGGCGGGGCCCTGGACCAGGTTTCAGGGGATCCGCCAAGCAGGGCCGGCATTCGCCTTGCTGTGGCCCAGGGCAGAAGGCGAAAGCCCCACCGCATGGAGCTGAAGCCTGAGGTTCCAAGCCCTGCCACCCAGGGCTGAAGCTGAAGCCTGAGCAACTTAGCTTCATAGGGCCCCAAGCAACTTCCCTGCTTGCTGCCCCCTAATGCTGGCCCTGCCTTTTATATGCAGGGAAACAGTTGTTGTGGCACAGGTGGGTCCTGGAATTTTTATAGCAGGTTGGAGGGGCCTCAGAAAGAAAAATGTTGAGAACCCCTGCTCTACAGCACCCTCCCCTCCTCTGTAATTACTTGAGATGTCTAGGACCCTAAAGTAGCAGCCAACAGTGAACTGTCATGATGCATGTACTGACTAACTTTCCAGACTATTCCTAAATATCTAGTTTGAAAACTAAAGATTAAAATCAGTTCTGCTCTTAGTTACCAATTGCATTGACTTCAGTGGAGATGCACTCATGTACTTAGTGTCAGATTTTGGTCTAAAGGTCTAAACTTTATGCTTCAGATAGCTGCATTTGCAGAAAGTTGGTGGATGATAAAAAACACTAGAGACACTTACAGTAGCAGTTCTCTGTTCATCAAACTTGGTTAGCTTCTGCAACTCTTTGTAGACTTCTCCACGAGGTGCATATTCTAGAATTAGGTAGACTCTTGTGGCATCATGGAAGTAGCCATATAGCCTGAGAATATTGGGATGCCTGCAAGAAAATGTGTATATTTTTCTACCAGAAGACATCTCTACACAGACAAACAAGATACTGTTGTTTTTTTTTTTTTTTTTTTGGGGGGGGGGGGGGGGGAGGAACGGGGGTCATCTATATAGATGTTATGTAGTTACTAGTGTCATGCCCTGGAGGAGCTAGACTGCTAGCGGTCTGTAACATTTTACTGAACTATCACTCCCTATAATTTACACTAGTGACAAAGCACATGTCAGCTTTAGAATAGAAAGGCCCTTTTGATTGATTTTACTTTGTAGACACTTTTTTTTTTTTTTTTTTTTTTAAAGTCTGCTAGCTATTGCATTCAAGAAATTTCTTCAGTGTAGTTCTGTAGCATTTCACCTCAGAGTGCTTCTGTTTGGCAAGCCTGCTGTATATCTTAGTGCTTTTAGGCTAGTAATTAAGCTCTAGCAACTCCAGAACTGTAGAGTGCATATTTTTAACTTCCTTTCCTTTTTCCTCAATTGAGCAAAGGTTGTTTAAGCTCCCCCTCCTCCCGTCTTTATATAGCTTTTCAGAGACATCTTATCTGTGTACCTCACTTCTTTAGACAGCCTTCCCAACCAGGCTACCAAGATTAAAGTATATGTTGGTATAACTTAGGTCACTCAGGAGCGTGAATAAGCCACCCCTCTTAGCAACAAGTTATACCGACTTAAGCGCCAGTGTGGACAGTGCTATGTTGACGGGAGAGCTTCTCCCGCCGACATAGCTACCGCTTCTTGGGGAGGCTAGAATAATTAAGTCGATGGGAGAGCTCTCTCCCATCAGCTTAGAGTGTCTATACTAGCAGCACTGCATCGGTGCAGCTATGCCGCTGTAATCTCTGTAGTGTAGCCATAGCCTCAGGGATGTTAAATATTCCCCCCACTCCAGAACGTAGAAGACTAGAAAGTTTAAGGAACATTTAAAGGAGCAGTACAGACTTGTGCCATCTAAAACTAAGCACTGATTGGGAGAAGTCCCCTTATATAATATTTGACAACAGGGTGTGTTTATAAGGCCAATTCCTTTAATTGTTTCCTAATGTGTTGCATAAGGGTCAGGATAAAATACAGAGACATGCAATTGACTTGCTGCTTTGAGAGGTTGGCGTGGCAAAGCATAAAAACCTGACCTGTAGATTCATATTGCAAGCTCCGCACATGTGATAGTCTGTAAGATGTCTTGGTTAGATATCAAGAAAATGCTTGGCACTGTACAAAAACTAGAGAGCCTGCCCTAATATCGTATAAGTGACACAGGAGACTGGTTTGCCCAGGCCATCCCGAAAGAGTAACTTCACAAGATATTCCTACCTGCCTCCTTTAATTGAGGGTCAGGAGATAGTTGGATTCCATTGTGTCTCTCCTGTTCTCTGGAAGCATATCTAAAAAACTAGTTTTAGATAAATTTTACCTAAGATGAGACTGTATTTCTACTTCTCTCCGCAGCTGATGTTCTACTCCTGCTTTCTCCAGCTGTGTTTTAAACAACACCTTCAGCGCTAGGATAAATTTACTTTGCTTTTCACGAGCCAGATACACATTTCCAAACTTTCCTTTCCCCAGAGGACGGCCAATTTCGAAGTCATCAAGACACCACTGCCTTCTATGAAAAAGTTAAATAGTTTTAAGTTGCTAGAAGTCAGACCAGGGACTAGAATTTCTTGATACATTGGGGTAACGTCCCAGAATAACTCCACATTTATACCAATTTAACCAAGATCAAAATCTGGCCCCAAGTATTCCCCCCGCTCCTAGGGCCAGTCACCCAAGAAATGCAAACCTATCTTTTGGAAAAGGAACACGATATGTAAGGGTCAGTTCTCTTTTCAGACTTCTGTATCCAAATCTTCAGTTGTGCAGGGAATAATGTACATGGCCAGATTGACTGTGCCGAGATAAAAGCATGCATGGACACAAATGCCCAATTTATGCACACAAATCAAGGTGTGCACATATTAGTGGTTTGGATATACCAGAGTGTATGCACCTAATTTAGTATGCATGCTCTTGCAAGCTGAGCCATAACAACTCTGTCTTGCACATGCTATTAATACATTTTCTTCCTATGTTCATGTATATGTGCAGAAGATTTGAGTCTGGAAAGAGGCATTTTGCATTTAGTGTCAAAATATTATTCTTGTCCAGCTTCATGGAAAAAAATCCCATTAAGTTGTGGTTTTCCAGACAAGGGGAAAAAAAAAAAAATCTTTGCTCAGAATAGCTTCTTAAATAAAAAGCGTAGTTCTTTTTTGGCTAAAAAGTATGCAGATTTTCCTTTTTTAAACAACCTTCAAGAGCAAAGGCTTTCATAGTTTATCAGGTCATGAAACAGATTAAAGATATACTTTCATGAAGTTCTAGGATCTCATATTCATAGCTCCAAAATATTTTGTGGTATTTACAAATGCAGAGACAGCATTCCTGATAATGAATGGGCTACAAAACAATAGTTGTGTATTAAGTCACAAAATATTTTGCATCCAAATTGCTATATTATTTAGTCCTAAATATAATACAAAGAGTGAAACCCTGGCCCCACAACCATCAATGGCAACATACCCACAGACTTACTTTTTAGTTTCTTCATTTTTCTGGACGGATGTCCCTTCTGCTTCAAGGTTTTTTGCTACACATAAAAAGAATTGAACACCTTCATAACTATAGTTCATAAACACAACTGCCACTACTGTCTGAAAAAAATCATTTTGGAAGCAATCTGGTTCCCAAGTTTTGCATAGAAGCCAGGCTCAGTCTTCAGGGACAGCCTGAACCTATTTAGGGCATGGCTACACTTGCAGATGTAGAGCACTTTGAGCTAAACCAGCCTTCATAGAGCGCAGTGGGGAAAGTGCTGTAGTCTGTCCACACTGACAGCTGACAGCGCACCAGCATGGCCACATTAGCAGCTCTTGCAATGGCCACGCATTGTGGTAGCTATCCCAGCATGCAAGTGGCTGCAACCTGCTTTTCAAATGGGGGGAGGGGGAGGGGTGACGGAGTGTGTTGTGTGTACATGAGGGGAAGAGAGAGTGGGTTTTGGGGGGGCTGAGAGCATGTCAGCATGCTGTCTTGTAAATTCAGACAGCAGCAGACCTCCCCCCCACCCCAACAGCATTCCGTAGTAATGGTTGCTTTGTCTCGGAGCAGATAAGCATGCCGGCTGTCAAACGGAGCTTTCAAAGGGCATATCCAAAACAATGACAAGAGTGGCCACTTGACTTAAGGGGATTATGGGACCTTTCCAGAGGCTGATGAGAGCACCGTAATGCAACACCTCGTTCACACTGACGCTGGGGCGCATCAAATGTTATTCTACTCACCAAGGTGGAGTACCAGGAGCGCTGTAGCCATGGAGTCAAAGCGCTCTACGTGCCTTGCCAGTGTGGATGGGTAGTGAGCTAGTGCGCCCGGGGCTCCTTTAATGTGCTGTAACTCGCAAGTGTAGCCAAGCCCTTTGTTTCTCCTACTGCAACCATTACCATGGTATCTGAGCATCAGTGACCACTAGATTAGTCTCATATGAATAAACTACTAATCTGGCCTACGAAAGAGTAAGCAGCATCACATTAGTTAGTGCGACACAGCTACAAGGGATTTTTTAATTCAGGAAAACTTTCTGTACAAGTCTGAAGTACCCTTCTAACTTGTCTTCCCATTAGTAAAGCATTCTCTTGTAGATTGTAAGGTATTTTGGGCAGGGACTGTCTTTTTGTTCTGTTCTTGTACAGCACCTAACCCAGCTGAGTCCTGGTCCATAATTAGGATTCTCAGGTGCTATGATAATAAAAATAATAGAAAAGGATTATGGTTCAAGGTGAAACTAGACAATCTCTTATGCATGCAGGAAGAATATATGCTGATTTAGTTAATATGCTGCAGTTGACTGCAGATTATTGAAGATGAAACATTTATTTGCACAGTTATATTTACCAGATAGTGAGGTCTGTGGAGGTTCCTCGTTGTTTTTACTTGGAGCCTGAGGCCTAGAAATTGGTTGAACTAGAGAAGTTGGATGAGGCTGCTGCATCAGCTGGTTTTGAGACGGTTTCTGGTTTGACAGCGCAGATTTTTGAGCCCGTGACTGTACAGGAACTCGCTGAGCCAAATTTGAAGGACACAAAATACGCTGTGCTTGAACTCCACCTCCAGGTACCCGATTCTGAGGATGCTGCTGATGCACAGGGAGCCGTTTTGGACCATCCCCAATAGTGGGTAGAGTCTAAAAAACCCAACACATTTAATTACAGTAGAGGCAAGTACAACATACTAGAAGTTCTGCTTTTCCTGTAGTTTATTCCTTGGTCCTGTCCACTTATTAATACAAGCAGGCAAGTGTTTTTTCCTACGTGTGCATGGACTAATTAGCTCCATTATACTCAATTAATATACCCATTAAGAGTTAAAAAAGGATGATATCATAAAATCATAGAATTGTCAGACTGAAAGGAACGTTGATAGGTCATCTAGTCCAGTCCCCTGCACTGAGGCAGGACTAAGGCCTAGTCTAAACTAGAGCTAGGTCGACATAAGGCAGCTCTCATCAACCTAACTCTGTAAGCATCTACACTAAAAGGTAGCTCCCACTGATGTCAGTTGCCCACTACGTCGACTTAATAACTCCACCTCCGTGAGAGGCGTTAGCGCTTAGATTGATGAAGTTAGGTCGACGCAGCGTCCATGTAGACGCAGCGTTACTTACATCGCTGGGGGGCCTGGCTATCACTGTGCCATAATGCCCCACACAGTTAAGCCGGTAGAAAGTGCTCCTGGTGAGGACGTGCACTGAGGACAGAAAGAGTACAGTGTGGACATGAAACACTGCTTTAATTACTGCAGTGGCTGTACATTGACTTAACTTGAGTCAACTTAATTTTATACTGTAGACATGCTCTAGGTATTATCTAGACCACCCTGACAAGTATTCTTGTTCTTAAAACCTGTTCTTAAAAGACAGAGATTCCACAACCTCCCTAAGCAATTTGTTCCAGTGTTTAACTACCCTTACAGTTAGGAAGTTTTTCCTAATATCTAATCTAAATCTCCCTTGCTTCAATTTAAGCCCGCTACTTCTTGTCATGTCCTCAGTGGATAAGGAGAACAATTTATCACCCTCCTCATTCTAACTACCTTTTACACACTTGAAGACTTATATCCCCCTCTCTTCTCTAGACTAAACAGGTCCAATTTTTTCAATCTTTCCTCATAGTTCTATTTTCTATACCTTTAACCATTTTTGTTGCTCTCCACTGGACTTTCTCCAGTTTGTCCCAAATTTGTCCACATCTTTCCCAAAGTACGATGCCCAGAACTGAACACAATACTCCAGCTGAGGCTTTATCAATGCTGAGTGAAGTGGAAGAATTACTTCTTGTGTCTTGCTTGAAACATTCCTATCACTATATCCCAAAATGATGTTCACAGTCTTAGATATTTAAAGACTCATATCACAATTCTGGCTGCCACCCCACAAGAAAACAACATTTTAAGACTAGCAGCATGCAGAAGCAGTCTGTAGAAGCTGTACAAGTTGTATTCCAGGTGGCTAAGTCTCCACAGCAGTGAGCTACTGACAGAGTAGCTTGGAGAATATTCCCTGTGTCAGAGTATAATACTTCAAGAAAAAAGGGGAACCTATTTGATGAAGAGTCAGCGATAATTATCACTGATAATTTGTGGAGTGAACAAATAGAGGCTAATAGTCCTCGTATGATCAAGCCAAGTAAAATGCATTTGTCTAGTAAGTGTGCAAGACCACTTTACCTTGACACGGTGACCAGGGAGCCCATTGTGGTTCTCTTTACCATTTTTCTCCATATTGCCTAAATAGAGAACATTTAATTGCAGAGATATTTCATGTAGGAACATTATTAATTATAAATATCTTATATACAGAGCACCCTCTCCTCATCACCCCTTGCATGTCTTCCTCATACCCCCACCCCTCGCACTCTGCTTTCCTCATCCACACCCTATACCAACCTGCACCCCACTGCAGTGTTCATGCCTTCAATTCCTCTCACCAATGAAACCCGACACCACCATAGATGTATCCTTTCAAGTTGCGACCCCCACCCTTCCTCCAGTACGATCCCCTGGCACTATAACCGACACACATTATACCCCTCAAATCCAGCTCCCCCTGCAACCTTCTCCCCATTACAACGCTTCACCTCCCTGCAGATCCCGCTCACGAGCTGCCTCAAGTGCAACTGCACAGGCCTCATACTTCCCCGCCTGCTGCACCCCCCCCACGCGGTCCCCACCCGTGAAGCCCCCCCTCCTACTGCAACTCCCCACGCGCCCCCATCCACTCCTGCTGCAACCCCCCCACACACACGCCGTCCCCACCTTGTAGCCCCCAAGTCCCCGTTGCAGCCCCGTTCCCACTAGAATCCTCATTCCCTACTCCACGCCTCAGCCCCTAGGCGACCCCCTTTCCAGATCCCCCACAGCCCCGTGTTCCCCTCACCGTCACCCCCCCGCTGGCCCCGACCGCCCGAGCTGTTTGAATTCAAACCGCCCTCTTAGGCTACCCTTTAAACCGCCGCCGCTCTCCATTGGCCCACCCCGAACCCCGCCTCTGCCACCCGAGTCTCACCCCCGCCCCCGCAGTGTTGCCAGGACATCCGCCGCGTGGCCCCACTTCCAGCAACGGGCGATGCTGCCGCAGCACGGACGAGGCGTATGATCGCCAGTCACTCACCTGCTGAGGGGGGGCTCCGGCCTCTCACAGCCTGTAACTGACGCACGTCTCCTCTACACACACACACACACCGTAGTAGTGGCGGGCGGCACCGTACAACAGATAATCAAACGATCTGCCGATGCTGATTTGATTTCCTTTCAGGCGCCCGCCCGCGGAGGCCTAGAATTGGCCTCTCGAGGCCACGTGACCAGGAAAGCAGCCAATTACTATCATCCGCTGATTTTTTAAAAACAGAGGCAGATGATTGGCCTCCTGAGCCCACGTGATAAGGACAGCGGCCATTTTTGGCCAGCCTAAGGGCAGGGGAGGGATGCGACGGGTTTGCGAGATCACGCTCAGGTCGACGGGGGTGGGGCTTCTTTTAAAATGGTCGTCGCTTCTCGCTGAGAGTCCGTTGGAAGCAACCATTTTAAAAGGAAGTCCTCTCCCCCCAATAAACCCTAGCTGGGGAAAACCACAAGCCCAAAGCCGCTTATGATAACTGCGTTGCCCTGGGTGGGCGGCCAGGAATTACGCGATTTGCGTAAGGAAAGGACCGACCAAGCAGAGACTTTGTAGCGGAAACTCCGTAATTGGCGCGTCGGTCTACGAAGTTAGCGTAGGGAGGACACAAGAGGCAGATGATACGTAAAGAACGCACGTAGCGGCGTTAATACCACGCGGGAGGGCGCGGCAGGTAGCGGTCACGCATGCGCCCGAGACGTTGAGAGGCTCGCTCAGCAACTAAAGGGACACTTCGGAACCAATCGGCGGGCGGCGCCGTTGAAGAGAAGCCAATCAGCAGGCATTCTTGTTCCTCACAGCCGGCCATTACGGCCTGGCGCAGAGAGTGCGCACAGAGCCTGGGGGGTGGGGACGGGAAGGACTTCAGGGGGCTGCCTTAGGAGGTGCTAACCCCCAGCTTCAGGCGGAGAGGGGTGGCTGGGCTGTTGCCTCGCGAGCGTGTCGCCCCTGCGGTCGCTGACGTGGGCTCCGCGGCCGTTGCCACGGGCTGTGGCTCTGGAGCGCAAACGTGAGTGGGAGCCGGGCCAGCGTGTCGCACCAGCGGTGACGTGTGGTCCGTGTCAGGGCCCACGGACGGTGGGCTGTCGAGCGCAGGGCCAGCGTGTCGCACCAGCGGGGCGTTGGGCGCTCGAGGACAAACGGGAGGGGGACAGCGGGCAGTTTGGTTGTACTAGCAGCAAGGCGTCTCGCGTGGTGGCTCCCGTAGCACCCGGGCCGTCCAGCCCAATCGGGAAGGGGCTCTCGAGCCATTGTGTGATCCGTGGCCGCCGGGCCCGGCGCGAGGACGACTCGAGGCCTTGGAAGGAGGGAGCTAGAAAGCAACTCCCGTTGCCACCGCGCTCGTGAGGACAAGTGTGAAAGTGATCTCGGTGTGTGGGGCTGCGTGGCGGTGAGGCGTGATAGATGGCAGCGAGGACAGGTGTGAGGAGGATGTCAGGCCGTCGTGTTCCCTCAGCGTGTGATAGGCGTCCGCTTCCACGGGGCCTGAGTAACTTGGGCTCCCCCGCTCCTGAGCCACGGCCACTGCGGCTGCCTTTCCTTGAGACTGAGGTGAGTAGGGCCGTCTGTTGGGGACGGGGCGGGGGGGTCTGTTCTCTTGGGCTAGGCCTTCAGCACTGCTGCTGAGGCACCCTGAAGTGCCTTGTCTGAACATGCCACTATGCTGTCTGCTAAATTCTGGCGTCATCCCAGAGGCCTGCAGCACCCAGCAGTGAGGCCTCGTGACTTTCAGTTCCATTTGCTTCCAGGGAGGCTTGGGGATGTGGGTGATTCTGGCGATGTCATGGTTTCTCAGCCCAGACCCACTAGAACCCAACAGTCCTAATCCCCAGTCTCCTGAGATCCCACTGCTCTCACTCCAACAAAGGAATTGAACCCCGGAGTTCTGAATTTCAACTGTAGAGCCTATTAGGCTGCTCAGTGGCTAATCCCTTCCCAGGCCCTTCTTTAATGTCCCAAGGAATACTGCCATTGATCTCCGTAGCCTCTATCATTTCTCAGCTTACCATGCTCTGAGCTAACCATTAGATCCTACTTCTGCTAGAGCTGGAAATAAATGAACTGTGCTCTCCTGGACTAGACTGCTATTACCATTAGAATTTCCTGCGCTTCCAGACTAGGAATAGAACCTGCCTTTCCATGCTCCTAGTCCCATCCTCTAGTCCCCTTTCCTCCCCACAAAAAGTAGGCTTTTGCTAAGGGTCTGTATATGCTCACACTTTCGTGGTGTGCATGCACAGGGTCACTCAGCTCATGGTAGTGAACCCTTGGTTGTTTAGCATGTACTCCCCATGCTCCTAGCACAGTTTGCTGCTGATAGCCCTTACTGACAGCTAGGTATTCTGTTATTGCACTGCCACAATTTGCTATCTCCATACTTCCCTGTCTCCTGGTCCAAAGTGGCCTATTGTGACTGAGGGGAGAACTCCCATCACAATTTGCTGCCCCTGGACCAGACGATGGGAAGAATAGAGTTAGCAAATTGTGATGGCAGTGCCCCATCTGTCATAATTTTCTGTCAGCAAACAAGAATCCCTTACTGTACATGTCAACATTTAAAAAGATCTAAACTTATTTTTAGAAACAGAATTAACTTGTGACTTTAGCTAAGTGTACATTAAAATTGAACTCCTCTATTTATTATTACTCATTTGTATTGATTGTATGATTGCAAGAAAACCAAAATATTTATCTTTAAAAAATTATACAGTATATACATTTTGTAAACACCACAACTATAATTGCACAAAGTTTGTATACTCTTTCTTTTTACTGCTCGGGATGTTTTTATTAGTTTCCCTGTGGAAGGCAGAGCACATGTGCCCACCTCTTGCAGGAGTCACACTGTGCCTTTGAAAAATAATAGATGGGAAAAAAATGACACTAATTGTGCAAAATATAATTTCCGTTAACTCAAAATTGTAAAATATTTATTGAACTTCTGCTGTGATTTTTAACTTTCTAGCTACATATCCGTAGTCAAGATATGACTATCTGCTGCAGTTGAAGTATTTATTAATGTAGAATTATTACCACAATCCCGATCCTTATCCAGGTTATTCCATCTGATCTATATGTATCTGTCTATCTACTGGGCCATAACTTCAGTTCATGGCACAGGAACAGATCATATTCTGTTTAATTACCTGCTCAAACATATGGCATGTGTTTCTAATACAATTTTGTGTTGCTTACCATTATGCAATCTTTGTTTTCCTTCTTGCATATGACAAGGTTGCAGCAGTAGACTTCTGTGCTCTACGCAAAATCAATATAATTTAATCAAATGATTTCCTAATTATTAAAACTATAAATAGAAATAGATTGATTAATGTCACTTATTTCAAGAACTACATTAATGATTTGCAAATATTTTCTTTTGAGGGGGGGGTCGTATTTAAATAATATTTGGTACCCTTATCTATTTGTCTTAAACTGTTAGATTGCAGATATAACTATATCTACTGTATTTCAATGCTCTTTTGGTTTCAACCATTTTTTTTTTTTAACTTTTCACTAATTAAACACAATATTCATACAGAGAACCCAGTTTCTTTCATTAGGGTACCAAATTTGTGACCTATTTTAATAAATGTAGTAAAATAACTAATGACATTCCACTCTTCCTGTTTACCTTCCCATATACTCTGACCTCACTTGGAATATACACCTCTACCTCGATATAACGCTGTCCTCGGGAGCCAAAAAATCTTACTGTGCTATATCGAACTTGCTTTGATCCACCAGAGTGCGCAGCCCCTCTCCCCAGCACTGCTTTACTGCGTTATTTCCGAATTTGTGTTCTATCGAGTTGTGTTATATAGGGGTAGAGGTGTATAACTAACAAAGCTATACCTGACCTTTTTCCATTAAGAGAATTGCTTTTTTCCCCCCTGTATATACATAGGATATCTTTATGTTCCAAATATGATTCTACAAGCTAATGCATTTTTAAAATAGAAAACTCATAACTAAGTAGTAGTTTGACATTAACTACTTTTAGGATGAGTGGCCCAACCACTAGTATCTTGTGTTCCACAATTTTTGTTTTCCAGAATCATAGTAGATTTTTCCAGTTTCTCAGTGGAGGAAGAATCTAAACTTTAAAATGAATAGCCAATAGCTGACTTCATAATTGGATTTCATGTTTTCATAAAGTCACTCTCAATGTTTAGTAATGGTTTACTTTTTTTATTTAATGAATGTTTGGAATCACTACACATGCATGTACCACTTGCCAGAGTCTTGTGCTATATTTGCTATGTACTGTGCCACTGATAACCCTTTCATACTCGTGCTAAATTTTAGTGTTTTGAGCCCAAGCTGAGTGAAACAGTCACATGCTCAATTCCTACCAATTCAGTCAATGTCCACTATTAAAAAGGGTGAGCACAAGTATGTGCTGTTTCCGTTTTTATCTTTAGCTATCAGGAAATTAATCTAATTTTGTTGTTACATCACAGCTATCGAAAACAGCATCCCATTAACACTGCATGTTAACTACAAATATCTAAAAAATCATCTCCCAGCTTACAGGAGGGTAGGGAGATGGGGTGAGACACTCCTTCACACCCTACACAAACAAACCTCTTCCAGAACCTGGCTCATATGAGGGGGGCATGTATGGGAGGGCCCCAACTACCATAGATGGGCAGGGCCTCCTAAGATCCAGATACAGACACAGGGGCCACACACACCAATGGGGGTGGGGGGAGAGGGGCTTAGACCCCAGGAAGGCAAGTCACCACATATTGCATGGGCTGGGGCCCTCTAGATTGTGGTATATACAGGGGAAAGGAGAGGTGCCCAGTCTTCCTATTCTCCCAGCCCCTGATAACTCTGTCCCTCTTCCCAGTGTCCAACCCCATCACCTAACCCTCTCAACCCCTCTCTTTCCCACCCCAGCCCCATTTATCCCCCTCCCTTGCTCTAAGACTAACACCCCCATTCCCACCTACTCTTCCACCCCAGTCACGTTCCAGGGAGCAGTTGCATATGTAATTTTTTTTCTTTTTTAAAAAAAAGTTTCAGCACTTTCAGAGTATTCTGCTGTACTCAGATTACATTTCCACAAAATCAAAACTCCCTTTGACGGATGCAGATTGGAGCAAACTTTACTTCCTGCTTTTATTTCAGATTTCTGTCCTGAGCTGGATTTACCACCAGGCTGTGACTTGGGTTTGGTGATCATAACAGTCCCCCTTGAGCCATTCAAGATGTGTGATGTAGAGGTAGCTTCCAGCTACCCTCTCTCTCTGCACAGGCTCAGTATAATCCATGTGGCATGCCATCAAGCACTTTAAAGAGTGATGCTCATAACAAGAGAATTTAATTTTTCAGCTGATAATGTAATTTGATTTCCCCCAAAAGGATAGTGGATACCCTGCACTCTGTTGAGGTAGCTCTCAAGCATTTGAGACCCTGGTGTGATGATCTCTCAGACCTGGTTTGATCTCTATCTGTGATCAAACATTAATTACCAGAACAGGTGAATATTAAGGAAGGTGGGGGAGGAGCAGGTACTGTATCTCATGAACCCCTTGTTCAAATGGCCCCAAATTTAGATCAATGCCCAGGAGGCACAATTTCAAACCAATCAAAGAAATGCAAGGGAAACTAAAGAAGTTTTGATGCCAACCCAGGATGTCAGCTTTAAAGTCATTTGATTACCAAAAAAAAAAGTACAAATAAAAATTGAAAATTGCAAACTGCAAAATCATAGTAAAAACATACAATGTGAGATGTGATTGTTAACCTCTAGCAACTATTATGTTCAATTATTTGCTATTCAGATATAAATTAAATAGTGCAATGGCATCTATTTGCACAATGTAAATGAAGTGTAAGATTAATAAGTAATAAAAAATAAAATTTTAAAAAGTAAATAAGAGGCAGGAACCAGCATTGGCTGTGGATTACAAGAAAGGGGGTCTAATTCAGGGACTGGAACAGCAGATAAGACGAATTAGGGAACTGCTCTGAGGCTTTATGCAGACATATAAACAGAAAAGGAATTCGGTAAAATACTAAACGCATGCATAGGAATTCTATCTGTGTGTTTGCGTTTCACTGGATTCAGTCTTATTTAGCTGCTTGCTACATCATTTCAGATAAGGAAGAGGTGCCTTATTTATGCATTGAGATGCACTATGCCTTTAGAAACAGCCCTGGTAGGCGGGCTGTGAGATGGGCTGCTTAGCAAAAGGGTAAACAATAGGCTCCCTGCCACGCACAGCTCATTTTTGCAACCCCCACAGACAACTCGCCCCAGTTCTAGTAAACTCCCTATTTGTCTAGTTTCCCCCTTCTCCCCCCGTTGTCTGGCAGGGGCTCTTAACCCCGGCCCCTATTCCCTATGTCTGATTTTTGCCCCTCTCCTTCGCCTGCGTGACTCTCTTGGGCGTGCAGTCTGGCTCCTTGCAGTGCAGGTTCCATCCCATCTCCCCGCTTTGTGGCCGGTCCCGTTGTAACGCGGTTTTGGGAACAACGGGGACGTTGTATAATCCTAGTAAGGGCAGCAGGCGGGCTTCAGCAGCAGACGTTCGTGAGCATGTTCACTTTCCACGAGCATGCTCAGTAGCGCAAAGCTGCACATTGCGCTTGGGAGTGATTGGGATACACTTAGCCGCCGCCTCCTCCAGCATCTATCGATGCTCTCAGGGCTCCGGTCGCCATTTTAGGGGGAGAGCAAGGGAGGCAAAAAGACGGGCTGGTAGGTACCGGGGCGGTGTGAACAACTCCTTTCCTACGTGCCCTGCTGAGCTGAGCGGTTTACAGCTTTGCTTGCTTGCCGAACGCCGTTTCCTCTGGCCCGCGGTCTCAAGGAACCGCTAGGCAGTTCACTCTCCTTCCAGACAGTTTCTCCCCCCGCCCCTTAGTTTGCTTTCACCCCTCCCCGTTTATAACAATCGATTGTTCTTTGGGGCTGGAAATGGGTGGATTGGGGGAGGGATGGTGTGTTGGGTGCAGGGAGGTTATGGTCTTTCAGCTGGTGGCTTCACTGAAAACCCTACAACACACGTTTTGTTTTGCCTCTTGGCTTCCCTACAAATTGTATGTTTGTTAACCTTGTCACTCACAACTGTTTGCCCATTTCCCCACACCTGCTTGATTGAATTAAAGGTTACTGTCGGAGGCGAACATGTTGATTACTAGCCAGTGTTGCTCTTCTCTCACCTTTGTCAGCAGTCCTTAATCACAGTCTGAGTGCTGGTAACTGGTGGACTATCTCCTCTAGTTTTGCTTCTTGGCTCTCTATGAGCTGAGGGGTGAAAACATTAGCTACTGTCTGCAACAGCTTTCTGTTATCTCCTTCTCATTTGTCCATTTAGTTTTGAATCTTAGCTGAAAGTCTCTTTCCTTTATGTATACAATACCTTTTTAATTTGTCACTATAACGACACTGTTTAATGCGGAAAGGTGTTGGGGTATGTTTTGTATGAAAGATTATACCATTGCAATGTAACTGTTTTGTAAGTATTTTTTTCTCTTGTTTCAGGCACCCGCAAGGCATTCCTTGCTCACAATGTATAGAACAAAAGTAAGCTTGAAAGATCGTCAACAACTTTACAAACTGATTATTAGTCAATTGCTGTATGATGGATACATAAACATTGCCAATGGCCTGATAAATGAGATAAAACCACAATCAGTCTGCGCACCCTCTGAACAACTGCTGCATCTGATTAAACTAGGTAAACTGTAATGCAGGATTCATGTACATAAACTAGGAATTGCAGACTTTTTGATGAAGTTCAGGTATGTAGGTCCTGGCTCAGCACAGGGGCTGGGTTTGATGACCTCTAGAGGTCCCTTCCAGCTCTACATCTCTGTGATTCTGTAGTGGACTCAATGCAATCTAAAAGTAAATGTTCTCATTAACTCCTAATGTTGCTGTACAGTTGTCATATTTATGCATAGATAACAAAATACAAGTCTTTCAGGAAATCTTTTCTAGGATCTACTTATTTATTTGTACTTTTTCAAATTATAATAGTGCCTATCCAATGCCCTGGATCTCGATAGTCTTCTAAAAGTACACTGAATAAATGGGGCCATTAGATCTCCTAGATAAAATCAAATAATCCATTGATAAATATAATAGAAACTAACTGACCCACCAAATTGCACATCAACTCTAGCAGACCTACTCAAGACCAGTCTCCTCGCAGACAGAGGAGAAATGGTGGGCCTTGCATTATGTCTGGAAGGCAAATAAATGTGGACTGTTACAGATCTGAAAAGGAAATGGGTTTCAGAGTTCCAGGGCCCTCACACCGACTGCCCTGCCAGTCACTCCCTCTCTCTTATGAGGTTTCAGCTCAGTTGCCACATGTCACGAGGACTGTTTCATGTTGGGGGGAGGGAGGTGAAGGAGGCAGGTAGGTCCCAGGTCGTTCAGGGTATATCGTAATAGTCTTGTTATTGACACTGGTATTACTTGTCAGATCAGAATTCAGTTTTTTTATTGTCTGACAAATGTCTGGGTGCTGGTATAAGTCTAAACATATTTCTTTTTTAAGCAGGTGAATGCACAATGTATTGGAGGATGGAACTTAATAGAAAACCTCTGTTAAAAGTTGATTACTGTCTAATCAGGTGTAATTGAAGCAGTGTGTCCCGTGGCTAGGATATTGGACTGGGACTCAGACCTGGGTTTTATTCTCTGCTTTGTGACCTTGGGCAAGTCACTTCACCTCTCTGTACATCTGTGTTTTCTCCACCCTTTTGTTTCTCTTGTATTTACATGGTAAGGTCTTTGGGATAGGAACTGTCTCTTACTATGACAGACTCTCTTAGTGTGTAGAGTGCCTCCTAGTATGCACCACAGGGCCTCATTCTTGGTTGGGGCTTCTATATGCTACTGGAATATAAATGATGTTTGGTAGGGTAATTTATTCACCAACAGATACCAACAAAATACGGTGGAAAGTCTTGTAATTGAGTTAGGCAGAAGAATACTAATGGGAAAGTTAGTGAAATCTGCTAAAACCAAAAAGTATTGTGTCCCCGTGTGGTAGCTTAGCTTCAAAGTAAACTTAATCTGTCACTAGTCTGGCTTGTGTGTGTGTTTATTGAAGTATTAGTGTTGGGGACACTTTATTGTTAAAGATTTCAGAGTGGTAGCCATGTTAGTCTGTATCAGCAGAAAGAATGTGGAGTATTTGTGGCACTTTAGAGACTAACAAATTTATTTGGGCATAAATTTTTGTGGGCTAAAACCCACTCCATCGGATGCATGCAGTGGAAAATACAGTAGGAAGGTATATATACACAGAAAACATGAAAAAAGTCCCCTACTGTTACTCACACCTTCTTGTCAACTGTTGGAAATGGGCCATCCTGATTATCACTATAAACGTGTTTTTTTGTTTTCTCCTGCTGATAATAGCCCACCTTAAGTGGTTACTCTCGCTATAGTTGGTATGGCAACACCCATTTTTTCATGTTCTGTGTGTATGTGTGTCTATATATGTGTATTATATAATCTTCCTACTGTATTTTCAACGGCATGCATCTGATGAAGTGGGTTTTAGTCCACGAAAGCTTATGCCCAAATAAATTTGTTCGTCTCTAAAATGCCACAAGTACTCCACATTCTTTTTATTGTTAAAGTGACAGAGAATACACTAAAAATTGTTTACTAAAAATACCCCTAATTTTTCCATGGAGCAGATATAATTTTATACTGGGGAGAATTTTTATACTGGCAAAAAACTGTGCTGCAAAATTAACTACCAAATGAGTAAAATTATTTAATGACTATTTAAAGCATTGTAAGCTTTAACAGTCCTCAAGAGCTAGGAAATCACAACAAAGGATCAAACTGCCTTCTTATCTTATTTTGTGTATCGTCTTGATTTGAATCTCAGCATGTCAACTAGCTTTTGTTTGTCTCAGACAAAACTAATGACAGTAACTACAAGGAGCTCCGAAATGCAGCATTTAACTTTATACGTGTTGTTTTAGTGTTAAGGCAATTGAGGTCTTAGTCTAGTTATCTTTCATCATGATCTCTTTTTGAAAATCTACTCGAATAATGTAATAGGGTGCATAGCAAATTGAAATAGTCAGTGTTTCACACATCTCTGAGAGCTTAAATATAGTAAGCTTTAGATCTATCTAAATTAGGAAAATTAGGATCCCTAATTCACTACTGATGGTAACAGCAAGCATTTTCAACACCATGTCGTCCAACTCTACTCTGAACAGGGTTAGATGACATAGACCAGGGACACCATTTACCCCTGCTCAGAGTAGGGTTAATGATGTGGTTAAAATGATGAGCTTGTACCCTGCTTAAGCTGCAACTTCCACTAATGAAATGTAGAGGCGACCTTGAAGAGAAGGTGTTTAATATGAGATATAAGTGTGTGGAGGAATAATGTTTCTCATTATTCTCATTTGAATTATTCTAGTACCTAGGAGCTCTAGTCATGGACCAGGACCCTGTTAGTGGCACTGCTTTATTGTGGTGGTTCTGGTAGCCATAATCTCTTTTCTTGGGTATTCTTTATTGAGCTGCAAAGGAAAAAGTTCTGTAAATGTCTGTCCTTTTTTAAAAAAAATATCTTTTCTATGCAGGCATTACGGTTTCCTGTGAAAGCTGACTGTAGATACAATCATGGCTACTGTAAGCAGTTATTAGTATATTTATGAAGACTTAGTCAACCTTTTTGTGGAGAAAGTAAATATATTTAATCTCTTGTCCTTCAGGAATGGAGAATGATGACAGCGCAGTTCAATATGCAATTGGACGCTCCGACACAGTAGCTCCAGGAACAGGGATTGACTTAGAATTCGATGCAGATGTCCAGACTATGTCCCCCGAGGCTTCTGAATATGAGACCTGTTACGTCACATCTCATAAAGGACCATGTCGCGTAGCTACATACAGCAGAGACGGGCAGTTAATAGCTACGGGATCTGCTGATGCCTCAATAAAAATTCTTGATACAGAGAGAATGTTGGCAAAAAGTGCTATGCCCATCGAGGTAAAGTATAGCATGAATCATGATCAGTCAGTGAATGATAAAAATGCTACATCCATTTTATAGCATTTGTTCTGCCTCTGATAGCAAACTTAAGGAAATGTACCTTTTTTGTTGTTGTCTGGAATCTGCACACAACTAGTGGCAGTGCACAGTCTTAAGAATGTTGCTGCGAACAAAATAAGGGCAACATTTGTCTTAATTATTCAAGAAGGGTAGTAGTACTGTGAGTTAGAGCAGGGGACTAACACTCGGGACCGCTGAGTTTTATTTTCTTCAGCTGCTGACTCCATTTTGACTTTGGGCAAATCACTAACCTCTGTCAGTTTCTTTTTGCTTCTCTGTAAAAGAAGGATATTGTATATTTATCATAGGGATGTTAATGACCAACATTTGCAAAGAACTTTGAGATAATCATTATCATTCTAATTATATGCATAGTTTTTTGTCAAAAAATGCAATCTTTGCTTGGAAGATGAGGCAGGTATTGCTGCATGTTTAAAACTCACTTTTTCTCTTCTACCAGGAGATCCCATATGTTTGTTTGCATTTTTCTTTTAAATGCCCAGAGTAATAACATAAGAGTTGGATAGTGGTTTATGGTTCCTTCTTTGTCAGAAGGAAACACTGTCCATTGACTTGTTTAAATGTTTTCTGTAGGTCATGATGAATGAGACAGCACAGCAGAATATGGAAAATCATCCTGTTATTCGGACTCTATATGATCATGTGGATGAGGTTACATGTTTAGCTTTCCATCCAACAGAACAGATCCTGGCATCTGGTTCAAGGGACTATACGCTTAAATTGTTTGACTATTCAAAACCTTCTGCCAAAAGAGCCTTCAAGTATATCCAGGTTAGAGGTTATAGTCTTTTTAAAAAAACAAAAAAGCTTGAGGTCTACAACTGCAATGATAGCAATTAGCTAATTTGTGTCTGCATGTAGAAATAGCTAGGTACACAGTAGTATGCAATTATCCAATTTGCAGATACTCTTGTGATAATTATGCGTACAAATTAGGTACATAAAATGTGTGCCTGTGATCTTCTCAAATCTGATGTCCGCTCTCCTCTCTACATGTGCCAACCAGGGAAACCTGAAACTGTTAGGGGTGGTGCTTCTGGCATTTCCTTTATGAACAGCATTGAAGTTCTATGGATTTCTTTTTGGTTGTTAAGGGGAAAATTTCTTCCTCTCTCCCCCAACCCCATGAATAGGCATTGAAAATTGATATAGGACTTAGAGCAGTGTTTCTCAAATGCGTCCACAAGGGGCTTTCCTTGCAGCCACAGCCTTCTAGGCAGTGATGGGTGGGGCGCAAAGCATTAGCCCCCTCCTCCGAGGCCGTCAAGTCTGTAGTGGTTGGGCCCTGCGCCCCTCTGGAGACACAAAAGACGAGCAGGCAGCCAGTGAGTTCCTCACCTTCCCCGGGGGCAGTGGAGTTGGGCTTCAGCTGTTGGGTGGTAGGCTCCAGCCATGGGGCTTCAGGCTCCATTCCCTGGCCGCATGGTGACAGGCTCTGTCCCTGAACTCATCCTATTGCCTCCCCCATTACCTCAGCCCCCACTGGCTCCCTACCCACCTCCTCGTCCAGGGCTTAATTTGTCCCCAGGCTTGTTGGGACTGAGTAAGTCTGCTGTGAAAAGTGATATTTGTATGTTTGTTGTTAGCACTTTTCACAACAGACTTACTCTCTAGCAAGTCTTAAAAAAGGGGGGGGGGGGCGCAAAAGAAACAACAAGAACATGCAAAGCACCTTATTTGTGTTTCTATTCTGTCTAGGTCCAGTAAAGAATAGAGACAACTGTACATTATTTTTAATATTGAGTCTGTGAAAAAAATCCTACATAAATAAATTACAATGATTTGGATATGTATATGTGCATATGTATTTGTTTTTCCAAAAGTTAGTTAAGTATTTTAGGAAAAATTATGAGAGCAGCCACCAGTAAGAGTTGGTGGCCACACTCTGAGGCCACCAAAAAATTTTGTTGTGAGTATAATCTTGATCCATCTAAATGTGTTACTGCCATATAGTGGAGAGGGGAGTGGTGGTCTCCAATTTGTATCCTGCCCTGAACACTATACTAATTAAGAATTGAACTTCCTTTTAATATGAAAATATCATAGAACTTCAGACTTGTGAATCCACTAGGATTTTCTCTCTGCAAATAGGTTCTTTATATTTATATTGATTTACATATTTCTCATCACACAGGAAGCAGAAATGTTACGCTCCATCTCTTTTCATCCTTCTGGCGACTTCATACTTGTTGGTACCCAGCACCCTACCTTACGGCTTTATGATATCAATACATTCCAGTGTTTTGTGTCTTGCAATCCTCAAGATCAACACACCGACGCTATATGTTCAGTAAACTATAATGCAAGTGCTAACATGTATGTGACAGGAAGCAAGGATGGATGCATCAAATTATGGGATGGTGTTTCAAATCGATGTATCACTACTTTTGAGAAAGCACATGATGGGGCTGAAGTCTGTTCTGCCATCTTTTCCAAAAATTCAAAGTACATCCTGTCAAGTGGAAAAGATTCTGTAGCTAAACTATGGGAGATATCCACAGGTCGAACGCTGGTCAAATATACAGGTATGTGGCAGATGACCTATCAAGCAAAAATTGTTCATGCGGTAATCAACTAGTGATGGGAATAAATATTTGATGCAGTATAAAATTTTTAAGTGCTTAGTCCAGTGACTGATGTGCTCAGTTAAATATGTGAAAGATTTTTCGGAGTTTACTCATAAGATCATGATAGCCTTGTACTGTTGAGCAGTAACCTCTAAAATTAATTGGAAGTTTCTTCTGTGCGAGGATTCCCCAAGGTTTTCTTTCTATTCTTGGTCACAGATAAGATAAGTTGCCTCATTCCATTCTTGACTTTCTTTAGATGTTGGTCACCATCTTACACTAATCTAAGTGGATTTGGATAACTTTCCATCATTACTTCATTTGTTCAAATGATGTATTACTATTCTGCTATCTGGTTTGCTGGCTATTAGCTGTCTGTTAAGGGAAAGCATCATCAAATACAACTCTCTTGGGTTACTCCAGAAAGGAAAACAAAAGTAGACATATCAAGACCTCTTTTTGGCAAAAAGTTGCTGGCTGGTGGCTCCTTTCAGTCTTCCCTAACTGCCACAGAAGATTTTGTTGCTGTGAAATAGATTCCAGAGACGACAGGGCAGTTTGATCTACCAAAACCAGAAACTGACACTTTGATTCAACCTGCAAAAGTAATTTAACAGTGATCTTGTTGCCCAAAGTATAAACTGGTAATATTTTTAACCAGCAGGGTGCAGCATAAACAACCACAAAATGTTTGTAAAGCACTTTGCTTGATAAATAAGAGAAACATAATCTTTCTAATCAAATCAAGTCTGTGAATGCCATAGTATATCTGAAACATCTTATTTTTTACAAGAAAGGTAATGCTAAACTTCTACAGTGGGAGTAATGGCCTAGCTAGATAATGGTTTATATATTATTTATAGATATTGATAGTGAGAACTTGCACTTTCCTCCATTAGCCGTGCTCTTTCCAATTTTAATTACCAGTTGCTACCTACTAAGTTTCTCACTAAGAATACTGGAGGGAGAAGTGTTCTTAGGGCATGAGCACAATGCTTCATCTGCTATGAAGGTCTTTTGATTCGGTTGACTGATTCAGTTAGGAAGGAAGGGCTTCAAGTATTCTCTATACTTCTATGAAATCGTGTGTGAATACTTAAAATAATATGGAATTCCTTCACAGGTAAACTGTTTGTTGGAATGTATATAGATTTTCTTTCCTCAAGATGGTTTTTGAACCCTCAAATTGTGGTGCTATTGACTAGCACAATGTGGAATTGCATAGTTAAAAAAAAATAAACAAATGAAAAACCCTTTTATTTCCAAGCAGTTCTTTGAACTTGCCAGATTTCAGCCTCTATATAGGAAAGTATTGTGCCCCGCGCCATTTCTCTCTTTCACCCCTACACCCCCTCCCCTGAAACAAACCCTCCTACTGGAACGAACTCATTGAAAGTCATTTGTAGTGATCACACTGACATATTTTTTAAGTGAGGGAAAAAATGAATAATTTATAAAAATTTTATTAGCAAAAACACATCTAGACTGCCTAATGCCAATACTGATAGTTATGACTTCTGCATAGGTACTATGTAGGGAGATGTAATATCATGAATTTTCTCTATAAATAAGCATACACCTTCACTGAGCATCTGAATTTAATGCTTCTGCACATGAGGAACGAATACTGTTGGTTGAGTCAGGTAAAGAGTGGGTAGGTGCTGTGCAAGCTTGGACAGATCACAAGAGAAGTTCAGCATCCCTGTTAAAATAATCTTAAGTCTCTTGAGTAGAAATTGCCCACCATGCTAAATATTCAGCATAAATAAATGGTTTCATCCTTATTCCCAGACTCATCTCTTATTACTTACATCACGCTTTAAATCCTGACTTAACTGCCCAGAAAGATTTAAAAAATAGTATGAAGGTGTGCCTTCATTTCACAGTTCTTTCTGCAGTCCTCTGGCTTCTGATGGTCCAGTATTAGTTTCAGCAAGTTTTGATGAGCTTTAGTGATCTGATTCTCAAATCCGTCTGAGCTGTGTTCAGCATCTAATACTAATACTTAACATTATGTAGAGGTGTGCATGTGTGTGTTGATATATATATATATAAATATAAAGAGAGAGAGAGAGAGAACACAATTTGAAAGGGCATTTTCCCTATCGTAATTGTCACTCTTCAGGCCTGCGACTATTGCTGCTTCCCTTAGTGCTACTGAGGTTTTGGCAAATAGCCTTTCTGCAGTGAGGGTGGGAGGAGAAATGTTAGAGCACAATTTTGTCAAAGAACCCTTCTAAATGTTAATCAGTGAGCACAAAGCTGGCCCTTGTTGATGGTCCTTAGCAAGTAATATCTAAAAGAGACACTCCTTGTGCTTTTGACAATCTGCCCCCTAAGCAACGCTACTCTGTTACACGTTTTTACTTACACCTTTAATGAGTATCATGTCCCTGCTATTATAGGAGCTGGTTTGAGTGGACGACAAGTACACAGAACACAGGCAGTCTTTAACCACACAGAGGACTATGTGTTACTTCCTGATGAAAGGACCATAAGTCTCTGCTGCTGGGACTCAAGAACTGCAGAACGGCGAAATCTTCTGTCATTGGGGCATAACAGCATTGTTCGGTGTATTGTTCATTCTCCTACCAATCCTGGTTTCATGACATGCAGTGATGACTACAGAGCTCGATTTTGGTACCGAAGGTCAACCACAGACTAAAGACAGTTTTATTAAACAGTGATTACCTAGATGAATTGTACCATCTTATATTAAGTGTACTGCCAACAGATGCCTAAACAAGAGCCATGCTGGGTCTGTATTTAACTTTGTCAAACATGGTGAAAAAAGATGAAAGTACTGAGAATTAGTTTTCCCTTACTCACTGACCTTATTAGTGTGTATGGCATCAATTGTGTAAGTAGACACAACTGTTATTTTTGAATACAATTAATCCTTCCTGCGGGGATAGTTTTAAACTTGCTCTTACTTGTCTAAATTTTCAAAATGTTAGTAACTTGAGTGAATCTTGTTCAATCTGTGTAGAATTTCTCCATTACATCTGTGCAAACCTATTAAAGAATTTTTTTTTTTTTTTTTAAAGAATGGATTGCACAAATTCTCAGCAGAACTTGGCCAGATATTTTAATGAACCTTTAAGTTGTATTTCAGTTTTGATTCATGCACGGTGCAGTGAAAGCTCTGGTTTTGTATCCTTTTTTTTTATTTTTTTTTTTAAATTGGCCAAGTGGCCCTCCAGCTCTGAGCCAGAATTTTGTGCCATAAGAATTTGAACATCCATTTTTAAAAGGTTTAGATGAATTCAACAAATGATGTTTTAGTTCTGATATTAAAGCTCAGACTTGAAATCTGGTGCCTGACTTTTATTTGACTTTTTCTTAACTAACTGCTGTAACCTTGAAGCAAATAGAGGCTTGCAAGCTGACCTGAACCCATCAGGCCCAGAACCTGACTACAAGTGTCGGGTAGCGTGTAATTTGTATAGCATGCATTTGGTCTTTGTTTGATTTAGGTAGTCTCTGATCACTCAGGGCTTTTATATATGAACTAGTTCATGGCATATTGGAGTGTGAATCGGTACACACACAGTTTCACATGCACACGCCCCCATGCCATAGACTAACTGCATCCTACTAATGAATACATTAACAGTCATTAATATGCTTTGATCTGGTCCAATTTCAAAGACTAGACTAACGCACATTAATGAGCTGCCACCAGGGTGCGCACAGACAGCTAGTCCATACCAGGCTCCCAGCCTCCCAAAGTCCATATTGTCATCTGACTCCTAACAAGTCAAGATATGAGTCATTACACATCTCTAATCATAAGCTTAATCTTTTAAGATCCAGAAGCCAGTAAAGGCCCCACTGCATGCCTACCTACTAAATCAGCAGACTGTTTCAGGGCTAGGAGAATAAGATGGACTTTCTATCAGCTCTGTGAGTCTGTTTAGCAGTAATATCCGTACACCACCACGCTTTCCAACACCATGCTTTTTTCCTTCCCTACAGTGGCAAGATTCCTTAGGGCCCTGATTCATGTTTTTCTCAAGATTGAGGAGTGCCCTCTCTTGTTCTAACAGGGTTGATGGGTCTCCCCTATACCATGTACCAATGAAGCCTGCCTCTTTAGTAACCATTACATCAGCTGAAAAAGTAGGAAAGATGTGGGGGCCCCATATCAGCTGCTCATATATGGCATTTTGTAAGGATAGGGTCACTCTCAAGTTCCTGCCCATATTTGTTTCAGTATTCTAGTTCATTCAGCTCCCAATTTTTTCCGAAATCTCATTCAACCCCAGGGGAAGTTAAACTTCACAAATGTAATAAGAGACTCTGTGCATTAATGGGACAAAACCATTCAAACCACTGATGGTTGCTCTTCCGTCGCTTGTGCTGCTACAGCACTGAAAATGTAGGTAAGCCCTTATATAAAAGCTTACATGCTAAGAGCTACGTAACACTTCTTGGGAGACATTTTGTATTTCCCTTTAGAGGTCTGGCTTGGGCCAAATTTTGAAGCCAAACATGACCATTTGGGGCCTTTGCAAAGGTTAAGAAATGGGAACTATCAGAGACTTTTTTAAGTGGGATTTTGACTACATCAGAATGTGTTCTAAGTTAGTGAGGGTTAGAACTCATTCCACTAGAGCTTAGGTAGCCTGTTTGTGACTCAAAAATCTGTTGGCAGCAATGTGGAGCTCAATCCAGACCTTTACAAGTCCCTACTCTTTGGCAGAACCTTCAAAATTGGATGCCCATTTAGTCCTGCAGTCATTGTTTAAATAGGTCTTCTACCTACTTCCAACAAATAGATGACTGTTAGCCACCAAGAGTGGAATCCATGGGACAGTACAGTCGGGGGGTGGGGGGTTATCCTACAGTAACTGGTTCTTCATGAAGTGTTGTCCACATGAATGCTGGGACTCACCTTTCCTGCTTCTACAGCGTCTTATACGAGTGGGATTCTGTATTAGTAAAGGGAATTGAGGAACAGTTGGGGCCCTGTGGGGGGAGGAATGCAGAGTATCTAGGGCACAGGTGTGGCCCCAATACTGCTGGCCAAATGAATTCGATCTCATTTTTAACAGCACATGCACACCAGAAGTAGAATCCACGTGGACAACACAAATCAAAGCACAGTTTAAGTAATTCTACTTTCCTAAGATTTCTGAAAATTTCTGTTCAGCTTGTTTAGTTGGACAGATACTTTTCAAGCATTTTAACTCAACGCTTTTTATGTGCTGATGCTGCACCTAGTTGACGCCAGTCTGAATGGTTAGACAAAAAATCCAGGTGGCTGGATAGCAGATGAGAGTAAATTATATGGGAGCGTCATAGTCCACCATTCTTCCTCTTAAAATGTAGAGGAATCCCAGGGGACCGGATGAATCAATTTGTCTTCTGAGATGAGTCAAAGTTGCTTACATTTTTCAGTGTCTTTCATACAAAATGTACCTTACAACACAAATGGTAGTATTGGTGGTGCCTTATAGGGATGTAAGAGCACAAATTCCCTACCCCACAGAGTTTACAGGCTATTACAACACCGCTATAATAAATGTTTTGTATTAAATGTGAGAGAATTTTGCAAGATATGGAAAATGTGGGATAAAAATCCCTGAATTCATAGGATTGTGGCAGTCTGTTATTTCATTAAAGTGCTATGCAAACACTTGTAGTAAACTGTTCTTCCATCAAGCTTCTAAATTAGGAACTACAGGAACATGTAGCAAAGCAGAAGGGTGGGTTTTTTGTATCTGTGGTTATTTGCAACAAGTCTGTGACAGATCAAGGAAAACTACTTTTCAGACGTTATTCTCAGTTGTTCGGGGGTTTTGTTTTTGTTTTAATCTTGTCTGCTGTCACAGAAATTGACTTTTATGGGAAACCTTTTGTATAGCTACATGCTTTTAGGACAATAGTTGTCAGACTTTTTTTTTTTTCTTGCGAAATGGTTCCTGACACATTGTGACTTTGCAAAACAGCTCTGTATGACACTGGTTATACAGCGATTATTTATAATATTGGAAGTGACTCTGCTGGTTAGTGACAGCTATGGATAAAAATACTAGACTCAACACAGCTGCAAAGGTAAGTTGATGGTTTATGAGAACAGAATTTAATGACTTAAAATATTAGGAGCTGAAGTAAGTGTGATTTTTTTATTTTTATTTTTTTAGTTCAGAATAACTCTTGTAGTATCATACATGTTTTATATCTTTACCAACTAATTGTGGAAAGGGAGTTCTTGGTTTGGATGCTAAGGTACCTAATGTTTGCCTGTATTTCTGCTGTTAGAGACCTGAATGTGGCATTGTCATTGGTGTCTGAAGAAATTTCGCCTTGGATGGTACTCTGAGTAAAAGGAAACCTAAGAGATTTTATAAGCATTAATTACACTGACAAAAGTTAAGTAAGCCCTAGCTTCTATCTTGAAGGTACCACCTCTCTTATTACCATCTCATAAAGCTCTTTGATGGTATAATAATGTGCTATTATTAACTAAATATTCAACACATTTGTAAGGTAGGTAAGTTAGTTCCCTATTTTACAGGCAGGATAAAAAATAAGTTAAATTACTGAGGTTTTTTTTTTATTAGACTTACAAAATCCGTTTGTAAGCTTTTCAGGGTAGGGAACTTGTCTATGCGTTTCGTACTCTACCTAGCAAAATGTGGGTCCGACTGCAATATAAATAACTTGCAAAAAGTCACAGTGTGTGTCAGGGTCAAAGAGAATGCTGGTGTTCTTGGCTCCCAGTGCAATGTTCTTGACCTTGATAATGTAAATATGATTGGGGGGGGGAGGAGAGAATTGGAGTTTGATACCAGAAATATAAGGAAAAGCACCCAATGCGACTTACATGGAACATTTATTGTGTTCAAAGTTTTCTGTCAAGGTCTATTTGAAAAAATTGACATCTCTTATTCCATGTTAAGTCCATCAGAAGACAATAGGACACATTTTCCTCTCTATTAGTGAGACGAAAACTTGACCCATTTATGTTTTGAAACTCCTATATTAAGAAGTTCTCTTATACCTCTCTCTTTGGCTCCTAACACTTTTGTTTTCAATTTAAATTTCCAGGTATGGTATTTTGGGCACAGATGTCAAAATAGTTTAGCAGTGGCTGACTGAATTTAGCAGTATCAAGTTGACTTGTAAATTCTGACACTGTCCTTATACAAATATACACATCTTCTGGAGATGAAGTATGGTAAGAAATCAGGAAACCATTCTGGTGCAAAATGCTAACTGACCTATTGGTTCCTATTATCCCAGCAACTCTGGGGCAATGTCATTTTAATGGCCTTACATCATTTTTTTATAATTTACTCTGAGATAGCAACACTTTGGCAAGATGAGTGGGCAAAAAATGAGTCCTTTTATAGCTGCAGCACAGTGGCTGTCAGCTTTAGCTGTGCAGAAATTCCCATTATGATGAAAACTAAATAGTAGTGTTAACAATATGTATTGAGGGCTGATTGTACACCCTGCAGGTGCAGAGTCCTATATGCATATACACAAAGTAAAAAGTGTTGGGCGGGGAGCACAGCATGAGCACAGGGGCCCGTCCTATATTAATGAGTTCTGGTGGGTGGCTGCCAAGTTGATCCTGTCTAGCAGTAGCATGAAGTGAGAACTAAAAGATGCACATAGCTAAGCTCCTGTCAGACATGCTTAAGTTTACTCTTAAATTTCTCTCCTTAAGAAATGCTCAGTATGTGCGCACACTTTTTTTAATTGCATACTTATAAGTAAGTGATCAAGCTTGCAAAGTAGAACACCTAGCGTAGTGGTTCTCAAACTTTTGCACTGGTGACCCCTTTCACATAGCAAGCCTCTGAGTGAGACCCCCCTTATAAATTAAAAACACTTTTTTATATATTTAACACCATTATAAATGCTGGAGGCAAAGCAGGGCTTGGGGTGGACAGCTCACAACCCCCCATGCAACTTGTGACCCCCTGAGGGGTCCCGACCCCCAGTTTGAGAACCCCTGACCTAGCACTTAGAATTTTATTTGCATACTCTGACCTTGCAACCACAGCAACCTCGCAGACTCTGCTGTGTGTTGTGCAAGGATTTTAAGCTATCTTTGTGGTCCTGGAGCCTGGGTTGTCAGCCCCTAGCCAGTCAGCCACCAGCAGCAAGTTAGAATAACCTAACTTACACTACTTGCCAAGCACTTTAGGTAACGAGAGGCAGATGTGGGTTATGGAATCCGGAGCCATTCTCTCTTTCTCTACCTTACATCACCTGACCCTCTAGTATAGGAGGGAACTGAGGAGTAGCGTAGGCCTTGAGCGGGCTCTATGCTATTGAAGGTTCCTTCAGCAGAGTCGTCGTCTTGTGGTCAGTTATTACACCTTTAAGGCAGCTCTGTGGCAACAGATTGCATTGTTGTTCCTAAAATATATTTTAAAAAATTCTATGGTGGTACATTTGTGCAATTTCTCTGAGCTGAATTCTCTTCTTGCACTTTCACAACTGATAATCCCAATGCCTGTCACCTAAAAAGGATCAGAATTTGTTGCAAGTGAGCTTCATTTTACCAGACATTTTGCATGACTAGAAAAGTTGGTTGGATGTTTCTGCATTACCAAGTCCACTCCAAGTGCAAAAGGTTAAAATTTAGAGGAAAAAAATAAAAAAAATCCAACTGTTGCCCCCTATAAGACACAGGCACAGTTTTTCATTATAAAAGTGTTTCGGGGAGAAAAAGGGAACGTACTCATTGTAGAAAGAGGAAGGAAAATAATGGAGGCAAGATCTCTTCTGTATAAAGGAACCTTTGAAAATTGTACAAAACACAAGATGTTAAACATGAACTGTTCAGCATTGTTCTCTCAGATTCTCTGCCTTTAAAATATGTGGTTTTTCTGCAGTGATTCATATAGCTGTAAAGGTCTTGCTGAGCCATGACATTTCTAGCGACCGGAACATGAAAAATTCAAAATCAAAGTATTTTTAAATATAAACTGAGGAGGAAGAAGAACTGATACTGTCTTGGGGAAAAAGCCCCCAAATATACTCATCTGTCTTAGCTTCACTGCGGTGTCCACATGAACCTTCTTATAGCACTACAACGTCAGAATTCCTATTTTGGTTTCTGCCTTTTCGTCCTGGAGGCTTGACCGAGTGCCATTCCTTCTTTTGCATGAACATAGCTGCAGGCCATGTAACGTTAGAGAGAATTTACTATGTAATTAGTTCCATTCATTCCCAGTGGCTGTTCACTTCACCCTCGGCAGGGTTCACAGCAAGTCCAGCACTGGGAGGTGTAGGCTGAAAGTCTAATACCCAGGCTTCGAGCCAAACCTTACTATACCGTACTTCAGTCTGAGCTGAAGAACTTCACTTGAGAAGGGGAGAGTGTATTGTGCTCATTTAGGTAATGGAATAATAGAGAAAAGACAAGATGAAAGTTAATGTAAGTACTAAATTATTACCTCTGCTGTATTTTATTTAATGGCATCTAATTTTTTGTGAGAATGTATATGGAATGTATATCTGCATCTGCTACAATCTCTGTTTAAAGCATGCTCTATTCCTGTTTATTAGTTCCTAACATGATACTTTGTAACATACAATCTTAATTTGTAACATGCAATCCATAGTTATCTGCAAAAACACTACTCTATTTTATCAAGAAGAGGGGAAACATTTCTGTCTAAAGAAGTTAGGTTTGACTCAGTCTTCTATAAGTAAAGAATTATACAGTGATATGCTGTACTGGTAAGCAACATTTATGACAATGGCAGATTATTAGATGTCTAATTGGCCATTGTGCCTTCATAATTCCCATGGAATTTTCAGTGAGCACAAGTGATTGCATCTCATCTTCATTTTGGATCTCATTCAAAAGAGGGAAGCTATACAAATGTATGTGCAGTGTAGTAGAAGAGAAATGTATCTTTTATGGAACTGTTCAAATACAACCTATGGGCTGATGATTCTCCCCTTGATGTACAAATGTTAAGTAATATGAGTAAGAGTTACATTTGTGCAGAGAGGACAAAATACACTAGAATGACTGAACACATCATAAAGTCCTGTTCTGCAGTAAAAACAACGAAGAGTCCTTGTGGCACCTTAGAGACTAACAAATTGATTTGGGTATAAGCTTTCGTGGGCTATCCCACGAAAGCTTATGCCCAAATCAATTTGTTAGTCTCTAAGGTTCCTCCTCATTGTTTTTGCTGATACAGACTAACACAGCTATGCCTCTGAAACCTGTTCTACAGTAATGACTGAACTGAAAAAGCGCAAAGAGCCAGTACGATTCCTTTTGTCTTTAGAAAGTTTTGAATACACTCATTTTTTCATGGGAAAACAACACAGTCCCACGCCAGGTTGATCATATATCTGTTATAAATGTGTCTTAATATTTTGGTCTGGATTTTCAGCACTGCACACACCAGCTTGCTGTAACAGCATCTAAAGATGTCCAGCTTGAGATCCAGGTTGTAATTTTCAAAATTGAGCCTCCACATTAGTCGTGGAAAGCTGAACCGCGGATATTAGTCATGAACATTCTTTGCACGTGTTCCTTCCATCCGATTATCTCAAAACACTTTGCAAAGATTTATCCTCACAGCAAATCTTGTGAATAGTATTTTGCTCCCACATTTTATAAGTGGGCAACATGAGGCACAGAGAAGTTAAATGTTTGCCCAAGGTTATATAGCAGCCAAGCTGGGAAGTCATCATTGTCCAGATGACCAGATCCCTGCTTTAAAAAGACTGCACTCCACAGACCACATTTTTCTATTAACCCCATGATGCCAGGTGGAATGACTTCTTCTAGCATTAGTTTCCTTTGTGCAGAAAGATAAGAACTGCCCCAAACTGGAAAACTCTGTGTTTGGTTTTTGTCTAGCAAATAAAGCTGACCTGTGGCAACTGTAGTTTAGGAGGTAATTCCCCCTCATTACCACATAAGTGGCATGCGAACATCATCAGCTTCAACGTGTTCTAATTATGTTTTCTGCATGTAGGTGGAAGTGTGATTTAGTGATTATGGCTGGTCAAAAAAATTCCATCAGCTTTTGTTTGTTTAAGTGGAAAAGCTAGGTTTTCAACTTAATGAAAAGTTCCACAAAAAGTACCTGCTTTCCTAAAATTTTGAAATCAGAAAACCAAAGCCTTTGGGGAATTTTAAATAAAAACTTGGGAATTTAACAATTTTTTTTCTTTTCGTTGATATTTTCTGGTACTTTTGTCAAGGATTAGGGCACTGGGAGCTAGGAGATCTAGCTTCTAGTCCTGATCCTGCTACTGATTCACTGTGAACAGGCAAAATTAGTCTCTAAGGTGCCACATGTATTCCTCATTGTTTTCTATGAACCTGTTTCCCCAATTTCATTTTATTTTACTTGGCTTTCAAATTTAATTCTGACCAAGTTCAGACAGTCACTGTCATCCTATTTTAAATGTCATATGAGCCTGTGGGATAGCATGCAATTGCCATTATGCTATGAAGGGGAAGAAAATATAGCAACAACTAAAATGAAACCTTTGCGATTAGATACATGGCATAAGGTCACTATTGCAAATCAATTTCCTGTAAATCCAGTGGGCGATAAAGGAAACAATAGATGGGATTAGAGCACTGACTAAATCCCTTTGCTGCTCAGTTTCCAGACTTTTTAACAACTTGAGCTTTTAAAAGGTGTAGTGCACAGTGGCAGAGAGAGGATGGCTTACTCAGAGGGGCTAAAGTTGGGGGAAAACAAACAGTCCTTAATTTACAAAGTCTCTTTGGATGAAGCAGAGTAACAAGGTTGTCTTCCAGTTCCTATTGGGTGGCAAAGTTTCCTGGCTGGGCAAAGGACAGAGATCTTTCCTGTGCCTCTTTTCTATATCCCTCCTTTAATGATCCAGTGGCCGGTTCTCAAACAGGGGTTCAGGGGGCCCACAAGCAGGTTTCGAAAGGTCCGCCAAGCAGGGCAGGCGTTAGACTCACTGGGGCCCAGGGCAGAAAGCTGAAGACTCTCCGTGCAGGGCTGAGACCCGCCACCCCGAGCCCAGCCACTTGGGGCTGAAGCCAAAGCCTGAGCAACTTAGCTTTGCAGGGCTATCTATGGCATGGGGCCCTGGGCAATTGCCCAACTTGCTACCCCCTGTCACTGGACCTGGGTTTTATATGGTGAAAAATAGTTGTGGCACAGGTGGGCCATGGAGTTTTTATAGAATGTTGGGGGGACCTTGGAAAGAAAAAGGTTGAGAACCCCTGCTCTAGTCAATCCTTTTTGTTGCTTACTTTAGTGATGGGTATGTACAATCCACCTGAAGCTCTCAATATGTCTTGAGATCTAATCTTGGTAATTTCCCCACTAAACATACCTAAAATATTAACAGGCTGCTAACCCTCAGTATGGCCAGCAAGCCAACACATTTGGAGTCTTCAGGCCAAGACAATTTTGAGATAGAATGAGGCAAAACATAAATAAATGAATTAAATACATTTAAAAATTGGGGGGGGGTAATTAATGTTTTCAAAAAGTTAAGTGCAGGGAATTTTAAAAATATATTGTATTTTTAAAACTCATTTATTATTTTTGATCCCCAACTTCCTAGAAAAATTCATGGCATGTGAAATTTTAGGGAAATAGGGTAAAATTTGGCCCTATTGAATTCAATGGGAGTTTTGCCATAGACTTCAGTGGAGTCAGGAATTGACCAGTTTTGGGGGAGAGAGGAAGGAATTTGAGGAGGGTTGAAAAATAGATTTATAGTAGGAAGGTAGCTTAACTATGGATCAGCTACCAACTCCCCATAATACAGTACTGAGGAAACAGGACTCCATGTATAAAGTCTCCTCCAAAAGGTACCACCCATAGAATGGAAGCCAATTTTTCCAGTTTGGTAAGATCTTCATCCTTCCAAGAGCTGAGCTGATCCTTCTGGATTTGAAATTTTTAGTTCTTGGGATTGTAAACCCGATGCTTAGATTCGCTGACCAAAAAAACGCTTCATTAATGCAGAGCTAAGGTTGCCTTGTGGTATCTCATGCCCTTCCAGAAGAGTTCAGTAACACTGAAACCACTAAAAAACAGGAAATGAACAGTTAATTAGATCCCTAAGTGGTCCTCTAACAGTTAGATAACCCTTTGCATGGAGAATAAAATAGATAGTGTTCCTCTTCATTCCTAGCTCTCAAACACTTATTTATATCCAATCCTGAAAAATTTCTATATGCAAAAACATGCGACTTCTGTTTATGGAACAAGTGTCAAATCAAGCCAAATAGTTAATGCTTGCTACGTTTTTGCTATTTTCTAGTTACATTAACCACAAACAGACCAACAGATGAACTGAAAGCATCTCAGATCATCTGTGCGCCACCAAAAATGTTACACATCATCTACACCAAGAATAAACCAAGGAGGGAAGGATAGCTCAGTGGTTTGACTATTGGCCTCCTAAACCCAGGGTTGTGAAATCAATCCTTGAGGGGGCCATTTAGGGATCTGGGGCAAAAATCTGTCAGGGACAGTACTTGGTCCTGCTGTGAAAGCAGGGGACTGGACTCAATGACTTTTCAAGGTCCCTTCTAGTTCTATGAGATAGGTATATCTCCAAATATATATATATATATATATATATATAAAATGGTCAGGCATAGTCAGAATGAAGGCACATATGTTTAGGGAAACTTCAGACAATTTGAGGATTTTTTTTCTTTTCTTCTGCATGTATTAGTATATTTTAACTGTTGGCAGTCTACAGTTAATTTAATTTGTCAAGTTAAATTGGCCTAACTTAGACTACTATTTAAAAAGGACTCATCTGGGAACCTCATTCCACATCTCAAAAGGCATGTGGAGATTGTTTATTTGTTCAGCTCTTTTCAGAGGTGAATAGATTAACTGGAAACAGTTCAGTAAACATGCCAAGACGTGTCACTGATACATCAACATAATTGTTTTGCAAACTATCCACAGCTTTTAATTGTATCTTCTTCTTCTGCTCAAATATTTTGTCATATTTTCCTGCACTAAAGAGTACTTTAAAAGTTTTAAAAGACACTCAAAGTGTGGCTACAACATCTTTTAAGAATGTAAGTCTCAATCTGCAGAAGGAATTCCCATGACTAAAAATCTGTGTTCAGATTTTTTAAATAGCTATTTAAAAAAAAGCAAACTAAAGACAATAGGAGGAAAAAATCTTTGGAATCATTTTCTTTAGAAATTAAGATTCTGTCAAATGTCTATCATGCTTTTGGATTGTATTAAATAATAAAATTAATAATTAATAAGAATTTTCAAATATAACTTTCAGGTGCCCATAAGTGAAATGCAGGCATTTTGAGAACCTTGCTGACTATTGTAACATGCAATATTTTGCTAGTGACATTTGCTTATATTTCTACTAGATTTTATTTTCTGCACCATGCTTGTGTCGTTTAGTTCTTGGAGATATTAATTCTATATCATGCTGTAAAATAACATTTTTTCTTTATTTATAAATATATGCCATGTTTTTCTATATGTAGCTACAGCTACTTGAGGTTAAATAATTGCATTGTCAGCTTTGTGGACTTCTAACAACATTATTTCCCACTATTTTTCATTAATAAACATACAATTACACAGCAACTTTCATCCTGAAGGATCCCAAAGTGCTTCCCAAATTCTGTACTGCACGTCCATGAATCATTTCAGGTTGGGGGGTGGAGGTTAGCAGCCAGGCAGAACATGGGACCTATATCTGTGCAAAACTTCACCTTTTCAGATTTTGTCTGATCAAGTGCATTATGTGATAAGGAAGAATTTAATTTACCTTTTCAGAAAGGTGAAAGGTTGTGTTGACTGAACTAGGATTCTAACTTGTGTTGCCAGGGAACTAAAACTGCTGCTTTTAGACAGCTAAACCATCTCCGTTATCAGCCTTTAATGTGACTTTCCTCCCCTCAAACTATGTAATTAACTCATGTGGTTATAAATAGGGGTTATACATACATATTCAGAGGAAAATAAGTTCTCAAAGGGAGCTTGGGGATGATGTTCACTTTCTAGGCCTAAATTCGTTCATTGGCTATCTGAAATTTGCCTCACGCTGGGAGTGATTAACACATCATCTGTTGAGGTACCTTCATGAAGTGATGTACTTGGTTTCTAATAAATCATGTTCCTTTATCTTTTTATGGTAGCAGTGGGGTTTATGGGAAAATGTTTGTGTCCTTGCTATATGCCTTTTTAGGGAAGATGGGACCTTTAAAGAAGCAACAAACAACACAGACAAAAATACTTTGATCTCATCTCTGCTGCTTTAGTGTTTATAGTGCATTGAGTATTTCAAGTGTGCATTAAAGAGAAGTATAGAGATCACATAAAACTACCCAAGAGCTGCATACAGCTGGCCTTGTCAGCGTTGTGTGGCTGATGGTGTTAGACAGCCAGTTTCCGGTTCTCTGGTAACAAACAAAAAATGCAATTCTCTTTGGCCTCAGAGCAGAACTATCTCTTATCCCAGCAGCCCACAGAGGTCTCAGTGATCGTGGGAATGATTGACTAATAAACACACACACAATCTTCCGGGAGCATTTCTGCTCAAGTAACAGAAAGGGCCTGTGATAGTGAGTCTTTACACATGTCCCAGGCAAGTGTGAAAGACTATTTGGGGCCTGGTTTTGAAAAATGAGCTCAAGTTTGGTGCCCCCAATTCTGCACCCACATATAATCTTGGGGCAAATAACTGCAGATACCGTTGATGACACATCAATATCTAGCAGCCTGACTGTACTGGCAGATCAGGTAGTCAAATGTTTAAATCTCATAAAATAGGTCTGCAGTTATTTGCAGCCACAAAATTATGCACACAGTTACTGTGGGCACAAAATCAGGTACCAGGCTGAGCTCTTTTAAGAGTCAGTGTCTTATTGTAAAGCATCTCGGAACAACTAGAGCAGGGGTAGGCAACCTATGGCCCGCATGCCGAAGGCGGCACGCGAGCTGATTTTCAGCGGCACTCACACTGCCCGGGTCATGGCCACCAGTCCAGGGGGCTCTGCATTTTAATTTAATTTTAAATGAAGCTTCTTAAACATTTTAAAAACCTTATTTACTTTACATACAACAATAGGTTATTTATATATATTATAGACTTATAGAAAGAGACCTTCTAAAAGGTTAAAATGTATTACTGGCACGCGGAACCTGAAATTAGAGTGAATAAATGAAGACTCGGCACACCACTTCTGAAAGGTTGCCGACCCCTGAACTTGACCAACCAATGGCTGCTTAGTAATTCACTATGCTTCTCAGAGTAAATGTAAATCAGAGAATGGAGGATCTGAGGCCTTGGCTACACTGGCAATTCACAGCGCTGCACTTGCTGCACTCAGGGGTGTGAAAAAACACCCCCCTGAGCGCAGCGAGTGCAGCGCTGTAAAGCGCCAGTGTAATCAGTGCCTGCAGCGCTGCACGCTCGCTCGCAGCACTGCAAGCTATTCCCCTCGGAGAGGTGGAGAACTTGCAGCATTGCGAGAGAGCTCTCGCAGCGCTGGCGGCGCGACTACACTCGCGCTTCACAGCGCTGCCGCGGCAATGCTGTGAATCTGCAAGTGTAGCCAAGGCCTGAGTGCAGTTTTCTATGCTGTGAGAGTATTGCTGAATGGCAGAGCAAAGACCAGGGAATGATGGCTCCTGGTGTTATGCCAGGTTCTGTCAGTGACTCTCTTAATCTCACTGTACCTCAGTTAGTCACCTATAAAACTAGTAAAATAATACCTTCCTCACAGGGGTATTACAGAGGGCTTTAGTCTGCCAATCTAGCATGTTTCACCAGTACTAAATTTACTTACAAATGATTTTCAAAGTGTGTGTGTATCACCCATTCAGGTGCTGGCCCATGACTGGGGCTCCAAAGTATTCCTGTGATACAAATAATATGTAATATAGCTGCTAATGATAATATAGCTGCTAAAAGCTATATTAAAAGCTAATATAGATTCCTTAGATAAAAGGTACTACATAAAGTATTCTGCTCATTCACTCACTCCCTAGCTGTCAAAGTTATGAGAGTCATGATGACTAACCACCATAATCAGAAAGGAAATGAGAGGGGAAAAAAGGTACTTACTATATTTAATAATAGATAGGCAAAGGAGAACACAAGGCATGGAACAAAGGCAAAGCTATACAATTTACCATTTTTATGCCCTTCAAAAATGTTCTTTTTTCTTTATTTTGTGGAGCTCAAGGGTTAATTGCAGAACAACCTACCTCACTGGCTTTGTGTTGCTGGTGCTGGCGTAACAATATGCTGTTGTGGTTTTCCCTTGGTCCTTCATTACTGGGAACACGGAAAATACACAGAAATCTGAAACCTTTCAAGGGAGGAAGTTGGGTTTTCGCAACAAGATCTAGATGCAAAATGCTTTACAATTTATGGCAGGAATTGGTGCCAGGAGGTTAAAATAACAGTAAATTAACAAACATTTAGAATTTGGGTAATAATGTTGTAGCACATTTATAAGGTTTCGTAACTGTTTCTGCATGCTCCTAAAATCTCTTCAAATATGAGTGTGAAGGCAAATAGGCCTAAAATCCTCACTAATATATTCAGGCAGTTTCCATGCCTTTTGAACATACAGTGACAATTGTCATACATCATATCATCCAACAGACGAGCAGACAATAACACCTACAAACATAAGATTTATTATACCAATCAGATTACTGGTCTCTCTAATCTGGAATCAGACTTCCAGCAGTGGCCAGTACCTATGCTCCAGAGGAGAGGCACAGGAAGAAATCCTATATTATCTCCTGATTGTACAATGCAGAATAGGGGATTAGAAAGGAATTGGCTCCTGACCTCCATGGTGCTGATCATATTCCCCGAAGCACGGGCTTTAACTTAGTATCACTCTAGGTTACATAGCTATATTAATGGACATAACATTACTATTTGCCCTTCTGTAAATCTCATTAAGGTATTTGTGACACAATGACTTCCCTTGGGACCAAAGTCCACACGTCAATATATGCAATGTAAAGGCATCTTTGTTTTCACTTGTTCCAAACTGACTGCCTTCTCAAATCTAATTTAGCCACAGAACATAGGTAATCATATTTATGAATGTTGGCTTAGAAGTTATAACACACTCTGGGCCATGTACAGTTTTTATTAATAATGCCAATATCTGTATATCAAGGGACAAACTGACTCCTATACTTAAGAAAATGAGGCCTCATTTTCGCTAAGCCTCCAACTAATTTTTTGTTCCCCCTTGGTTATTATTGGACCTTGATGATGATTCACCAGATGAAACATTTATTGGTACAGGTCTAATTAAACTTTTCTGTAACACTTTTTGCTGCAGAATGAACTTTAAGATACAAGAATAAAGGATGGGGATTAAGGATTCTTTAGTGTCATCTCTGATAGTGGGGTTGTCTTGCCCCATACATTTACAATTGAAGGAGACCCATCTATCCCTATGCAAGGAGATTAGAGAGTACTTGGCATATTTCCCCCAGAAATGCCTGCTGAAATCATATTTGAGTGTCACTGAAGCACTGATGATGTGACTGTTATTTCATACATTCATATAACATGGGCCATAACTTGTGGTCCTTATTTGCAGAGATTCCTACTGAAGTACATGGGCTAAGCTTAAACTTCTTGTAAGTGCGTTCAACCCTTCTGAAATCAGATAGTTTTATGTATACTGCAATTGCAGACTCAGGCATAAAAATACTTACCATAGCGTTTTCTCAACAAATAATTATCTACAGATAGGTTGATAGTCAAATGTCTTTTCAAGTCATACCATGGGTATCACCTCTCATTTGCATTGGTGCAACTAGGAAGGATGGTCTTGTGCTTACCACTCCAGTTTGGAACTCCTTCTTTATCTGGGTTTATTTCCTGGCTATGCCACAGGTTTCCTGTGAGAGCTTAGACAAGTCACTTAATTGCTCTATGCCTCAGTTGCACCCCATCTGCAAAATGATGATATAAATATTCCCTTTGTCCATCCTTTCTATTTAGTTCACAAGCTCTTAGGGGCAGGGACTGTCTGTTACTGTGTGTTTATACAGTGCATAGCACAATGGGACCCCACTATTGGTTGGAGTCGCTCGGTGCTATTGTAATATTACTGCTAACCATACTAGGAAAATCTGGCCTTTATTCACAATTGTGACAATGTGAAATGCCCTATCCCTCTCTGGGTTATACTGTATGATGAGATTACAGAATGTCTCACTTAAACACATGTGGTCCCAAGCATTTGGTATCGTCAAAGTAGAATTTGGGACTGACACGTACAAGGCAACAAGAGCATTTTAATCAAACTAGGACATAAGGTAAGTGGGACTGTTGCTGTCCATCTCTGACAGCTGCTAGTGCAGTATGTGTGGATAAACCCATGTATCATAAAAGGGCCATTGTTCCAAGCCATCCCGATGAAGAAATTTATGCTACCAACAACAGGCCGCTTTATCAGCTGAGCTGACAAATTGATTTTCTTCTCTTGATACTTCAAACCAGCTGTTGCTTTATGGCAAATGCGCTGGATAAAAATACAAGGCATTATGTTTCCAATGCAGACGCTATCTCTTTGGACATTACTCGCACTTCTGGATAAGAAACTGTTTTTCCTAATCCACATTCCATGGAGAAAGTGGTTGATCTTATTTTGAAGCTGAAAATAAATCCATGTATGGGAAATAGTATGTGCATACTTTTTTTTATTCTTTCATCAGCTGTAGTAAATTGTACAAAAATGCCTCCAATGATGAAGACCACGTTTGCTACTACTTTTGGCTGGTTTAATGATAGTAAAATCAATTGCTTACTAAAAACCTGAGTTCTAAGAACAAAACATGTTTAGCCACATACACGTGATCAGTATAAACATTAAATAGAGTGGAAGCATAGTTCACTGGGTTAGTATGCTTGTATAGGACTTAGCAGATGCAGGTTCAAGTCCATGCTCTGTCACAAATGTGTCGTATGCCTCAGTTCCCACCTATAATATGTGGCTAATAGCACTTCCTAACCTAATGGAAGTGCAGTGAGGATAAATACATGAGAAGATGCTTAGATGCTATCATAATGGGGGCCATATAAGTATCTCGTGGAGATTATCTTCCACCAGTAAAGTGACTAGCAGCATCATTATTCTCAGATCTGTTATTATGCTCATTGATTTGAAATTTCCTTAATCTCATGTTCACAGCAGGGGTCTTGCCTACTCTGAATACTTTAGGGAAATCTCTGTCCACCCCACCCCACCCCTATGCTGGCACAGGTGCTTCTCTCCCAGTACTAACACTGGTGGAAATGCTAGTGTAGACTGGCAACTGGTGATTATTTATATATATATTTATTATTTATATAACCCAGAACCGCTGGGTTATTTTCTTGATATTTTCTTGAAATCCCCAGGGTAGTGACTACCAGGTGGTTCATTTATATCTGGCTCTAAGAAAGGAAATGAATAATAACACCTCCAGCATTGTGTTTTATATGAAAAGAGAGGGAGGATGGATATGTGGTTAACACTCAGAGCTGTGAGGCACTCAGATACCAGATGTGATAGAGTTGTAGATAGATAGCTTGATTAGACAGAAGTTAGGAGATGAGGGTTCTATTCTTGACTCTGTCACAGACTTCCTGTGTGACCTTAGTAGCTTTATGCCTTAGTACCCTTATCAGGAAAACTTAGCTAATGATATTTTCCTACTTTGCAGGGGTGTTCATGAGACTTATATAATTCATGTTTTCATTGAGATCCTCCGATGGAAGGTGCTGGAAAAAAGCGAAGTATTATTATGGTATTATTTATTTATATAACACACTAAAACATGGCAGGCATATGTTCAAAAGGTTTAACTTCGTAAAACCAATGCCTTGAGAACTGACCCTTAGGATAAATATTAGCAGTTTTGAATTTGCATGAATTTAGGTGCTGAGAAATGTTAATCTGGTAGCTCCATATAACACTTCTGAATAATACAAGCAGTGCAAATGTTACTGCATGTGGTTTTTTAAATTTGTTTTTCCTCTCTAGAATACCTTGGCAAAAGCATTATATGACAACAAGGCTGAGTGTTCAGATGAGCTAGCCTTCCGCAAAGGAGACATCCTAACGGTTCTTGAACAGAATGTCTTAGAGAGTGAAGGATGGTGGAAATGTTCCCTCCATGGAAGACAAGGCCTAGCTCCTGCTAATCGCCTCCAACTCCTTGCTAGTTCCCAGGCAGACATGTTGTCTCTCTCCTCTGAACATGATTCCCAGGAATTGCCCATCTGTCAACAAAATATCTACCAGGTCCCATCAGCTCCCAAGTCTTCCACATTGTCACCTACGTATGAACGGATGGACAGTTGGATTAAGCCACTTCCTTCTTCTGTTTCTTCTCCACCTACTCAAGAAATATATCAGGTGCCAGCTTTAGCTGCACAATTATTCAGTGAAAAGACCCAAAGCCTAACCAATCAGGTAAGAATATAAGCAAGTATTAAGGTGCCAAGTGTTGGAAAATACCAGTGAGGGGAAGGGAAGCCTGACGGTTTTTACTTTTTCAGGGACTTGAGAATTTCAGTTGAAAGTTGCAGTGAAGTCAGTCAAGTAAATTATGCTTTGTTTAGGCGACTTGAATAAATACTGTTATACATTCATAGCATTCTATAGGAAATATTCCTATAAAACTCATATAGTCATCCCTGGAATCACATCAGCCCCTGCCAAAATACAGCCACCTCCGTGACAGTAAGTAGCAGCTATATAATGCCCAACCATTTAGGACAGGAAGTGAAGAGGAATATAATAACTGCTTTGGGTGGAATATAGAGATTTATGGGTCATACAAAATTGCTTAAAATTCCTTAAGCTATAAAATTCCAGAGCTTCATACTTCAGTGGTTGCGGCACAGACACACATTTCTTCACATTTGTGGGGTTTTTGACACTTATAGAAGATAATTTGTAACAATGTGGTTATAGAACTTCTCAGTCAGACTGTCATCTTCTCTCACTGAGATGCTGCAACTCTCTTCCCTTTAGTCTCTCCACGTCCCAGTTCTTCAACAAGTTAAAAATGCTGCTGCCAGTCTTCTCATGCACCAGGTCACCTCCTTCTCCAGACAACTCCATTGACTCCCTATCCATTTCAGGAGTCACTTCAAAACTGCTCCCTTGTTGCAGCTTCTCAGTGAGATACCCTCTCTTTCTCTGCTCATGCTTTCTTTAGGCCTGGATGCATGATTACCCAGTTCACATTTGGGTGATCCCATCAATACTCAGGTGCTCCAACAGCCCGTATAAGTGCCAATATTATTTTTATTAAATGTGAATAGAGTGCCCTAACATAGGCAGTTGAAAACTGCCATCCCTGTAACAAAGAATTGCCTCAGAGGCCTTCCTAATTAAAAATGAGCAGTAATAGCAGGGATTTATCAGTGCAGTTCACTACAGTTTATTTTACTTTATGTTTTGTCTCACAGGCTCATGGGGCCTTGGATATGGGAGCTTCACATTAACCATCCCCTAAATTAGTTCTCAAACTTTTGTACTGGTGACCCCTTTCACATAGCAAGCCTCTGAGTGTGACCCCCCTTATAAATTAAAAACACTTTTTAATATATTTAACACCATTATAAATGCTGGAGGCAAAGTGGGGTTTGGGGTGGAGGCTGACAGCTCGCGACCCCCCCATGTAATAACCTCACGACCTCCTGAGGAGTCCTGACCCCCAGTTTGAGAACCCCTGCCCTAAATGAAACGTATGTTACAAAGGTTAAATGATCTAAGGCAGAGACTTAAATATTAAGTCAGTCTATAAAGGATGCAGGAGATTCATCTAATCATTTACTGTAGGCCATCATTTCACTCCATTTACCTCCTTTAGCCATCTTCCCTACCTTTGCATCAAAAGGAAAGATACAGTGACAACAGTGTTGCTCTATGTATTACCTGGTGAACAGATGCTGAAAAACCAAGTGAACTTAGTGTATCCATGGAGATTGAGGTCCATTTTTTCAAAATAGCACTTCCAGTTTTCATGGGTGATTACCATAATTGCACAATCAAACTGTGTAACTGAATGTTCAAAGGAACATAATTAGCCTTCTGCACAGGCAATGACCTGATCTGCACAGGCAATGACCTGATCTATGCACCTAATTACAAAGAAGGCATACACAAATTGGGTATGACATTTCACGAACATTTTGCATATGCAATTGTGCCTCCAACTTTTAAAAAAAACAGGCCCTGAAATTGTCACATACCCATTTTCTATTGAATTAGGAGCACAAGCTGAGAGTTAGATAGATAGATAGATAGCAAGCAAAGCCATCTATCTATCTATACTGTTGCCCTGTGATACCTGCTAAGCTGCTATGTTATATGTTGTATCTACCTTATTCAGCTATAACTGTTTTCTTTAACAAGGAAAGAAAAATACTTTAAAATCTTTAAGATGTTTCTAATATTTACACTTTCAGGTTTGCCTGAGCTACATCACAGTTGCTACTACAAAGAACAACTGTACCACAGGAGTCAACAGCCACACATACACACGCATTTAAAGGTGTAGAAGTAGACAGCCCATCTGAGTGCAGCAGTACAAATTGAAGTATCCTAGATTACCCCATGTACATGGTATGGGACAACTGGCATATCTTCTGACATGTTCAGCTGTTCTCTCAGCAGCTGGGTGAAGCTACTCAGTCTTTGAGGGACTCTGATTGAAAAAAATAAGCCCCTCTGAAAAAACCTGTGTGCATGCTCCACCTACATTTTAAAGCTTGTAATTTTGTTACTTCTCGTCCAATAAAAATTTCAGCCATTTGTTGTCTTAGTCTGCCTGATCCTGAAAATATGCAAAGCGATTTTTTTTCTGTAGCAAATCTGGTAATAGAGTGTGATATTCACTAATTCACATTTTACTATCAACCAAATAAGATTGTCTGTATGTGAAAGTAGGTTTGGGCCAAACCAGAACTTTTTAGCTGGACTCTACTTATCTTCTTACCTACTCTGCACAGAAAAAGAAAGCCTGTTCTCTTATAGTTCTGTCAGTGTAGAAGGTTTGTAAGACAGAAGGCTCCTTTTGCAGAATAATAACAGAATTCATGTTCATTTATTTATTTCCTGTCCTTACAAGAAACCAACGTTTCAGTCAGCCAGGCCTTTCTCAAATATGAAACAGGGAGATAAAAAGCTGGGACCTTGTCCTTCCGCCACACAATATGTCCTTCCGCCACATTGCTCTGAATTTGGTGGGTGTGATTGTTAATATGGTGAAGAAGAACACTGCCTCTCATTCTTAAATGGCTTATTGCAACATAAAGCTTCAGTAGAAGCTCCTTCTGGTCAGAAATTTGTTGTTGCAATGGTTTATTTATAGACCCACTGTGCAGTCCCAAGGGCATCTCATTGCTGAATAGACAAAATTCAGGGTGGTTTCGGAGTGAGTGAAAAATCCTTTCCCCAGTGCTCGTATCTATTAGCAGTCTGCTAGCATTTTAACTAAACATATCCACAGCCTCCAGTCATGGCGGTATTTTCATTCCTATGCCTCTTAAAACAACGTTTCAAGCAAAGAATGAAATAAATCTGTAACTGGTCTATGCATTAGAGCACCCTCATTAGGCTCATGTGCTCTAGGAGTTGGACAGGACCAGAGAAAGAGGTGAGAACAACAGACTTTGCTTCTTCTGAGAGAAGTCCAACCTCCTTTATCGCACCATATACTTTAATAATAGTGGTGCTACCACCCACTATAATCTCATTTCAGATGTCTTGCAAAACCATGCTCTGAAGTGTCCCTAGCCTCTGTTTGCCAGAAGCTGGGAATGGGCGACAGAGGATGGATCACTTGATGATTACCTGTTCTTTTCATTCCCTCTGAGACACTTGGCATTGGCCACTGTCGGAAGACAGGAAACTAGCTAGATGGACCAGTGGTCTGACCCAGTAAGGCCGTTCTTATGTTCTTACATTCCTGTACCGTAGGAAAGGTGGAGTAGAAACCCCATAGACTTCTTTTCAGTTGTTCTACTTTTTGGGAGCCAAAAGATCTGGTTGGTATCTGGATCAGGATAGATTCACTACACATCTTTTCTATTTCCTGGGCTATATGTGAGGCAGAATGCCTTTAATCTATCAATAATTCATCTCTGAAATAGAGTGGAAATACTAGTAAAGGGGATTTATAGGAAAAATAAACCCTGTCTGTTTAATAGGTAGACAATGAGCAGTTTTCAAGTTTAGGATCAGTGAATATTTGACAGAAGCTTTTTAATTAACACCCCCAAAAGGAATTCTTCCAGCAATGGCCATCAGACTCATTACATTCTCACAGATGCCCTAAGATCACTTCAACTTTCTCATTACATTCTTCTTTTCTTCCCCCCTCAAGCACCGGTTTACTCTTCCCACAGCATCTCAGACCTCCATAGCATATACAAAAAATGAGGCTTATGATGTTCCATCACCACAACACCGGGTGGCCTTATTCACTCAGGTGAGTCTTGTCATGTCCATCAAGTGGGACTGGAATTCAGGACTTCTGAGTTCCTTATCATATGCAACAGTGCTAGAAAATTTAAAAGTAAATTATAACTTTTCTATTCATTTATTGTTTGAACTCTGCTATAAAGATTGGTAGAGAATTCTATAGGAAAGTTAAAAAAAACGATAAGAATCTGATTCTCTTTTAAATTTGATAGATTTTTTTAAATAATATATTTGGATCCAAATCTTCAAAAATTAAGTGTAACATCCAACTGCGCCACCTAGTGCCCATCTCCCCTCCCTACAGCATTATGATTTTATTCAACAGTCCACTCCAGTAGAGTCTAAGGCTTGGTCTACACTAAACCCCCAAATCGAACTAAGGTACGCAACTTCAGCTACGTGAATAACGTAGCTGAAGTAGACATACCTTAGTTCGAACTTACCCCCGTCCAGACCCGGCAGGCAGGCTCCCCCGTCGACTCTGCGTACTCCTCGCGGCGAGCAGGATTACCGGAGTCGACGGGGAGCACTTCTGAGTTCGATTTATCGCGTCCAGACTAGATGCAATAAATCGAACCCAGAAGTTCGATTGCCTGCCGCCAAACCAGCGCAGTAAGTATAGACAAGCCCTAAGAACTGTATCCTGCTCTGAGTACACACACAGAATACCTGCAAGAACTCAAGGCAGTTATGTCCCTAAGTCTTCAAGTTGGTGCTATGATAAACAGTATTTAAGTCAACCTTACTTTTGTATTTTATTAGAGGTGTGCCACTCCACCCACAGCCAGAAAGGGCTCTATACCGATCCCCTCCAAAGAATATATCCAGGAAGAACGGCAACAGCTTTATGACATCCCATCCAGCTCGGAAAAGGCAGAAATCTATGTCCAGCAAGACCCTCCAGGGAGCAGTGTAAGTGTTACTCACTGAATGGCAGAGAATAGTCTCTCATTAATACTGTCACACTCATACAGCAGAACACATGAAAAGGTGTATGGTTAATCTAATATGCTGTACATGCCTCTGATGTGAGGTGGGGCACCGGCACAATAGTTAAGTGCCTTCAATCTGCTAAGAAGAATAAACATAAAAACAGCACTACTTGAATGTTACATTTCTTTAATATCATAGAACCATAGACATGTAGGACTGGAAGGGACCTTGAGGTATCTAGTCCCTCCCCCTGTGCTGAGACAGGGCCACGTACACCTGTCATAGATGATCCTTGACAGGTGTTTGTCTAACCTGTTTTTAAAAAACTCCAGTGATGGGGATTCCACCAACTCCCTTGGTAACTTATTCCAGAACTTAACTGTCCTTATAGTTGGAAAGTTTTTCCTAATATCTAACCTAAATTTCCCTTGCTACAGATTAAGCCCATTATTTCTTTTCCTACCTTTAGAGGACATGGAGAACAGTTGATCACAGTCCTCTTTATAACAGCCCTTAACATATTTGAAGACTGTTATCAAGTCCCCCCCTTGGTCTTTTTTTCCTCAAGTCTAAACATACCCATTTTTTTAACTTTTCCCCATAGATCAGGTTTTCTAAATCTTTTATCATTTTGTTTCTCTCCTCTGGACTTTCTCCATTTTGTTCATGTTTCTTAATGTGTGGTGCCCCAAACTGGACACAATACTCCAGTAGAGTAGAGCATGACAATTACCTCCCAAGTCTTACACACAATGCTCCTTTAATACACCCCAGAGTACTAGCCTTTTTTTGCAACTCTATTACATAGTTGACTCACATTCAATTTGTGATCCACTATAACCCTCTCCCCAAATCCTTCTCTACATTAGTATTACCTAGACGTTTTTGTATTTCCTCTTTTTGTATTTGTGCTTTTTTTCTTTCTTAAGTGCACTTTGCATTTTCTTGTATTGAATTTAATCTTATAGATTTCAGATCAATTCTCCAATTTGTCAAGGTCATTTTGAATTCTAAACCTGTCCTCCAAAGTACTTGCAACACCTCCTGTCTTGATGTAATCTGCAAATTTTATAAGCATATTCTCCACTCCATTATCCAAGTCATTAATGAAAATGTTGAATAGTACTTGACCCAAAACAGACTCCCACAGGACCCCAATAGATATATCCTCCCTGTTGTACAGTGAACCATTGATAACTATTCTTTTAGTGTGGTTTTTCAGCCAGTTGTGCATCCATTTTATAGTAATTTAATCTAGTCCACATTTGGTGGATTTTTTATTTTTAATATTAAGTAAGTTTAAAGTAAGAAATGAGACTAGTTATACTGGATATCTGCTGGAGATGGAACTATCATTGTATTTGTTTGATTACTATATTTAAAGTGACATTTGTCACCAAAAAAGGTGACTCAGGGAACTATTTGGTAAGTAAAACAGATGTCAGATTCTTATATTCTTGAATATCTGCATGTTTGTAACCTTGAAGCAGAAACAAATAACTTGCATTGTATTGTAAGAAGAGAATGTGATCTAGTGGCTATTGCTCTGCCAATGACTCGTGCACAACCTTGGGCAAGACACCTAATCTACGTGTATCACAGTGTATCCACTTAAAAATAGGAATTATATTATTATTAATAATAATTGTATCATGCCAAAAACTGTGCTGGGAGCTTTACAAGGATAGCCAAATAGATAATGAGATCCATGTTCCAAAGAACTTACAATTTTAAATACGTAATACTTACACCTCATGGGGATGTGGTGAGACTTCACCAGTATTTGTAAAGCATTTTGAGATCCTTGGGTGAAAAGTGAAAACTGTAGGCTCAGTCGTGATGAGTGGACACTGGCTTGCTTTGGGGGTAGTGTGAAGCGGCACACCCCAGCTTAAACTCTGGGAGGGATTGTGTCTCAGTGAGCATCCCATTGTTCAGGGGAGCCATTAGAGGTGCAGCTTGCCCATGCCTTGTATATCTGGCCAGCTGCATGGACCAATGAAGAGGGGAAAGTCAGGGATCCACCTCTTCCCTGCCACTTGTGAGGGTGTCTTGCACCCCTGGAAACCTTGGCAAACCACAGACTCTGCAATTGTGCCCAGCGACTGCATACTCCTGTTGCATCTTGAACTCCCTCCCCACTACCCTTGTGAAACAGCAAAGCACTATCTGGCCCGAAATGTATAATTATTCTTATATTGGCCTTATTGCACCAGAATCAGTCATCGTTCTTCAGCTGTAGAGGTCAGATGTACACAAGCAGCTATTGTATGCCATTGAATAAGATCAGTATGCATCTCAGGAAGCCTTTGAAAATGTAAACACAGTGCAATTATTTTAGTGTGGTCAGCTGTGCATTTTTTTTGTTTTAATTTGCGTGTGTGCATGTGTGTATATGACTACCGGAAATTAAAGAGGTTGGAATCAGTTCTGCTAGTTAACAGGCTCATGAGATCTTGTTTGCTTCACTATATGAAACTGTCCTTGATCGACATTACCTTGCAGTTTGATAATCTGTGGATGTGACAAAAATATACTTGGTCAAAATATTAGATATTTCATATTTGCAATGTGATTGTGCATTTCAGAGAGGAAGGAGAATTAGAACTATGTGCCAGAGCCACAGTTGGTATAAATCGGCATAGCTACATTGATTTCATTGACCTATGCCTATGGATCTGACCTTATATTTCTAAATGTCGCTTGTAAACCTTGTGTACTGCTTTCCAGGTGTATGATGTCCCCCCCACAACTGCAAGAGACCATGACATTTCACTACAAAATTTATCTCAAATAAAATGTTTGGGTCATTATACTACCTTGCCAAATCCTCGGAAGTCAGAATGGATTTATGATATTCCGGTATCACCTGAAAAAATGGGTTTAAAAAAAGATCCTTCCAATCGTTCCCTGGAAAAGCAGGTGCTGTATGACATACCGCCAGCCAGATATGGTTCTAGTTTGCAAAATGTTCCATCAACAAATAGCAAAAGCAAATCAGTGAATCCACAAATGTATGATGTCCCACCAACACAGAGAAAATTAACCTTTCCTGATATCCCTCGTTATAACGTACCATCCTCATGTGACATGCAACTTTTGCAGCAAAACGGTAACTATCATGTTCCACCAAGCTTTCTGACGCCAAGGGTTGAACAGAACTCTGAACCAAATGTTTATGATACTCCAAAAGTGCTGCCTACTGCTTTACAGCACAGGAAAGGGACTGAAAACAACAGTAGTTTTGGAAACCATACTTACAACATTCCTCCACAGCTGTCAAAAGATTCCAAATTAGAACAAGACAGGTTATCAGTTTCCAGTGTGGACAGTAGAACCAGTACCCTATCTACATTATCCAGCACTTCTGCTGAGTCCTCTTCTATGTCATCATCAGAAGAACCTGCAAAAGAAATTGAATTGGAGCTTGACTTAGCCATAGAAGCATTGACCAAGCTGCAGCACAGTGTATCCAGTTCAGTTGCAAGTCTGATGATTTTTGTAAGCAGTAAGTGGAGATTCCGGGAACACCTGGAGACAAACCTTGAGGAAATCCATAGAGCAATTGATCACATAAAAGTATCTTTGGGAGAATTCTTGGACTTTGCTCAAGCCATCAAGGTGAATGCCTCTTGCGTCACTGACAATAACCTTCAAACCAGAATTAAAACACAACTGAAAATTCTTACAGACTCATTCCAGATCTTGGTAGAAACAAGGGAAGCACTGAATAACTGCAAGTGGTCACTGGAAGTTCTGGTCATTAAGAAACCTCAGAATAACCCAGATGATCTTGATCGGTTTGTTATGGTAGCCCGCACAATTCCAGATGATATCAAGAGATTTGTATCTATCATCATAGCTAATGGAAAGCTTCTCTTCAAAAAGAATTGCAAGGAAGAAGAGACCAAGACACCAAAAATTGGTACAGATTATAAAATGGCAAAGCCGATCCCAATACCCAGAAGAAGAGAACTTGATTCACTCCAAAGAAATACTTTGGATAAACCAAACAAAAACAAAGTCTCTTCTGAGAAATCAAGAGAAAATGTCACTGAAGACTGTGATTATGTTCAGTTACAGGTCAGTGTAACATGATTTGCTGCCAATTTTCTGCTTCATGTTGTTTGCAGGTAAGTTTACTTGCTCTATTTTAACTTTGTTTTATCACAAACCTCGCTTTGGTTTATATTCAGTTTCACCTGCTAGCCTGATTGCCTACCTCCAGGCCTTCGGGAGCCACAACCGAGGCAGCCAATCAATTATAGAAGGACTAGAGAAGTGGGGCTTGTCCATTCTTAGAGAGCAATTCTTGAACCTCACCACCCAGATGTGCTTAAGGCTAAATTTTCAGCCCAGCTTCAAACAATGTGTTTCTTTAGGGTGCTATTTGTTTCGTGTCAGCATATTTAACGTTAATGGTTATGGCACAATTTTGTGTTTTGGGTGCACATCAACTACGGTGCTCAGATGCAGGAAATGTCAGCTTCCGTGTTTGTGATTTGCTAGAAAATGTGGCTTTGAGGTGTAGGGGTAATTTACAAAATGTGGTAAAACATAAACCAAATGGTCTGAGCAACTTAATCTTATATTGTAGATTACCTGACCCATTTATTAATTTTCCAGGTGCTTGTCAGTTGAGTAATTTTTCCCGAAAGGGAGAAATGCCAGCGACTCCAAGAAGCTCACTAGGAACATTGCTCTAGCTCTTGCTTTTACACGGAAGGTGCTCAGATACTATGGGCAGCAGTATAAAACCCTGAAAGAGAGAGAGAGAAAGTATTTAAATCAAATGCCAGGAAATAATATCTCGACTTAAACAATATTGGAAGTTACTCTGGATAAAGAACAAGTATCAGACAGTAAATGGCTCTGTCATAACTGGAATACTATCATTAGCTGGAAGTAGTTCATTGATAATGGGTCCGATGCTACTACTCCTTTCAGGATCAGCTCCTAAATTCTGTAGTAGAAATTGCAGCTGATCAGTTACGCTTTAACAGCAGGTGTCATTGTATACAGTAGCAACATTTTGGCTGCATGTAAGTTTTAAAACAAGGAATTCTTATGCCACTATCTAAAACAAAACCTGACATAGTATGTTGAAACAATATATAAATCATTTAAAGTGTTTTCATTTTTCAGAAGTCTCCTGGGTTGGAACAGGCACAAAAAACCCTTTCAGCAAAAGAGGTGGCAAAGAAGAATGCAGATTTAAAAACAAAGGTATTTCTGATTTTGAAAATTGTTGCTAGTAAAGGCTTTTGGTCCCTGAAGTTATATATGGCTTCTACACTTTGCTGACATTTTAAAAAGCTAGAATTTGACTGGAAAAATAAATTTTTATGAAGGGATTCTTTTTTCTTTTTTTACTGATCTTTTGTCCGGGACCAGTGCTTGGAACAATTTACAAGTCCTGAAAGCATGTGTACTAGTCTAGGGAAGTCCTTCTAATCCTCATGTCATGAGATCCTGGAATTTTAAATCATAGCATTATTTACTGTCTTGCCCTTTTCACTTTATTTTGAGTATAGCTGAACCAGCTAATATCTCAAAGGCCATGATAAGAGATGAAAGCCTTGATTTTCAGATTTCTGATTACCTTCAATTCCCCTGAAGCCAGTACCTTGTACAATCAGGCCTAAATGCTTTATAGTATTTGAAAACTAGAATTCCAAGTGTTCAGCCTTTTTAAAGCATTGATTTTTAACTCCAACAGTTCCTGTGACATCAGCTACTAAAATCATGTTGTAAGTGAAGTGTGTGTATGTGGGCAAAAGATAGATTACAATTGGGATCATATCATTTTAAGATCTGATATTTCATGGCCTACCAAAGCTAGAAATAGTGCTTTATAATTACAAAAGGTCTCCAGGCTGCGACAATTTTGGGGCTGTGGCAAATCAGCTGCAGCGACGAGAAGAATAATTTATTTAATTGAAACTACAGGAGAATACAGGATAAGGAGACAATTTCTGTGTTACCAAACTGAATATCTTTCTTGTTTTCTTTTCCCTTTTTTAGGTTTTCCCACCTTCAAAAAAGCATAATATTCAGAACAACCTGGACTTGGCAAAGAAAATCACTCTCTCAGAAACCTGTAGACTGTATTTTGGTGCCCTTCACAAGGCCATTCGGGTATTTACCAGTAGTCTTAGCAATAATCAACCACCTGAAGTCTTCATAGCACAGAGCAAACTGATCATTATGGTGGGACAAAAGTTGGTAGATTCTCTCTGTCAGGAAACTCAAGAAAAGGATATTCGGAATGACATCCTCTGCAGCAGCAGCCAGTTTTGTAGCCTGCTGAAGAATTTGGCGGTTGCCACCAAAAATGCTGCAGTGCAGTATCCAAATACAGGTGCCGTGCAGGAACTTCAAAATCAAGCTGATGAGCTGTCTAAATACACTCAGCAGTTTAGAGCAATGATGGAATGAAGAAGTCTTTCCATTCTTAGAATAGAATGGTGAAAACTTTAGGATCTCCCCCTATTTTTGGGTTTTAACCCTTCAACTATGGTATCCTGAGAGCCAAGGAAGACAGGACTCCACAAAGAACCCAAATGCCAGTATTAAATCAGCCATACCCTGTACAGGTTGCTGTTGGGCAATGAAAGGTGTACTAAGGCCCTGAGAGCAGGAGACACTAGGAACATTACACAGGCTGCGGCAGCAAGCCTTGGCCTCCCAGTCTGGGTTGACAGATTTGGGTTAGTGGGGCATGCTCTGGTGCTCTAAAAACAGATGTATAGACGGCGCTTTGAAGTGACAGTGAAACAACCCCTCCTAGGCTTCAGAGCTTGTGCTCCAGCCCAAGCTGCAATTTCAAAGCGCTGTTTATACACCTATTTTTAGAGTGCTAGTGAAAGCCAGCTACCCCGAGTCTATCACCCTAGGCTAGGAGGCTGACTCCCACGGGCTGTGTAGAAATGCCCACTATGACCAGGAATAGAATTTGTACTTTCCACACGACAGTTTAGAGCACTGTCTGGAAAATGCTGAGTCAACCCTTCCAATCAATCGTTTGAGTGACTTGGCAAAAATTGCCATCGAGCATTGTTATACAATTATTTTATTATTTGTTTGATTTCTTATCTTTCCAAACAAAGCAGTTAAATATATTTTTCTATTCTTTTTCACTTGGAAATGTAAGTGTTTTACTGGTTTTCCTGATAACAGACCAAGATTTAAACTGTGATACATTTTTATGTGAAGCCATCATCATTCTCCCTTTTCCAGGGGATTGTTTACTGTATTTGTTTTAATCTACAGATATTTTTAATAAAATGTCATTTACAGATCTTTCATATTACAATGTTATGAGCACATTATGGAACAAATTCTGGCAGATTATGTGTATATAGGCCTCAGAAAACCCATACCCAGCACCATAGACAAAGCTGTGTTCCCCATTCTGGTTCTCATCTAAACCCACGGAGCAACTACTGCTTCACAGGTCTTCCATGAAAGAAGCTATAATGGACCATTACAGAATTGGCCTCAAAGTTTAGGGAGCATGGTCAGCATATTTATGATCACTAACACACATAAGATCTGTGCAGGTTGTTCATGCAAAATGAGGGTGAATGTCAAGACAGGAATAATCTGTTTATTGGGTTGCTGCTGGCCAGAATATGGGTGCACAGTAATGCTGCTCTTGCAGGATACATGTGCGCTCATTTTGAGGACACTTCTGCATAGTTCAGGAATTTGATCCAATGATTTTTGTATGATTTCGCTCTCTCTCTGGGGTTCAGATATTATAGTGATGGGGGCCATATAAATACCTAAATAGGTTTTTGTGTGTTGTTTTGTGGTTTTTTTTAGCAATTAATTTATTTTTAAAAAAAATATGGCTTAAATTTTCAAGTCTTGTCTTCCTTTTGTAGGTACAATTTGTATCTGTATCTTCTGATAATCATGCAGATAGTTTTGCCAGTATTTGCAGTCACAATTCATTTGTGGATGCAAAAATTTGGGTGCAATTTGTCCCTGTAAAGAAAATTTGGCTGTCTCGGTGTAATGTTCCAACATGCAACAGAATGCATTGCTGAAACAGCTGCATTCAGACAGATTTACGATGGAAGTGCAAAGAAAAAATATTTAAGCCGCTCTTTATTTTGAGCACACTGTACATATTTTGGCCTGACCTGATATCTGCAGAAATTTGTTCTCTGCATTTCCGATGTTTAATTTTGTTCTTCTATTTTCCCTTTTAAATGAGTTTTACAATTTTTGTAGTTCACAAAACATTAATAAATAACATATTGATAAAAATATGTTTAATTTATCAATATACCATTGCAAAAAATGATGTTGTGCCTAAGTCCTTAACAACTCTCTCACAGACTTAATTGGGCAGGGCAGGAAATGGGGTACTTGGTTTAGGTATCTCTTTCCAGTTATTTGATGCAAGAAAAGGGAGCGAGAACAGGAACAAGTAGTGATGCGGCTAATTCTATCAATTCAGACTAATAGCTGAACCAGTTGTTTGTTCATTTCCCCATATTTTCCTAGCTGTGTTTTCTGAAAGCATTTTAATTTTAGAACCTTCTTATCAAAACAAAAAACAAAAACAAAAACAAACAGAAACAAATTCTGCTTTGAATCAGTTTAAACGATGGTATCAGTTAAGTAGGTTTTGTAACTCTGAGCTATAGCTTGCTGAAGAGCACCTAAGAAACAACCACAAAGAAGTCTAATATAGTATAAACCTCTACCTCGATATAACGCTGTCCTCGGGAGCCAAAAAATCTTACTGCGTTATAGGTGAAACTGCGGAATATTGAACTTGCTTTGATCCACCGGAGTGCGCAGCCCCGCCTCTCCCCACCCCCCAGAGCACTGCTTTACCATGTTATATCCGAATTCGTGTTATATCGGGTCACATTATATCGGGGTAGAGGTGTATGTATAAATCCAGGGCAGAAGTAGGCCCTTTGATGGGGAAGTTTCAGTAGTATTTTCTCTTGAAAGAAACTGAACACCAACATAACTATTACTATTTGTTATTCCTATCAACAAAGAAAGAATGGAAAAGGATACATGTTAAGGTGGGGATTTTCAAATATAAAATGGGCAAGTAATTTTACTGCACAAAATCCAACAGTAATCATTGGAGGGGTTTTAAAGGAAAATTTCATTGCACTATAAACAGTATTGCAAGTATCACATTCAGGTACAAGAAGAGTAAATTACTAAAAAACACAAGGGTCTTAATATAATGAAAATGGTTTATTAAAGAGACTGGCTCAGGATTTGGTAGAAGGATATAGTACCTTTTACTTATAGGCTGCTTGTTTAAATTGAACCTTTCTGTTGCCTCTTTCAGTGGCCTACGTGAAATCTAGTCTTAGTCTAGTTCTCAGTCGGAGGGTGTCCACATGATGACTGTCATCCTTTTAGAGTCTCAGCACTAAGGACATGGTCTGAATGGACCTTGAAATTTACTGAATGGACGCACGAGGAATCATAATAAACCACAATCCTGCAATCTTAACTTTCGAAAAATTCCCACAGTCAATGGGAATTTTGCCAGAATAAGGGCAGCAAAATTTGACCTTTTTTTGTGTGTGAAGGTGAAGGAGCTGGAGGAGGTAAAATGAAGTGCATGAGAAGTGTGTATGTGAGAGAGAGAGACAGGGAGAGAGAGCGACATCACTATTGCTGCTTTGCTTTCACACTGACATAAATCAAGGTCAAAGGTACACAAAAGAGAGACTCTAAAGGCAGTCTGTTCTCAGAGGCTGGCCAATGAAATCTGAAAAAGGTTCAGAAAAGGGCTCATTTCATTCATGCCTCCAGTGCATGAGTCCATTCTGTTGACCTGTTCTCATGTCCCCAGGCCCAGGGGTTTGTCCCTGAGTGCCAGGACCTGTCTTTGTGTGTTATTCCTGTGTGCAAATATGCCAATGTCCATCCCCATGTGCCCATGCCATCCTTGTGTGCCCACATGCCAATACCCAGTCCTCTGTATTTTGTGCCTGTGCTGTCCCTGTGTGCCGACATGCTAGTGTCTGGCCCTTATACCTGTGCCATCTCAGCTTCCCAATATGTCAGTGCCCACCCCTATGTGCCTGTGCTGCCGTGGTGTGCCTCTATGCTAATGTCCATCCCCATATACCCGAGGGTTGCCACCTCTGAGGTACAAAAACCCATGACATCCAGGATGGTCCTGACCCCCATAAAAACTGGACAGCTGGCAGTTCATACTGAGGACCCTTACAGATTTCCCAGGACAGCTACCTCAAAAAAGGGATGATCTTGGGAAAAACTGGGCAGGTGACAACCCTACGGTGCCCATGCTGTCCCTGTGTGCCTTCATGCCAGTGCCTATCCCCATATGTTTGTGCCATTCTAGTGTGCCTATAGATCAGTTCCCATCCCTGTGTGTCAGTACCTGTCCCTGTGTCCAAGTGCCCATCCCCATGTGCTTGTACGTCAGTGCCCATCCCCATGACCCAGGGCCCATCTCCATGCGCCTATATGTCAGTGCCCACCCCCATCTGTCAGTGCCCACTTGGGCTGCCAATTTTGGTTGAGTGTATTCCTGGAGGCTTCATCACATGACATAATCTGTAATTAAAGATTATTTTTATATTCCTGGAGACTCCCAGACAATCCTGGAGGGTTGTCAACCCTAGAGCCCATCCCCATGTATGTTAGTACCCATCCCTGTGTGTCAGTGCCTATCCCCATGTACCCCTGTATATCAGTGTCCATCCCCACGTGCCAAAGCCAATCCCCATGTGGCTGTGTGTCAGTGCCATTCCTGTGTGCCAGGGCCCAACTCCCGGTGCCTGGGCGTGCAGGTTTGGGGTGACATGTGGGTAGCATGACCAGATGTCCCGATTTTATAGGGACAGTCTTGATTTTTTTGTCTTTTTCTTATATAGGTTCCTATTACCCCCACCCCCACCCCCGTCCTGATTTTTCACACTTGCTGTTCAGTCACCCTACATGTGGGGGCCCTGTTGGGCTCTTTGATACAGTGCGTATTGTGGGAGCAGGATGGGCCCTCCCACCAGCCACTCAATCCATACAGGGACGGACACTGAGCTCAAGGCCACAGCCTCAACCTCCTCCCCTTCCCCCGCCCCTCGGGTGACTGGTTGCTAGGGGACCTTAGCAACCCGAGTCCCTGGTGCGTCATCCTCGTGCGCCGGAAGCACTCTTCATCCTACCGGAAGTACGTTTGTTGTGGGAGAGGGGACGACGCGGAAGTGCAGATTGGAAGGGAACGATGGGTTGCGACGGGGGGACCATCCCCAAGAGACACGAATTAGTGAAAGGGCCTCGTAAGGTCGAGAAGGTAGGAGTGTGCTCCAGGGAGCCATGGCTGGGGGCGGCTGGCCCGGTCCGCGGGGGGGCGGGGATTGCGCCCCCCCCGAGAGTGTGGAAAGCCTGGTCACTGAGGGGGAGCTGGGCCTGCAGTCGAGGTTTGAACAGGAAGCCAGGGGACGCCCCCCAGTAAAACAGCTGGAGATCCCCGCTGTAAGCCTGTTAGTGACTCTTGGAGAAATAGCCCCGAGTCTCGGAGCTGGCGATTGCAAACCCCTCTGGAATCTCTCTCTCCCCCTGCAGACCCCCAGGGGAAATGTGAGGCTGCAGCGTGTTTTTCCAGGTGGAGGTTGTTCTTTATCTGACACTGACCGAGCGCGGTAGCTTTTTGTGACGGCTTGTTATGGGAATGAAGTTAAACTTCATGCCAGTAAAACGGGCAGAGTGCGCCATTTATTGCACAGCATGGCACTCACCTGCTGTTCACTGCTACATGGTAGTGATAGCCAGCAGTTCAGGAAGATTCAAAAGGGATTGTGTGTTTCTATGGGTGCATTCTTGGATGCTAGCTATGGTTACATTATGCACTTTTTGTCCAATCGGATGTAAGCCCCCGTGTTTCTGGGGTTAAGCCAACCCACTAGCTACATGGAGTTAGGAAGAAACTTCCCCTATGGGCAGTTATTCCTCGGAAGACATCCAGTATTGGCTACTCCTGGAGACAGAATAATGGACAAGATGGATCAATGATCTGATTCTGTATTACACTATGGCACTAAAGGCATTCTGACAGCTAGTTAGATCTCTTCTATTTTTTTTTAAATGTATCAAGCATGTACAATGTTCTCAATGATTTTATCTGCTCTTGCCTTGAGGGGCAGATCAGAGGAGAGAATCAGTGTGAATGGAAAAAGCTGCAGGACCTCATGGCCATCCGCAGGAATGTACACAAACATGGCAAACATTTTGCCATGTATAAAGCACCAAGCAGCTGTTTTAAATCCATCCATAGTCTCTTCCTATTTCTCTTGTGGCCCACAATGTGGTTAGCTGAAGTAGTAGTTCACATTTACAGGTTGCAGGGTCAGGCAACAGCCTACCAGCCCAAACTTTGCTTTTCTGCTCTCATTTCACTTGCCTTACCATTGGGTCATACCGACGGGCAGCCACAGCCTTAGGGGAGAAGAGGAACAGGTGGAAAGAGACAAGTGAGCAGAAAAACTTGTAACAGATGAGTGAGGGAAGAGAGAGGAGGGGGGGAAAGACAGAGGAATAGAGAACAGATGATAATAGACAAAATATAAGGAACAACATTATCCTTTTTCAATCCACCCCAAGGAATGGGCTCCAACAAAAAGGTTGGGAACCACTAGAACAGTGGTTTTCAACTTTTTTTTCCATTTTCAGACCCCTCAAAAATTCCAAATGGAGGCACGGACCCCTTTGGAAGTCTTAGACATAGTCTGTGGACCCAAGGTTAAAAACTGCTGTTCTATGATAATGACAACTTTTTGCAGACCCCTTGGACATAGTCTTCAGACTTCCAGCAGTCCGCAGACCACAGGTTGAAAACCATAGCACTAGAAGACACTCCCTGTGCTGTCCCTCTTCACCCCCCCCCCGCCCCACCTTCCTAGTTGAGTTTATAATCTAATGCAGTGGTAACACATGCAGTTAGACATTTGTCTGACAGGAGTCCTATTGAAATCAGTGGGACTACTTGCATGAGTAAAGGTTAGCAGGATTGGGCTTCAAGTCAGACATAGGCAAAACACTTGTTTCCCATAACACTAAATCAAGGTCTAACCTAGCAAATGTGCAGAATCTTCACTAAAAGTTTTGAAAAAGCATTTTATCAGGTGAATTTGAGCCCAGAGGGTGGTTGGTTGTCATTTTGTAGGGTGTGGGTGCTGGTTTCAAATGTAAAGGTTTGAATGATAAATCTACCAGTGGGAAAAATCCATCTGAAATGAATGATAAACCAGTGCTTTTTCCTCCTTCAGGTTGACAAAAATGCAGAATTAGTGGCACAGTGGTACTACTGCACACTGAGTCAAGAAGAGCTAAGGAGACCAATTGTAGCCTGTGAGTTGGGCAGGTATGATTGTTTATTCTTTAGCTTTCTTGATAAAAATACTAATTTTTGAATAAATGTAGTTTATGAAAGTCACAGAATTTTGACTACAAATTTTATGTTGTAGGCTGTATAACAAAGATGCTATCATTGAATTTTTACTGGATAAGTCGTCTGATAAATCCCTTGTGCAGGCTGCATCATATATCAGGAGCATTAAGGTAAGCGGATGCCAAAGTTTAAATCTGATTCTAAAAGGCAGCCAATTAATATCTTAATTTTTCAAATACTGTTCTGGCACTCTTTCCTGTTCAAAATGGAAAGTTTAGCAAATAATTTTGTAAATTCTTATATAGCATGTAAATTTAGCATCTCATTTCTAGGCAGTCTGATACTTTGGTAGCAATTGTGTTGGCTTACAATATCGGAGACACTTCTGCTATACTGCAGGCTCTGTCTTTTTATGATATATTGTATGGGAGGGGAACACATACTTTTAACTAATGGTGACAATCTCAAATTGCTAGGCAGCCAAAGTCTGTACCCAGTCTGTATAAAATGGAGCAGATTTCAGTCACTTTCTTCTATACTATGAGGATGCAACCTGTGGAAACTACTACACCCAGTTGCTGTACTCCATCTTGATCCAAACAGGCATTCGTCCTGTCCTGAAGTGGAGTATTGCATGCTGTACCGTGTTGTCTTCATAAGCTGCACTTCTTCATTAAACATGAGAGTTACCCATGTCACCTCATAGAATTTAGAGCTGCATTTGGATCACCCTTTGCTCTGTGAATAGCTCATGATTAAGGCTGTGGGATTGTCACAGAGCTGCCTGGCCATGCCTCCGCCTAAGAGCTGAGCAAGGGGGATGTCGCTGCTTCCGGGGAGCCCCCCAAGTAAGCGCCGCCCAGAGCCCACCTCACCAGCCCCCTTCTCCCTCCCACACCCAAACTCTGCTGCTGCGGTGGGGAGAGACGCAGAGCCAGGTAGGGAGCCAGCCGGCCCCACCAAAATTTCTCCCCTTCCCCCCCCCCCAACACCAGCGGGATCCCGGGCTGCACGCCGCTGCCCTCCCCCCCGCCCACACCATCTGGGCCGCCCTCCCCCAGCACCCGCGGGCCTCCAGGCAGACCCCCAAGTTGTAGTCATGGATATTTTTAGTAAAAGTCATGGACAGGTCACGGGCCGTGAATTTTTGTTTACTCCCCGTGACCTGTCTGTGACTTTTACTAAAAATACTTGTGACTGAAACGTAGCCTTACTCATGATACCTTGCATGTCACTATTTAATAGCCAAGCCCATACCACTCCTGTAACACAGGTGGTATTATCACCTTTTAAACAGTGGGTAAAGAGAGGCACAGTGAGGCTAAACTGGGAAAGAGGCTAGTTGATATTGAGCCAATATGGCCACTTTGTAAATATTTATTTTTAAATCTTTATACTGTATTGCAGAATTAGGACACTGTTAGAACACGTGTTAGAACACTGCCAGTCAGGAATAGAATCCTGAGTCTCCCATGCCAGATATGTCACAAACATTTTGCAGGTGTAAAATTTCAGAGCTGCTATATGGCTGAACTTATAAAAACTTTACAGTGTCTGTGACACTAAAATGTCATTATTATAAATGTCATTGAAGGCTCTAACATAAAATACAATCATAGAAATGAAGGGCTGTAAGGGACCTTGTGAAGTCAGCAAGTCCAGGCCCCTGTGCTGAGGCAAAACCAGGCGAACCTGGACCATCCCTGACAGGTGTTTGTCCAAACTGTTCTTAACAATTTCCAGTGATGGGTATTCCGCAACCTACCCGGGAAGCCTATTCCAGGATTTAACTACCATTATAGTTAGAAAGATTTTCCTAATATCTAATCTAAATCTCCCTTGCTACAGATTAAGCCCATTATTTCTTGCCCCACCTTTAGTGGGCATGGAGAACTACTGATCACAGTTCTCTTTATATACAGCCATAACACACTGAAAAACTGTTATCAGGTCCCCCCCTCAGTTATCTTTTCTCAAGACTAAACATGCCCAGTTTTTTTTAACCTTTCCTCATATCAGATTTTCCTAACCTTTGCATTTTTGTTGCTCTCCTCTGGACTCTCTTCGGTTTGTCCATATCTTTCCTAAAGTATGGTGCCCAGAATTGGACACAGTACTTCAGTTGAGGCCTCACCAGTGCTGAGTAGCTGGGACAATTACCTCCTGTGTTTTATAGATGACACACCTGTTTATATACCTCAGAATATTAGTCTTTTATGCAACTGCATCACATTGTTGACTCATTCAATTTGTGCTCTACTATAACCCCAGATCCTTTTCAGCAGTACTACACCCTCGCCAATTATTCTCTATTTTGTAGTTGTGCAGTTGATTTTTCCTTTCTAACTGTAGTACTTTGCACTTGTCTTTGTTGAATTTAATCATTTCTTCATATAATAAGCCTGTAATAGGTTGTGCTCACCACCGCGACACCTCCTGCTGGTCGCTCCAGGAATTAGCTCTGTCCTAGCTGTGGAGCGCCCTCTGCGGGTTGTGTCCCACCCATTGCCTGCTGTGCTGTCTGGGACCCGCATTGCTCCCTGGCTTGCGGCATCCTCTTCTGGATACAGCCCTTTGGCTGTGCCCCTGCTCTGTTTTCCCCCCTTCTGGGGGTATCAGCAGTCCTCAGTCTGCACCTGCTGCCCCAAAGTCTAATCCCTTGCCTCAGGCACTGTCCTTTGGCCATGCTCCTTCATGGTAAGGAAGAGGGGAGGGGAGGACCCAGGCCTTCCCACTACAGAACCCTCTAGCGGTAGCCTCCCACTGCCCTCCTTCAATCCCCTCTTTTCCTTGTGTAGTCTGGACCACGTCCCCTTGGTCCTTATACCTTCTTGGCCCTTTTCGTCAGGAGCCGCTGCCTGGCATGTAACAGGCCGGAGCTCTCTCTCTGCTCCCCTGAGCCTGCCCAGCACTGCTCTCGCCTAGGTGCTCTGTCTACAGGGAGCCAGTCCTTCTCCCTTGCTTGTCAGGAAGGGACTGCTGCCTCTGCTTTGCAGCCTTTATGTAGGGCCCAGCCTGGCCCTGATTGGCTGCCTTTCTGCCCTTCTCTGATTGGCCGGGTTCTGCACAGGCTCCCTCCAGCCTGCTTTCACCTCCCTCTGCCAAAGTGGAGCAACTGCCCCACTACAAAGCCATAAAGGAAAATGTATCTTCAGGAACATCACCACTTCAACATGTCTCAAGCATCATTAGAACACAACTTAAAAACTTACCTTTGTCTCTTTCAGAATGTAACAGAGCTGAACCTTGCAGATAATCCAGCTTGGAAAGGTGATAAAGGGAACACAAAAGGTGATAAATATGACGACATCCAGTGTGCACGCTTTATTTGCCCTGTGGTGGGCTTGGAAATGAATGGAAGGCATCGGTTAGTATTGTACATGTAACTTTAACTAGACTTTACTTAGAACTGTGTAAATTAATATTGTAGAAACTGTTAAAATATTGGGAGGGCAGATCCTGAGCAGCTGTAAATTGTCATAACTCCATTAGGGAACTCTAATCCCTCTCCCTCTGAAAGTCTACTGCAAAACTCCTATTAACTTCAGTGGTGCGGGGTGAGCCCCAGGGAGTTCTCCTGTTGTGACACATAATTTTGGAGGAATGTAATAGTGGCAGATCTGTGAAATTAGAGTGGAAGTCTACCAAATTATGTTCAAGATCTCCTCACCCATTTTCTTTGTAATGATGAATGACCTAATATTCCGCCTCTCAAAATAATTACCCCAGGCAAGAAAAATGTTCTTCTTTAATGCCTATTCATTCCAAGAATCCATTTTAAATTGTACTATATTCAGTAACTAACAGTCAGGCAGGTGAATGTCTAATTGCTCATTTATCGGTTCATGAATGCTTTCTTTTTAATGTCAGCAAATGTTTCAGGATGGAGGAGGGGATGACTCTTACTTAATGGTATTTTGAAGCTTTTTTTTTTTTTATTATTTTTTTGCCATATCGGGTTGTTGGAAAGGAAGCTCTTTCCCAAAGCATATAAACCTTATACTGAATCATTAACAGATCCGTCTCACACTTTTTTCCCTTTCCCTTTCTGAATATCTCAAAGACAATGTAAAGAATATAGCTCCCATTGGCAATACTGCTCATTTAGTAGTTAGCAGAAAATTTGTTATGTTATTTATTTATGCACAGTAACATGGTTATTTTGGATTGTATAAAAGTAAGAATTATGTTTGTCTTAACTTCAAAAAATTTTATATTGAACACTGGAAAACTGAATTATGGTAGGAATCATAAAATTAGCTAAACCGCTCTAAGACTCTGCATTTTACTTTGGTTCATATTTTTAAAAATGGCCATTATGTTTAATCCACTTCTCAAATTAATTTTCAAATCAAATGCTTTGAGAATTACTATGACTAGCGCCAACATTATTATTTATTTACTATTGGTGTTACTGTAGTGCCTTCGAGCCTTACTAATGGACCAGGGCCTCATTGTGTTAGGCGCTGTACAGTCATACAAGAACAACAACAACAAAAGACAATCCCTGCCCTAAGGATCTTACAATCTATAAATCAAGAGACAATAAAGCGATGCAGATTGGGGAGTACAGGGAAACAGTGAGAGCATATTGGTCAGCATGATAGACAGTGGTCTCAGCAGCCTAACCATTACCAACTTTTTGTTGTATGCATCATAGAACTGTAGGGCTGGAATGGACATCAAGAGGTCATCTAGTGCAGCCCCCTGTGCTGAGGCAGGATTAAGTATACCTAAACCCTCCCTGACAGACACATTGAATCTTAGAATCATAGAAATGTTGGGCTGGAAGGGACTTTGAAAAGTCAAGTCCAGCCCCCTGCACTGTGGCAGGACCAAGTAAACATAGACCATCCCTGACAGGTGTTTGTCCAATTGTTTTTAAAAGCTTCCTGCTCTAGAGCTTAACTACCCTTATAGTTCAAAAGTTTTTCCTAATGTCTAACCTAGAGCTCCCTTGCTGCAGATTAAGCCTGTTATTTCTTGTCATGCCTTCATGGAGGACTATTAATCACAATTCTTTCTGTATACAGCCCTTAAAATATTGGAAGACTAGCTCCCCCCTCAGTTGTCTTTACTCAAGACTAAACATGCCCAGATTTTTTTAACCTTTTCTCATAAGTCAGGTTTTCTGAACCTTCTATCATTTTTGTTGCTCTCCTGTGGACACTTTCCAGTTTGTCCACATTTTTCCTAAATGCTTTTGAGAGAAGTTTTGAAGATGGATAATGAGGTAGCTTAGTGCATGTTTGCAGGGGGCACCTCACAAGTGTGAGGGGAAGCCTATGGAAAATATATGAGGAAATTTCTTTGAAAATTTAACAAATAGGCAGTGGAGGCTGGAGGGCTGATTGATGGCTCATTAGTGAATGAGAAACGATAAAATGGGGATAGACTGTGAAGGAAATGAATACAAGCAGCTTATGTTTGATGTGATAGAGAAAGTGGAGCCAGTGGAGGTGTGCAAAGGAAGGGGCAACACGGGTTGGGAAAGTGATGGGCTAGGAATATGATCTTTGCAGTAGCCACAACAGGAAAAGTCATGGTGGAGAATGTCCCTCACTCATCAGAGTGCTCATCATACAAATACGAGAGTTTGATTAGTGCTTAGATACTTCAGAGGATCTGGGGAACCTACATGGATCAGTAGCAAAGTATAGTGAGGTCTTGTAAGAATTCATTAATTTTTGAGAGATTGTAGTAAACTTGTTAGTATTCACTGAAATAGTATAAAAATAAACTAAATTAGACTAGTCAGAATAAATTAACAAAGTACATTGCGTAATTCAGAATGCTTGATTTTTATTGTTTGTTTAGTTAATAATTATAATGAGCCTCACTATCATTAATACAAATTAGCTATGTCATACTTGTGTTTCTCTTGATTAGCCACAAGGAGGTGTACAAAAAGCTAACAGGTAAATTACTTGCTGCCATCTGCAGTGTTGGTTTAATTTATTTATTACACATGTATGAAATAAAATGTCTGTTACTGGTAAACTAAATTTTCTAAAATGTTAGAATCAAATTACTCTGGTTTTATTTTTTTCCCCAAGGTTTTGTTTTTTGCGGAATTGTGGCTGTGTGTTCTCTGAACGTGCTCTTAAAGAAATTAAAACAGAAGTTTGTCATCGGGTAAGTTTAATCTTTAAATCTTGTTTTTGCTTTAAAAACACAGAGGAGTAAATGTGGCCAGAGTTTGGGTGTACACATAAATATACAGACACGCCATGCCAGACGCAAATGCTTCTTCACACAAAAATTTGAACAGATGCACATACAAATTGAGGTGCCATCTGCAAAACTCAAAGATTTCACTTTTCTAGTAACCTGAAAATAATACTTGATATCCTTTTAACAGAAATGAGTGTAATAGTTCCTTTGTGATTGTCTTGGGAAATGCACATCTTAAAACCCTTATTCTTAAAGTTAGTTTGGTTTTATAACAGCTATTCTCAAAATCAAATGTTTTGTTCATTTTATTATTTTCCCCAGACACTGTACTGTTTTAATTTCAGTTCAAGAAAAGGTGTTTTTTTATATTTGCTGAATACTTGCCATTTGTTGTTTTATTTTTAAAAAAATCTTTTGACCCATTTATAACATTAAAACGTCAGATAACTTTTTCCCAGATTTTTAAATAGTTAAATAATCTCAATACTTACAGTAAAAGACAAGTTACTTTGAATTATTCTGCTTGGAAAACTAGTACAGCAATCTCACCAGATGAAAAATTAACACTATATAGATTGCGTTACTGCGTATGATTTTAACATTGTAAAACAGTCTTGTGTGTTGGTACATAAATACTTAAACACTGATGTGAATTCTTGATGAAATTCAAGGTGCAGGTGGATTTCTTCACTTAATGTTTTTCTAGAAGCAATGATATGAATGCACAAGAGAGTTATTTACTCTATTTTTGCTTCTGTTATTTGCCTTGTTCTTGAAGACATTGGTGTGCTCAAAAAAGAATATTTTCTTTATTTTAGGATATTCCATTGATAATTTTGTTTGTTGTTGTTCATTGCTCCAAGTGCGATGCTGTGGACAAAGGGCTAATGCAAAAACTGGGAACTTCGAGCAGGAGTAGAGAGGTTATTTTACCTTGTTATTAGGCACTGGTGTGACTGCTGCTGGAATATTGTATCCAGTTCTGGTACCCACAATTCAAGAAAGATGTTGAGTTATTGGAGAGGGTTCAGAGAAGAGCCATGAGAATGATTAAAGGATTAGAAAACATGACTTTTTGTGATAGACTCAGGGAGCTCAATCTATTTAGCTTAACAAAGAGAATGTTAAGGGGTGACAGTTTATATGCACCTACATGGAAAACAAGTATTTAATAATAGGCTTGTCAATTCTAACAGAAAAAGATAAACCACAATCTAGTGGCTGGAAATTGAAGCTAAACAAATTCAGACGGGAAAAAAGGTGTAAATATTTAATGGTGAGAGTAATTAACCATTGGAGCAACTTACCAAGGGTTGTGGTGGATTTTCACTGACAATTTTAAAATTAAGATTGGATGTTTTTCTAAAAGAAATGCTCTAGCTATTATTTTGGGGAAGGTCTATGGCCTGTGTTATACAGGAGGTCAAAATGGATGATCACAGTGGTCCCTTCTGGCATTGGAATCTATTGAATTGCACTAGCTGCTAGAAAAAGCTGAAACATCACATATGCAAGCTTTTCTTGATTAAAATTAATATTCATTCTGCACCATAGGTATACAAAGTTCATGTATACTAGATCTAGCAGATAGACCCACACATTTGTTTTAGTGGTATTTCTCCTGGAGTATTTAAGAGAATAGGACTCATGGTCCGTGGACCACTGGAATGAAGATTCAGCTGCTGCATTTGTCTTTAATTAGTAAAGCATGGTGGTTACATGACATTGGCTTGGGTCTGCAGATGTTGAAGCTCAGGTGCAGGGATGTTCACTGATTTGTCCAAAAGTCATACAAGGTCTGAATATAGTGGAGAATTTTGGTGGTCCCAGTACAGGCTCATGCTCCTTGAATGCTTGTATAAAAGTGTATTCACAAATAACTGCTGCTAACATTTCAATACTGCTTTCAGTATAATTGTGATTGTAGTAGGTCTACATCAAGTCTTAAACTCCTCTGCTGGTTCAATTTTAACTGATTCAAAACTATTTTAGAGTTAGTTTGGCAGAGCTGGGGCTAGAATCCTATCTCCCAATCCTGTCCTTTTTCCTTCGGAGGACAGAGGATGGGTGGGGTACAAACTTCCACTGCACCATGCTGGGGGCACCATTTTGAAGCAGTACAAGGGCAGGATGGGAGGGAGGTGGGGGCTCCTAGCTCACATCCACCAACAATAACAATAAAAAATAGATTGTAAAGATAGGTATTTAGATGCCAAAGTTCTAGGGGATCTGTCCCTTCAGTTCCAGCCTGGTGTTCGGCCTCAGACAATGCAGGGCAGGAACTGGGTCCATTGTAACACAGTAGAACTGGGACTGGCTTTCCAGCTGGCCGCCGTCAGGGTCCTGAGTCACAAAAAAGGGACAGCTCCTCTCCAGCATCCTCCTGCTCATTTTCCCATGGGTCTAGCCGGTCATCCTCAGTATGGGGAGAGAGCCAGCACCAGGTTCTAAATACTGCCTGGAATGGCTAGTACTGTATTTTTGTAGAATCCTGTCTAGTTCATCCAAAAATGGACAGATCACATGTCCCCTACTAGATGGTCTCATTTCATCTCTTGTTTCAGTGTATTTTCTTCTGAAGTGCTTGAGTTTTTTCCAGCACTAGTTGGCATCCTGCTCCCGCCCCTCGTGAACATCTGCTTTTCACACAAGCTTTATTTCTGTGGCTAACCACAACAGCTTCCTGTAACAGTGCTTCTCCCCAGATAGTGATGCAATCCAAGATCTCAGCATGCCTCCAAGCAGCTGCGCGAGGCAGGTTGTGGGGCTTCTGGAGCGCTAGTGTGCTTGTATCACCAGACTAATGATATATTGGCATCCAGAAACAAATGGGTAAAAATCTGACTCTGCCACCTTCTAAGGGAACCTGTATAGTAGTTTAACTCTTAAAAATATGTATATATACGGTTGACTTAAGTACATCTGGGGACTCTGATTCTTAACACAAGTTTTCAGTGGACTCATTCTAGGCCTTGTTGTCAGATGCTACCGGTGTGGTGCTCTGCTTTCTCCTGTGTTAATATCACTCGGCTGCGTGTGTGTGTTCCCTCTGTGTGCGGTCCCAGCTCTGCAGATAGCTGACACAGCAAACCTGACGAGAACCCCCAATAGCCCCAGAGTCTAGTAAGGTACGAAGGCACCTCGGCCAGGTTTATTGCGACCCTGACACAATTGTAGTTCCCTGTAGGTTTCTTAGCCTAAGTCAGGGCATACTACGAGAAAGTGCCGCTCGGCAATGGACTCAGCTCAGTCAGTGGCGGGACTTTCCACTGCCCCCTCGGCTGGACAAAGATACCGCCCCAGGGATACATTCTTATACACAGGTACAAACAAGTTATACGTCACTCCTGACGTATTGAGGTACAACCCCTCTACGGAGTAAGGTGCCGCCTCTCACCTTGTACATGTTGGTTTGATCAAAACAACTCTATCCATCATTTTACCCTTTTGCCCCTGTCATTGGGATGGGTCGGCCTGTTCCATGTTATCTGTGGAATGTTCCAGTATAGTGTATGTTCTGATATCTGGTGTCCAGTACCTTTTAGGTATGTCTCTTTTTGCAGCATCAGCCCTTTCCTTGCCAGCTTCTGGGAGCAGGGCCTGCCTCTGGCTCACAGCTTAACTTTGCTTTATGTTCGCAAAGTCTTGACCATTACTTTAGTTCAGGCCTTAGGCCTCATACCAGGCCTCTGATACCAAGGTTTATCTCTCAGGGCCTCCTCTTACTACAGGCCTTGTCTACACTAGGAGAGCTTGGCTGGTATAGTTTTACTAGTATAGCTATACCAGCAAAATGCTCTAGTGTGGATGCACTGATATCAGTATAAAAGTGATTTTACCAGTGTAGTTTATGCTAGTTCGGGAAACCTACATTAACTATACTGGTGGAACTGTATGTACAGTAGGACTTTTACAGACATAGCTTTGTTGGTTTAAAAACAAAAATCCCATCCCTAACTGACACAGTAAAATCTTTAAGTGTAGACCACGCCCTATATTTTGGTCTGCACTTCCTTTGATATGTGGTTAAGACTGAAGAACTTAGAGTAGAGTTGAATGTTCAGAAGAGAAAGCCCTGATCCAGTTGCCTCATGCACAGAAAGTGAGTAGAAGTTTAGTAAATAGGGCCCTTAGGGAGCTGGTTTCTATGCTTTCTGGTAGTTAATGGTTTGTTTATATTGAAAGCAATAATTAGCTATATTCCCCTGGTGCACTCTTTTTCTTTGTGCAGTAGTGGATTTAAAAACTGAAGTGAACGTGAGAATAAGAAGTAAAAAAGCTGTCATTTTCTATCGTAAAAACTGAAGTGAATGTGAAAATATGAACTAAAAAAGCTGTCATTTTCTATATATAGTATGCTCTATGATTAGTGATTGAGTATTAGGAATACTGTTTGTTAATATCTGGTATAGGCTGTCTCTGGGAACACAAGGCCTTCCACAATATTGAGCTCTGGATTTTACCAATTCCCACAGAGACGTTTTGGAAGCTACATTCTAAATAGTGGCAATGGCGACAGCTTCTGTTGTGCTAGCTGGTGTATTTAAAGACATTCTGTTTTGCTAACCTGTATCTTAAAGATAAGTGAGAACATGTTCTCAGAAGAAGCAACTTCTGATGCAATAATGATCAGCTCTAGCATGGCTCTTATGAGTACACTGATTGCAAAGTTAAATGGATTTTTTGTGTGTGTAGGAGAAATGTAAGCTTTTTACAGCATAACCCATAGGCCATGTGTTTGATTATGCTCCCTTTCTTCATATCCAATATCTAATTGATTCAATCGGTGGACAACTTTGTATTTTTTAAGGAGGAGAGGAAGGGGATAGTTAAACGTAGATATTATGACTAAAGTTGATAAACTGTCCTCAGATATCATATACTCTGTTGTGCTGAATAGTTGAAACACTTTTGTTTTAGTCACCTGCTTGTTTGACAACTCATCAAAAATTGGTTATTTTACATTAGGTTAAAATAAGTCCATTGTTGGTCAATAAGTATTTCTGTGGCCACTATTTTATTACAGATGAATGTCTTAACCTGCACTTTACCCTAAAAACCTAGCTGACAATCCTGAGACCTCTTAGTTTGCATCACCCAAGAGGACACAATAGGCAGCACAAATATATACCCATAGAGCATAAATCTGGAGTTTGGGTAGTCACTCTATTCCTGACTAATCTCAACTGTGTAAAAGTTCATTTAAAAAAAAAATCTATTTTGTATGTCCACTTAAATTGTGAGCCCACAGACTAATCTGGATACCTAGTAATTCGCAAACAGCTAAACACCAAGTGCTTCCCAAAGGAACTTAGAGAGATGCTTTCTGACAGTGATGAAATTCAGAAGACTCATTGTCTTGGGGAAACATTGACGTAGACTATGGCTTATATAATAGCCCAACATTTTTTGTCTGAACTCTGCACCTTAGGTTTCATATAGGTAATCTCCGAGAGCATGCCAGCCAGTCATGTCCTGGGCTAGTTCATCAGATAGGATGCATACACAGGAAAGAGAAACAAGTTATTTCTTCCATGCCATCGACTTACTCCTCCAATCTAAAATAAAAACTGTATCCATTATACAAACAAGGGGAAATCATGAGTCAGCCCCCCAAATTTCTGCACCACGCTAAATTCCCAAAGGTACTTATAGAAGACTCTCCTCAACCAAGAGGCTAAGGCATATAAGAATTAGTGGAGCACTATAGCCACTCTGGAATATTGCTGGTAGACACTCTTCCACCAAAGCACCCTTTCCCACTCCACCACATAAACCGGTTACCATGTTCATGGATAAACTGCAACAGGAAAAATAGGAAGAAAACTAGTTTTGGTCGTGAGAGAAACTGTCTGATACAGACGGACCTAGAGACCCAGAATTAATGCAAACCTATGCTACTGCCATGAAGAAGGCAAAGAAAGCCTGCCTGTCCTCTACTAAGTAGACAGCAAAGTCATGCTCTGCAGGAATTTTCTGAAGCATAATTCTTTTCATAAACCTTCTGCTGAACACGGGGATACCACCTCTCTCACTTACCTCTTAAGAATTTGATCCATTCACACAAGTAGAAATCATGGGAGTAATGATGGCACGTGGGGTCACCACCTCTGAGTCTTCCTTGATAGTGAATGTAGAGAACACATGAGAGCTCTACTAATAGAACATAAGAATGGCCCTACTGGGTCAGACCAGTGGTCCATCTAGCCCAGTGTTTTGTTCTGACATTGGCCACTGCCAGATGCTTCGAAGGCAATGAACAAAATAGGGCAATCATCAAATGATCCATACCCTTGTTGTCTGGTCCTAGTATCTGGCAGTCAGAGGCCTAGGGACACCCAGAGCATGGAGTTGCATCCCTGACCATCATGGTAATAGCCATTGATGGACCTGTCATCCATGAACTTATCTGATTCTTTTTTGAATCCAGTTGTAGTTTTGGCCTTCACAACATCCCTGGCAGCAAGTTCCACAGGTTGACTGTGAGTTGTGTGAAGAGTACTTCCTTTTGTTTGTTTTAAACCTGCTACCTGTTAATTTCATTGAGTGATCCCTGGTTCTTGTGTTATGTGAAGGGTTAAATAACAGTTCCTTATTCTTTGTCCACACCATTCATGATTTTATAGACCCCTATCATATCCCCCCTTAGTCATCTCTTTTCCAAGCGGGATAGCCCCAGTCTTTTTAATCTCTCCTCATAAGCAAACTGTTCCATACATTTAATCATTTTTGTTGCCATTCTGTGTACCTTTTCCATTTCTAGTGCATCTTTTTTGAATTGGGGTGACTAGAACTGCAAGCAGTATTCAAGGTGTGGACACACCTTGGATTTATATACTGGCATTATATTTTCTGTCTTATTATCTATCCCTTTCCTAATACTGTAGTTTCTAACATTGTTAGCTTTTTGACTGCTACTGCACATTGAACAGATGTTTTCAGAGAATTATCCTCAATGACTCAAAGATCTCTTTCTTGATCAATAGGTTGCCCACATCTCCTTTTGAGGAGGATATATTGCCAACCCCAGAACTACAGAAACTATTGTTCAGCGTTAGGCACCTCCCCCACCCCCATACTACTGCTTAGTGTCTAACTTCCCTTTTCTAAGCCAGCTAATCAGGAAATTAGCAAATGCATTTTCCCTGACAGATTTAAAACTGAAAAACAGAAACATGTTTTTTCAAACATGGAGTTTTAAATTATACTGGAAAATATGAATATACAAAAGCATAATTTACATGGGCAGAATGGGTAACTCTATCTAAACAGCAATTTGCATATTGATGCTCACATCTTGCAACATAAAAGTGTATATGCTAAATTTCACGTGCAGCTCAGGTAACCACATTTGGAAGGGTGTCTTGTATGGTGTCTCTGAAATGCAGGTCCACAATAACAACTTGCATATGCATGTTTGAGTTGGATTTAAGGTAACAAAAGACATTTCAGGTTGACTCAGCTCATTTCAACGAGGTACATATTGTACCATGTTCAGAGGCTTCTGAAATCCCTAGGTACTTAGAAGGAAGGAAGGGATAGCAGTTTTTGCATTTTTTTTTCAGACAAGGGTCCCCCAACACTGAAATAACTTCATGAATTCCCAGCAAAAACCTTGCATAAAGCAAATCTGAAATATATTGCTCATCTAAATTCTTCTTCTGTAGCTGGAAACTTTTAAAGTCCTGGTTCATATTTTGTTTTGCTAACAAAACAGGAAAGAGTACAAGAGGCAACCGTCATAGCGGCTTTCTTTCATTAGAGGCACTAGGTAACAGTTAACATTTGAGAATTTTTTTGAAGTTGTTTTTACACACACAGTAGTTGCTTTAAAACTGTTTTTCCATTCTTCACACCTGTCTCCCACTGCTCTAGGATTCAAGTCAGAACTGCCATTAAAAATGTGAAAGCTGTAGAACAACTAAGGCTATGTGTACATTACACAGTTTTTAGTGACACGGCTGTGCCGCTACAGCCGTGCCACTAAAAGATAGACAGTGTAGCCCTATCTCCTGCCGACAAAAAACTTCCACCCTCAATAAGCTGTGTTAGCCTGCCGACAAAACGCTGTTCAAACTGGTGTTTGTTGTGAGCAAAACTTTTGTCTTTTGGGGTGTGTGTGTTTTATTTTTTTAACATCTCGGAACGACAAAAGTTTTGTCTTTCACTTGCCAATGTAGACAAAGCCTAACACTTGCAGCATGGGAGGTCGAACACAAGTCTGTTAAGAAACAGATTAATTGTATCTTTTCTCTTATCACCTGAAGGATAAACCCTTTTGAATGCTTCTGCTAAAATTTAACTCCATCTGGCCAAAATCTATTGGAAAATGGATAAAACCTTATATTTGTGCTTTATGTAAAAAGAGAATTTGAATAATTAAGGCCTTAGTTAAAATTTTCATTAGTGACAAAGGCACTTAGAGCCTCTTAAAAAATTTAGGCTCCTAAATCATTTGGGCTCTTTTGAAAACATTACCCCTTGTCTGTATTAAAATTTGCACCAGTTTTACCAAAAGTGTGATTTACACCAGTAAAAAACTAGAAACACTCAATGCAATTCAATCTGTTTTATCTTAATTAAATTTAAATGTAATCAATTTAAGACAAATTGATATAAACCTGATTTGAATTTGATTAAGATTATCCACAATGCACAGGTTTAACTAAATCAGTTTTTCACCCAATTTATGGTTAAACCCGAGCGACTCTGATTCTAGAAAAGGCCTAAATACTTATAAAGTTTTTCATTTGATTGAGTGGTATATAGAATAGTATTTTTGAAAACCCTGGAGCTGCTGTAGAAAAGGAGAAAACAAATATAATATCAGTAAGATGCCACACTTCTAAAATAGCAATGGCAGGATATGACTTTGAGAGAGAAAAAAGAAAGGAACTGGGAGAACAGAAACGTTTTTCTGGAAGCCCCTTTGGATGGTTGGACAACACAAAATGAGAAGGTTTCGTGGAGATGTGTTCCACAATGCAGGATCCAACAGAACAGCAGCATGATTTCCTGTCAACTTCAGAAGGAATTGTGTGCTTGTAAAAGAGAGGCTTTCAATTTCAATATTGGATTTGGATCTGAAATCGTTTCACCTACTAATGTTGCAGATAGCACCTCAGATTACTAAATTTGGAATCTGAAGGAAGAAAAATTCCTGTCTCATTTCTTTGTTCGTTTGTCAGCAACTTGGACATGATCTTCACTTTTACGGCAGCTGTAGCTCCGCAGACTTTAATAGAGCTATGCTGACTGACACCAGCTGATGAGCTAGTACTTGGCATATAATGGACATTTTCATTCTCTTCCTGTGTAGTCAGTCAGCCTATTGTTTTTGAGTGAATGTTTCATGTAGCAACCGGAATGAAAAAACGTTATAAAAAAGGAAACTATTGTGAAGCTGAAGAGATTAACAGGGTGATTTAGCAACAGGTATAATAGCTGAAATTATTTTAACTCTGTTTTTAGAAAATGTCTAGTTTTCAAGTTGATAATGTCCATCTCAAAGGCATTTAGTAAGAGCCATTAGTATAGGGTTACCATATTTAACAAATAAAAAAAAGAGGACCCTCCATGGGCCCTGGCCCTGCCCATTTCCCACCCCAACCCCGCCCTAACTCCGCCCCCTCCTCCCTCCCACTCCCAGCCACGCGAAAAGGGCTGCCTGAGCGCTACCGGCTTCACGGTTTGCCGGGCAGCCCCCAGACCCTGCGCCCCCGGCCGGCGCTTCCCCAGCACAGCTGGAGCCCGGGAGGGGAAGCACCCAGCCGGGGGCGCAGGGTCTGGAGGCTGCCCGGCAAACCGTGAAGCCGGTAGCGCTTGGGCTTCGGGCAGCCCCTATGCCTCCCGACCCTGCGCCCCCGGCCGGGCACTTCCCCTCCCGGGCTCTGGCGGCGCAGGGTCCGGAGGCATGGGGGCTGCCCAAAGCCCGTAGCGCTCGGCTCTTAAACAGAGCCGAAGAGTCAGGGGAGGAGCAGAGCCGCCGCGGCCGGAGGCTCTGCTCCTCCCCTGATTCTTCGGCTTTGTTTAAGAGCCAAGCCGCCCGAGCGCTACCGGCTTCGGGCAGCCCCCATGCCTCCGGACCCTGCGCCGCCGGAGCCCGGGAGGGGAAGTGCCCGGTCGGCGGCTGGGGTCCGAGGCAAGGGGGCTGCCTGAAGCCCATAGCGCTCGGGCAGCTCGGCTCTTAAACAGAGCCGAAGTGTCAGGGGAGGAGCGGAGCAGCTGCGGGAGGGGAAGTGCCCGGCCGGCATTTTCCCGGACGTGTTCGGCTTTTTGGCAATTCCCCCCGGACGGGGGTTTGAGTGCCGAAAAGCCGGACATGTCCGGGAAAAAACGGACGTTTGGTAACCCTACCTTAGTACAAGTTCCACTAGTAGGTAGCCCTTGATACAATCCGGATCCAAAGCCATTAGGGTCTATGACTTTAAAACTGGGACTGCTGATTTTTAAACTGCTCCTTTATAGCCACCAACTCTAAGGCATACAGGGCAGGCACAGTGTGATCATGGTAGCTCAAGCCACGGAGCAGTTGTGATGCAACATTCTGAAGAAACTGTGGGCGAAGGAGTAGCCACAATGAGAAGACTGACAAGGGATTTACAGTAAACCAGATTTGTCACTAGAGTCTAGGGTGACCAGACAGCAAGTGTGAAAAATCGGGACGGGGGTGGGGAGTAATAGGAGCCTATATAAGAAAAAACCCCAAAATTGGGACAGTCCCTATAAAATCAGGACATCTGGTCGCCCTACTGGAGTCTGTGTTGCTGTTATGAGGTCATCAAATGGTTAAGATGCAGATTGCACACCAAAAAACACACTTTTTTACAGTGTCAGATATGTTTTATGCTTCCATGGGCAGGCCATAGGGTTGCCAACCCTCCCGGTTTTGCCGGGAGTTTCCTGGAATCATGCCCTATCTCTCGGAGGCTACTGAAGGCAAACTGGGAGATTTTAGGTGCTGAAAGTCTGGTGGTGCAGCGGGGCTAAGGCCTGCCCTGCCCCGCTTCCAAAAGTGGCTGGCATGTCCCTGCCGCCCTGGTGGGGGGCGCCTGAAGGCACGGGCAGTACACGGAGCCTCCTGCGTCCCCCCAACTCCCCGGACGTGCCAGCCGCTTCTGGGAGCGGCGTGGGGCCAGGGCAGGTCGGGAGCCTGCCTTGGCCCTGCTGCCCGGAAGCCGCCCGAGGTAAGCGCTTCCTGGCCGGAGCTTGCACCCCACACCCTCTTCTGCACCCCAACCTCCTGTCCCAGGCTCAACCTGGAGCCCCCTCCCACACTCCCAACCCCTCGTCCCCACCTCCCAGCCCAGAGCCCACACCCCCTCCCACAACCCAAACCTCTGCACAAGCCCAGTGAAAGTGAGTGAGGGTGGGGGAGAGCGAGAGATAGAGGGAGGCGGGGTGGAGTAGGTGGAGCCTAAGGGAAGGGGCAGAGCAAGGGTGTTTGGGTTTGTGTGATTGGAGAGTTGGCAACCCCAGACCAGGCCATGGTCAAAAGTGAAACCAAGATTCTTAACTTGGATAAACCTCTCTGAAAGACAAGTGCGGGGAGCAAAAGGAGAAGGGAGCACCTCAGGCAGGCAATCGCAACTTCATCAAGCACTCAATAGGAAGACTATAATGCATACAGTTGGCAATATTATTCAAGCATTCCTGCAGAGCAAAGACGGCACTCGAAGGGACCAAGGGGATTAATATGTATATTGGATAGGAGGGGAGAGTGGGCAGAACCTTTAACAATGTACTTCTGGTCCATTGATTTGATAAATTAGCAAAATACAAGTTTCATTATGTTCTTCAAAACCATATTTAGGATTCTATTTTTTTATCCTTGTAATATACAGCAGGCTCTCTAATTGAAACTAGGGGCATCTTTTTAAATATAACATTTCTCATAAGCCGTGGTAAAGTAAATGCGAATAAATAGAAGGTGGTGGTTTTATTTTATTTCGAAAATGTTTCATTTTCAACAGATTTTACTACACTCTTGCTATAGTACTGTATTTGAAAAAATGTCTTTTAAACATACACAAATATGTTTATCTTGGAAACACAGCTGTTGCACATGTGCAACAACTTTCAGAAGTGTTTCAAATGCTTATCATCCATAGAATTAGTGCATCTGTGATACATTATGCAGCATACTTTGTACATAACCACATTGACATGATAGATTGAAGTTTATTGAGTCAACAGTTTTTAAAAGTCAGTAAATGCAGATTGACATGAGACAACCCTGAACAACTTGCTGGTAACAAACAATAATGTGCATTTAATAAATTTCCATAAATATATGTTAATGTTGTCCTCAGCTCCCAGTCACATTAATGACTTGTTTTTAAATTGTTGTTGAAATATTGTTAAGGCTTTTACTTTAACGAGGTTGTACCAAATCAGAGTTAGGGATGAAATGTTTTTCTTAAACTGCCCCATTGTGTTGACGTTGGGTGACTTCTTGCCCTCCCCCCATTTTTTTATATGTAGAGTTTTGTATTAAAACTATATAAAATATAGAAGAGCCATTTTAAGGAAGGATCAGGCTCAACTCTGAACTTCTTGGCTTGCCCATTCTTAAATCATACCTTAATACTATTTTAACAAGAAGTTCTTTTTATGTACATATGACAGCTGTAAACTAAGATTTTTTTTCTCTAGTTTATTCAGTTAGGGCCAGATTCTGCTATTCATACAAGTTAAGTGATTCCTTACTACACAAGTAAACCACTAATTTAATTAATTATGGAGAAAGATATTTCTTATTGTGAATAAGGGTGGCAGATTGGGTTGTTAACGTGCAAAACAACACCGAGTCCTTTATAGTGGCTCTTATAACAAAATGATTGTGATCATTACACTTATTTTCTAAAACATTTGTGCAGAACAGATAAATACGCTTAATGTTTTATAATGGTGTTTAAAGAGAAAGTTCAAAGCTAATTTTGTTATGACTGATGCACGTAACAAAATCCCTAGTTATCAATCAGTCTAAACAAAGTGAAAAATGCTCTAATGATGAATTTTCTTGAGAAAAGGCATTTGCTAGTTTACCTTGTGACTTGAAACCATGAAATTCATAAGAGTTATGCTGCAATGTATTTTTAAATAACTAAGTTGTATGCGGATTCTTTTTATACCATGGATAATTATGGAGGCAGAGGTTGAATTTCTTGACTTGCTAAATAAATAGGGAAACAGATGCTCAGTGCTTATGTTAAAGTTCTTTTCAAATAAACTGTGCTGCCAAGAAACCATTCAATAATATGGCTCAGCTCCAAACTCAACCTCAGGAAGGGAAATCACTTTGGCCTTGGGTAAGTCACTTAACCTCTCTGTGGCTCGGTTTTTGCGTCTGGAAAGAGGGGAATAATACTTTGCTACCTCACAGGTATAGGTCTGATTTGACATGAGTAATTGGACCTGGGTGAGGCCTTATTTGTTGGGAGACAGGATTAAGGAAGGAAATGGATCAGCAAGCTGGAAACAGAATGTCTGAACTAGCTAAGATAAGGGGGAACACCCAGGGAACCATTTACAACTGACAAGATAATAATGGAAAAGGTAAGCCTGGAATATAAAATGAGGTAAAAAGTAAGTAGAGCACGGACAGTGCATGCTGTATAAGGATTGGTTCTTTCAAAGTGACGAAGCCAGTCCCAAAATGTAAGATGCAGTGCAAATGGGTAAATTTAAATAAAAGAGGAGGTTTGCTGAGTAACTGGATGTGTGCCCTATATCCACCCCGACACTTGAGTCTGATCAACTCCACGCAGCTTTGCTGTACTCCTGATAAGGGAAGCTAAGTGATGAGACTGGAGTTGAACTGAGTTCTTGGGGAACCCAGTGGAAGAGGTCTTGCGGGAACCCCAAAACAGTAGTGCCATGACTTGAATCTGCTCGTCTTGAGTACGTAATGTATACACCCATTAGTGTGGGGGTCATAAACTAGCATTTAGGGAAATGGCATTAAAAGGGTTTAAGAATTTAAATATGAAGAAATAAATACCACGCTGGAGAATGGGTTAAATTTAAAGGCAGCCCCTATGAACTCCCCCAGAGACATTTTATGGGGAGACTGAGACTGAGTGAAAAAGGAACTCCAAAGAGTGGTATTAGATTATTTTAAAAAGTGCTTGGCAAAGCATGGCAGAAGTCCGTTAAATACCATGCATAAATAAATGGCAGAGCACAGCAAAGGTCTGTTGAATGCCTCTAAAATTTTCAAGAAGCAAGACCCATTGGCAGCCATAAAAAAAAATGGTATCTAGATGGAAGTCTCTAAATGTGCAATGTATAAATAATAGTATGTAGTAGGTCAAAATTCTCTTCTAGGAAATACAGGAGTGTATTTGGGGTCATGGGAATGAGGTTCTACTGCACGCATTTTTTTTTTCAGGAACACTGACGACTTGGATTTTTTTAAGTGGCCCAAAAAAATAGAAGTTTCTCTGCGAATCCCCTTTCATCAGTGACATAGTGTGAATGGTTTTTCTCTTCTGCTGATGCTTATATGGATTTCTTGCTCAAGGGAGAGTGGGCTGGCCTGAGAACACCAACACCCAAATGTGCTTGTGCCCCACACTCCTACCGGTCATTTCAGTGCAGGATTGAGGTAAGGCCTGCCAGGAGAGGCTTAAGGAGAGAAGAACTGCTTTGTTCCCCAGAACCAGTAGAGGGGTTCTGGAAAGTGAAGACAAGTCCTTGCCCAAACCTATGCGGAATCCTTGTGCTACTGCCTCTGGTTTGTTGGTTGTTCCTAGGGTCTGGCTGGGGACACCACCTTCCTGATGCAGAACAGTGCTTCCTTTAATCCACAAATGGATTTGGAGGTGGTGTGCATGTCCGTATGCTGCTAGATATTCTCTGAACTCTACAGCTATGTATAGGTGTTGGAAAGAAGTGGGCTACCTGCATACCTTGTGGAATGGAAGAATGGGCCTGTTGCCCAGTTTTCAGTTGCTCCCCAGCCCCAAGTACAGGCTGTTCCTTCTTGCCCTGTCTATGCTCCCATTGTTTGCCAGTTCCATTCAGAGATCCCAGGAAAAGGGTCCCCCCAACTCCAAACTCAACTAATAGCAGCTCTGCTACTGATAAATACCCTCCAGTGAAAAATATGCATGTAAGCTTCCATCGGAGCAGTGCATAAGTGATGTTGCCATGCTAGTGCATGAGCCAGGAAATGTAACAGGCCATCAACAAAACAGTGAAATTGACTATATACAAAGTGCTGACAAATACACAAAATAAACTGAGAAAATAACACACACACATATATATATATATCACTTGACTTCTTTCAGTTTTAGAAATTTAGGTGTTACTTGCAACTCTATTAGGTTAAAAAAACAACTCAGTGAATGTTTTCAACCTACACTGTCCCTCTAAGACTACTGTACATAATGTAAACTTCTCCCTTGATTCAAAATAAGTTACTTACTAGGACATATAGTTTAATTTAACTTTAAAATCTTAATATTTTGTCTTTGTTCAATCTGTGCTTCTTATTTTCTGTTTCAGCAACTTGAATGGTGCTTTCTTCAGGGCCATATGAAACAATTATTTCCCCATTGAATGAATCGTTTTAAGGAGTAGCTTGAATTTTCTGCTTCTCTTTGATAAGTCTCATATGTAATCATATGGTAGTTTATTCAGGTATAGGGAAAAAAGTCACTTCTTTCCTTATTAAAAATTTGTCTTCTGATCTTTTTGTCCATATTCTTCAGAACTTTCTCAAAAGCAGTCTGTACTGAAGTAATCGTGAGTGTACTCTATTCGATAATTAAGGATTTCTTAATACCGATAGGAACTTTCTTACAGTTTGTAGTTCCCAGAGATGGTAGTTGGTGAACAACAGAACAGGAGCTGGGTTAATAATACCACCTTCCTTAAATATAATTTATATAAAGAAGTCTGCACTTTTAAAAGGCATATTACTAATTTCTTCCCATTCTTTCTGCTCAATATTTTAGATGTCCAGTAGGCTCAAACATTCAACTTCATATTAAAATAGTTACTTTCCTGAAAATGCCAGTGGGCTTCTAGTGGGACTTCAGCTTGCTGCAGTACTTTAAGCCTATAGCGTCTCTCTAGGCAGTCCATAACAAGCGGATATGTTGTGGGCTCAAACTTGTTGGCAAATAAATTAGGTGATTCAATGATCCACTGTAAATCCCCCAGTCCATAGACACAAATATCTCTGATGTAATGACCTGCAAAAACAAAATGTAAATATATTAACAATTCCAAGCTGACTGAAATGCAGAAGGTACACAAAGTGGGGAATAGTGAATTAGATGTTTTTTAAAATATTTTAAGGTGCTACTAACATTAATGACAAATAGATGTGTCTGCTTATTGAAGTAAATCTAAAGAATATTACTGTTTTGTTACTTATAAAAACAAGGTGCTACATACTGATTTTTAGACAAAGGGTGTACATTGTACCCAGACTTGCTGCTTCAGTGACACATTGCAGTGCTTCATGTTGCTCACTTGACCTGTTGGTGGTCTGATCTCATGCTCTCCTCTGGGGTACAACAATTCATTCATCTTGTTTTGTCCTGTCCCCAAGTTTCCTCTGTGCTTAGTTTATGGCAGTTACAGATTTAAATGAAAGTAGGTAATTGAATACTCAACCAGGGTCAAACTGCTCTTTAGACATCACTATATTTCCGCATTTTTGCCTGTATTGCTGGACTGCACATAGGCCAACCCTGAGTTACCTTGTGGACACATGCACACTCACTTGTTGAACGTGCATATTTGTCAAATGGATGTCAAGTAAATCTGTTCCCTTCTGTTTAAGGCGAACTACTAAGGTTCGTGCACTGGATACAAGTTCATTTAATAGGTGGGAATTATGTGAGTGTGCAATGGCTTGTAAAAACACTAGTTTAAGCTTTAATGCTACTGAAATGTTAAATGTGTGGAACTCGGTCATTAACTCACTTAATTATAGAACTATCTTCTTAGTTGGGGGTTTAAAGAACAGTTTAGTAAAATAGATACTGTAACAGTCCGCAGTATTCGAAGATATCGAAAGATATTTGGACTGGGTATAAGAGTAATTTAGTATGGTTGCTTTTATTTGATACTTTAAAAAAATAAAATATCCATGACTGAGACATTTCATGGATAATTATGAAACATAAGAATTATTCTGCAATGGATGTTAGAGCAAGTGCATCAATTTATCTGATAGTGGTATTTCATAAATACAGTGTTTTGAAAGGGTCTGGTTCTGTTTTCAGTTATCACGTTACCTTTGCAGCCATTATGTGCAACTCCTTCTTGATCTTTCCATTTAATAGCTCGTATATTTCCTTCCCACTGTGCATTTGGTGTAGCAGCTGGAGCGTCTAAAAAAAATCAAACCGAAGCTAAAGACAGTTATTTTCTGTGTAACACAAATAATGTTGATTGTCTTTGAAGCTATCTTTTAAAAGTATTGCCTTATTGTTTCTTCATTTTACAGATATTAAAAATGACAGATAATAGAAATATTGGGTTTGCCCAATTTATTGCTCCATTAGAACAAGTAGTCTATACAGGGGGTTAGGGGACATGCTCAAAAGCTGCATTTTTCTAGCCCAGTAACTAGTGGTCTGCACTGCCATTTGTGATACTTGGAATACTTAAAAGATTCCATCTTTTATTTCCCAAACCATCAGGGGATGTGGACACTGCAATACATCCACGAGGATGGAGGAAATAACCTCTGCAGCTGAAATACAATGGCATCACTGGGTTCCAAAGGGAACCTCATCACTCTCCTGGGCTGAAATGTCATAATAATGTGGGACAAGGAGGCAATTCATGGTATAAATAACATTAGGGTTACCATATTTTGAGTGTCCAAAAAGAGGACGCTCCACGGGGCCCCGCCTCCAGCCCCGCCCATGCCCCTCCCCCAACTCCACCCCTTCCCCAAAGTCCCTGCCCCAACTCCGCCCCCTCCCCTGCTTCCCGCGAACATTTGATTTGCGGGAAGCCTGAAGCAGGCAGCAGGTAAGCTGGGGGGAGTGGGGGGAGAGGAGGCGCAGCCCAGTCTGGCCTCCCCAACCGAGCGGCTCCCTCCGGCGGCTGGCCCCGGCCCCAGCGTCTCCAGCCTGGCTCGGCTCCTGGGGTGCCGGCCCCGGGCCAGCCCCCAGCCAAGCACCCCTGGCCCCGCACCCCCGGCCCCCGGCGCCGCACCCCCGGGCCAGCCCCCAGCCGAGCCCCGCCGGCCCCTCCCTATTTTCCCGGACATGTTCTGCTTTTTGGGATTTCCCCCCTGCCGGGGATTTGAGGCCCAAAAAGCCGGACATGTCCGGGAAAATCCGGACGTGTGGTAACCCTAAATAACATGCATCTTACCACTTAAACGATTCAGTGTGACCCAGTAGTGCTCATCTGGGCTGTATGTGTCCTTTGACCATTCAAGCAAATCTTTTGCACGTACATCGGTCAGTGTAAACTCCACAAACTTTCTAGTGAGTACATAGTAAGCAGTACCAAAATAGATAGTTAAGTTATGTGGAGGATCATCTTTCATATTCTTGGTTGGATACACGTAGGATGTTCCTGAATGTACATATTCTTTGTAACTAAGATGCGTCCTATGTTTCATATGAGGAGGTTGGACCACCCCAGGAGTAATATTTTTATCATTCCATTTACTTTTGATGTACTGTATAATTTCTTTGTTTGTTTTGATGGGATAATCCTGGCCACACAGATTAATAACATAATTCCATTGAGTTTTGGCATTAACTAAGTCCTTCATACAATTAATATCAGCTTGTAATCTTGAAAATCCTGCATAAACAACATTTTCTCTTTTTGATGAAATAAAAATGTTTTCAAAGCAGTTAACTAGGTTTTGCACTGCAGTTTTGTAATCCTGTGGTGACTTTTCATCTATGTGTATGCAATAAACATTCTGAGGCAGATAAATGGCTCTGAGTAGCTTCACAAACATTTCTAACTCCTTGTGAATTGTGATGATGTATGCCAAGGAGAAGTTTCCTTCTTCTTCAGATAGTGGTCTTGTTATAAAATGCAGACTCTTCAAGACACTGGAGCAATTGCATGGAGTCCGTATGCAGTCAGGCATTTCAGGTTGGTGAATAATCTGACACAAATTTCCAATTTGAGGTGCAGCACTTTTCCCCTCAAAAAGCGCTGAACAAAGTTCATCTGGATAAACACCACATTCTGTTGTATCTGGGAAGGATTTTTGTTCACTTGGTACCTTAGAAAATGTGTTTCTTACATAGATAAAAGTGAAGATGAAAATACAGAGGCCAATGCACACTAAAAATCCTGATTTTGTTGCATCAAGTTGGTTCATTTTTTGCTCTCTAGAAACTTTCTTCTGACCATAGTTCAATTAAACATAGTTCAAATTACCTAAAAGGAGGGGAAAATAGTGTTTTAATTTCTTTAACCTGATGAAGCAATTATGCATTTGTAGATGCAGAAATTGTATTCTTAGTATTGCATAGAAGTGCTAAATTTCACAAGCACCAATATGGGAAGGCAGTTAGGAATAAGTGTCACATTCTCAAACTAACTTTGTTCCCCCACCCTGTGCTCACCCTTATTGATACTAAGGAGCTGAACATATCTGCTGTTGCATTCTCTGCAGATTCCAATTATTACTTACATTAGCTGTATTTTTTGTTTTTTCTCCTGTGTCAGCCCAAGAGTTATTAAATATTTTAATCTCTTTTGACAGCTGTTATTAAATGGATGCTCCTCTCACAGGAGTAGATAGGACATACCAAATACGTTTTGACAATACTAAAGCTTCATATCTCTCTCTCTGATATGTTTAGCTGTAGAAAAACTACTAAAATAAGAGCCAAAGATCACAATATGATCCACAAAGGTATTTCTATACTTTTGTTACCATCGTTATAATAAAAAGTGAGCCATGGTTCATTTGTTTTTTGTCTGTAACGTCTTTAAATTAGTGCTTTTGAATACAAAACCTGAAAACACAATGCATTTTCTTGTTTTTAGCTTACTTAAACCTATCCTAAAGACAATAGCTGTAATTTACTTTCTAACGTGTATAGATCAGTTAATTCAGTTCTGTTACAGCAAAATTGTTTACTATTTCATGTTTATATGTGAAAATATATATTTTTACAGATATCTCAGATCATAAGCATGACATTACAGCAGTCCAGTTTCCCAAGTCATTAGTCCTTATCCGTGAAGTATTTGGCATAGGATATATACCTTCCTAGAAAAAAAAAGACATTCAATGAAATTCAAGTATCGGGGGTAGCCGTGTTAGTCTGTATCTACAAAAACAACAAGGAGTCTGGTGGCACCTTCAATGAAATTGATAGTCTGATAAATATTATTTTAGGACTTCTAACAGTTTTACTTGTAATTTTAAAGACAATTCATGCTTTCTACTGCTTTATGTAATAACTTAAATAAAGGTTAAAAAATAACTGCTTGTAGCAAAATATTGATATTTCACACATAAATATAGCATATTTTGCATCTGTCAACATCACTTGATATCAGAATTTTTCATTAGTCTCATGAGCAAAGAAAATCAATGCAGTTTATTAATTTAAATCTTTCCATAGCTATTTCTTACAATCTTAAGATTTCATGCTTTTCTTAAAACAAAAGTTTCTCGTTTTTCAAATAGAAGATCAAATAAAGTAATTTTGTTTTCAAGCTTCTAAAGCATTCTGAACAGAGGGTAACAGAACTCAACACAAATTGAAGTTGAAAACTGGAGATTTTCTATAACATATAATCTTTAAATCTTATTAGACTTTTGGCAAATAATGTATTTATCATATTGTCCTTACTAGAGAGCACAGGATTTCAAGCTGGAAGAATGTCTTATTTTTCCCCTTCAGCACATTAATCCATTTTCTGGAACACTAGATGGAAGATTCATCCATTTTGCTTCTATGCCCTAACTGTGCGTCAGTCAGCAGTACTCTTCAGTATGCACTGAACACGCAGGCCTAAGAACAACATTAGGAAATCAGGTCCCAGAAGAATATTTTCTTAGTGGCTCATAAGGGATATGTTTACTTTGTAAACATATATCTGCAAGCATGATTTTAAGTGAGTCCGTTGCATCTCTTGAAGCTGAACAATTCAGCACTCACATCAGCATCAACCTTTTCATGTTGTGGAGAAAGCAAGAGGAGAAGAATGTCTTTGAAAGATAGACACAAGCATTTTCACAGCAGAAATGAAATGTGACAGGCACTGGGAGTGTAGCCTGCTGCCAACTGACTAACAGATCCAAGAATAGGTTAGTATAATGGACATTATGTACCCAGTAGCAGGGTTTAAGGGGCTGAGGGTTTGCTACAGTAGGGTGGCACTGGCTTTGTCTTAGAGCCAAAATAACTGTTTTATAATGAGGGAATGATTAAAAAGAGAACAGAGAAGTCACTCTGAATTAGTGAATGGTGGGCTCTCTAGGGCATGTGTCACATGAGACATTCACTGTGCTGGACATCAGCATAAGTGTTGCATTGAAGGATAGGAAATGCAAAGTTATTAAAAGGTATTGAAAATCCACTAGCATATAAATTTTTACAGGGCTGCTATCTATATGCTTTAGATCCAGATTAAGAAATGCAACATCTCTGCAGGAGGAGGAATTTTTTTCTTGAAATATTATTTAATGGATAGATTTAAAAACTGAGAAATCAAACTATAGTCTGTTTATTACTTATATTTAAACTGTCTTTAAAATAGTCAAACCCATAAATAGCATCCTCTAGGGGGTTTTACATGAGATTATTAGGATTTGTCTTGGGTTTTTCTATAGTGCTTAGCATTGTAGTAGCTAAGCATTATAAAGAGTTTTGGTTTTTGTATCATAGATATATACAGCACTTCACAAACGTGTAAGAAGAGAAGATTCCTTCACCAATATATATTTCTTAGACATTTTAGGAATATGCATAATATTTTAACTCCAAATGTAAAAAATAAACATAAATGGTGAAAAATCCACTTTAACATTTTTTTTCATGGAATCTGTTTTATTTATTGTAGCACTAACTGGCCTCAGTCAGGATTGGGACCCCAGTGTGCTAGGTGCGGTACAGAGCAAAAAAAAGCCCTGGTCCGCAGAGTTTACAGTCTAAGAAAGATAAAATGCATGGAAGGATTGAGAGTAGGAAGGAGACAAGAGAATAGTAACAAGAATATACGTAAGTTTTACATATGATATATAAATATCAGAAGTCTCTGCTAACAATCTACCTAGATGTCTTTAACTTAACAGTGTCCCCTTAGTGAAGGTCGCTGTATTTAGTTTAAAATAATAATGTCAGTGGTTTATTTTCACTATAAGCTCATTTTTCTTGTGCCAGTTGTTACTTAATTTTTTTGTGACGGTACTGCAAACTTTCTGTCATATGCTTACATGTAAAGGCAAGTAAAGCATTAAGGTCAGGTTGAAATTGCCTCCTTTGTGCACAAGGCTTGAATAGGCAAGCTTTGTGTGGAAATACAGAATTCCATAAAGCCCATCATGAAGCCATGGGGCTAAAACACAAGCCCTCCACAGTCACTGTACCAGCCTGAAAGCTTGAAAAACAGCTGTTGCTTTTTCTATGCCTCTCAATGGGAAGTTTGGGCCACTGGATATATGAATATCCTGTAACCCCATCTGACCTTACAGGCAATATATTGAGCCAATATGGAGAGCCTCCTGCAAAACCAATCTGCCCATACCTCCATCTGCCCTCAAAGGGGCAGTGTGTATGGAGGACCTTTGCTCAAGCCCTCTGTACCTGGATGAACTTGAATTTGCATATACTAAAACAAAAATATCTACAAGTATTCATCATAAGCAAAGAGTTATCATGGTTATAGACCGGATACTCAGAGTACCTTGTTACATTATGGCCAGTACTTTCAAACTTAGTTACATATGTGTCTTGATTCAGAGGTGCTGAAGTCAATGATTATTTTGGGTGCTTGGCACCTCTGTTCGGTATAAATTTTAGGTGCTGAATTCAGCACTCAATTGAAAATGTTGGTTAACATGTTAAAATTCCAAGGTTTGTATGTGGTGACTTTTCTGGATAATATGGGAGGTTGGGGGGAGGGGAACTATTGGGGTAAGGTAAAATTCAAACATCTTAATTTGAGAAAGTTAGCTAAAAAGCAAAGTGAATTTATCACAAAACATTACTTGTAGAAATACGTCCACATACTAGTCAGTTCAATTAATCAAGACCCCATTATGTAGATTCTGATATATTTAATTGCTTATTTACAAAACTAAATGCAAATCAGTTAAAACAATTTTGCTTGTTAGCATCTCTCCCTGCCTTCATATTCTGGCCCAATCACTGTATCCCTAAATCAGCTACTGCATATACACTTGTGGTATTTCTTTAAAGTTAAAGTTTAGTTAAACTTCAGTTCACACATCTTCATAATTCAGTGAATCAAATGCCTTTAGAAGAGAAAATATATTATAAAGAAAGTAAGGGGTTAAAAAGCACTTATGCTCATTCCAAAGTTTGTTTTTTTTTATATGTACTCAGGTTGTTTGTTATCTGATTAAAGAGAGAGTTATACAACAGATGGTGGAAGAATTATATAGGGAAGTGAGCAATAAAATTCTAAAAAAATGTTACAAAGTCCAAGCCTACATTCTGAAAGAAAGTAATAGTAGTGAATGTCGCTTTATTGTATCCTTACTTCTTACAACTGTTTTTTAAATAAATTGTTATGGGCCTTATCCTGCACTCAGTGAGGTAAATGAAATTTTTGCTAGATTGGACTCCAAATAAATACTTTCTTTGAAATTAAAATCCTTTTGACACTAAAAGATGAATATTGGATCAGTACTGACTAGAACCTCAAACAGGTTTATGAAGGCTAATAGTTTAGCTGTTTTCTTCGTTTACTGCACAAAATTTTTGAGCATTGCTATTTAATGCAAATGCTACTACAAAAGCTGTAAAACACCGGGTTATGCAGTTGTAAGAAAATGAGTTGTTTGCTAGAAACCTTAAATCGCAGTTACAAGATCTTGAATTTTATAAAGATTTTAAAGCTTTGATTTTTACATATAATGACCTTCTTCATAAACCTACATAACAGGAACTGTATTTTGCAGACAAAAGCAATATATTGAAAAACACTGTTTTAAAACTAAGTGCAATGTTTTGGTCAAAATTAAAGCATTCTTTATAGTTCTCTTAAGGGATGTTGCAATAAATAAATCTTAAAACCCAGCTTATGGAAACTCACCTTGTACAAGAGAAGCCAGACATTTGCAGCAGAATTTAATAAAGAAATCCCATGTGTAATCCATTGTCCTTCGGGGAAAATTCAGGCTAAGTCCTTCATTTTGTTCCTTATGTGGAAACGTCATGTGAAATCAGTTAAATATTAACATGAAATGTTTTCATTTACTGGTTAGTTCACTTAACTGCATAATATATTTGTTCTGCAGTAGCCCCTTTAATATTCAGAAGCAGCAATGTCCTCTAATGTAATAATGAAAGAAAGCTTCAGCTTCTCCGGATTTGTTTTGTCATTGCTCTGACGCAGCCTTTTAAGGAAGTAAAAACCAGTCTGAGATCTGTAGAAACTACATTGTAGCTGAGTATAAATAGTATTCTATGTCTTTAACCTCTGGGTTGCTATCACAGCACTATGAACGATGTGGAAAAAACCTTATGCTTTTCTTAACTCTTTATCTGCTGAAACTTTCCAATTTAAGCAGACAACTGAGTATAATGGAGGGGTGTGTTCGGATTTCCATAGCAGCTTGAAGTTTAAAAACAAAACAAAAATCCTAGAGAAGACACTTGCATTTCTTTGCGTTCTCCTAATCTAAATATTTCCCTTCTGCTTTTATAAAATTTAACACTTGTTAAATAAGTAAAAAGATAATAGATAAGCCCCGTAGGGGCTGAGGAGCTTTTGGGTATGAGAACTGCCTTGAGAGAGAGAGAAATACTTTTGTGTTTTGTGTATTTGCAGTCTAAAAATAGTATGTGTGAGTAGGTCTGCAGTTGCACATTTGTCACTATGATTGAACAAAAAGTCTGTTGGTCAGAAATAAGTACAGAGATGGCCTAGAAATATCTTAAGGAGCTGCTGCAGGCACTCCAAAAATGAAAGGCGCTGACTTCAAAGGAAACTCTGTATACAGAGTTGCAGAATAGGGTCCTTAATAACCAATAGCACTATTGTTTTAGATGCTGTAATGTATTAATTATCACATCTCTGCAGTGCATATTGTATGTGCTGGATGACCTTTTCTTTCGTAACTAAAATAAGGTTGATATTTTATCTCTAATTCATGTGCATAGGGCTTCATAAAGGGATCCTATGGAAATGAACTGCAGAATTCAGATAGTATCTAAATCATGTTTCTGTCATTTGTTTTTACTGTTTCTCTTGTTCCCTCCCCCCAGAATTTAATCATTTTACCACCCAGTTAATTTTGCTGAACAACCTCCTTGATGAACAGTTTGGAAGAATTATATGTTAAGACTTTTGTGGTGTATTTAATCCTGTACATGATATAAATGACAGATGTCAGCCTCCTTGAGAGACACTCTGGCAGTCAGTCTTGCCAAGGCTCTTGGTTTTTGAAGTAGTGTTTTGTATTGACCTAGAATTGAAGGTTGTGCACCCTGTGCAGAGCTGGGGGGCTCCTTTGCAAGATTGACACACGTTTTTCTCACAATACAGATGACATTCAGGCAGGCTGGCTCAGCACAGTATTCTTGGAGGGAGTGTTCTAGTGGTTGTCACTGTTGGGTGATCTGTTTAGTCCTAGGATTGACAAGTAAAGAAGACCACTCCAAAGAAAATGCTTCTCCCTAGAAGTTTGTTCAGAAGGAAGAAGTTAATCTTATCCAAATATATTTTCAGATTTCAGCAAAGAGGTTGTACTTAGAACTCACTTGGAGGCCACTTCAGCCATCTGAGGGCCTGCACGGAAAAGGGAGTATCTTCTCCTGTGTGACTTAAGGTTACCGCAGAACTTGAAACATTCATCAGGCACTTATCAGCTAACAGTCTACTAGCCAAAGGGGCCAATAAAAAATGTGAGGAAATGGGGACCCACCAGGCAGATCCAAGAGCAATATCCTAGTGAGAAACACAGCCTACTTCTTCCCAGCTGCCATGAAGGGGAAGATGCTGGGATTATTACAACGGTGTTGTCCGCAGACTATTCTTGAGGATCTCTTTTGCATCAGCCTCTGGATGACAAATTTGAAGCCTCTGCTCTTCCCCTAATTGTTGTTTTCTTGCTCCTCTCCCTTGTCTCCCCCTCCTCCCCCAATACATCATGATTGACTACTCTGCCTCCCTCCTGACTCCTGCAAAAGTTGGGGGAAGGAATTAAGTGTGTCAGCTGCTCCTCCCCAGTGTTTTTTTTCTCCCCTCGTGTATCTCCACTGCTTGCCTCTATTACAGATCATACTTTTAACAAGCATATTTGGGTATGTCTAAATAGCATTTTGGAGCAAATCGGGAGTGAGCCTCCTAGACCAGGTGGATATACATATTGGAGCTTTAAAAATAGCTGTGTAGACAGTGCTTTGAATTTGCAGCTCAGGGTGGCGCTCAGGCCCGGAAACCCACCCACTTCCTTAGGCCTCAGAGCCCAAGCTTCAGCACCAGCCACAACTTCAGAGTGCTGTGTATAAACTATTTTTAGAGCACTAGCAAGAGCCTTGCTAGGCCAAGTTTGTCAACCCAGGCTGGGAGGCTTGGGCCAAAAGACTGTGTAGACAAACGTTTTAGGATTATGAAGAGCAACTGTGAAACCGACGAGAGTCTTGTTGATTTCACTTTGTGGCTGTTTAGGAAAACTGAACAGAAACAAGGGACCAAAGTGGTCCTCTGCAGACAGCAGTGCATTAGTTCACAGTTAGAGGGTTGTTTGCAACTATTAAGAACTAGAAACTCTGGAGGAAAGTTTAAATTCTACAAATTAATAGCTTAAAGTGTCTTTTCTCCTCTTTCCTCGTTACCTTTTTCTTTCACCTCCATCCTGCCCCTACTTCCCCACACACTGAGGAAAATGAATTTTTCAATACTTTAATTACTGTTTCTAATGAATAGTCTTTTGAAGTGGCATCTTTACATACTGGCCTCCCAAAAGTATTTTTAGCTAGTAGTCATTCATCTTCTGAAGCACCATGTTAATGCATGAGCTTGTGATTGGCTGGCACATGAAGTATGGTTTGGCCCCAGGTCTAATAAAACACTAGTCAATCCTTCCTTCTAAATTCTTGCTCTATTTAGAGCAGCGGTGGGCAAACTACGGGCCACAGGTCGCATCCGGCCTGTCAGACCTTTTAATCCAGCCCTCGAGCTCCTGCTGGGGAGCAGGGTCGGGGGCTTGCCCCGCTCCGCGCATGCCATGGCTCCATGCAGCTCCTGGAAGCAGCGGCATGTTCCTCCTCCAGCTCCTACGCATAGGGGCAGCCAGGGGACTACGTGGGGAGTTGCGGGGGCGGCGCCTGCGGATGGGGCAACGCGCAGAGCCATCTGGCCACGCCTCCGCATAGGAGCCTGAGGGGGGACATGCCACTGCTTCCGGGAGCTGCCCGGAACCTGCACCCCTGAGTCGCCCCCTCCCCCCCCGACCTCCTGCCCCAGTGCTGATCCCCTTCCTGCCCTCCAAACCCCTTGATCCCAGCCCAGAGCACCCTCATGCATCCTAAACCCCTCATCCCAGCCCCACCCCAGAGCCCGCACCCCCTCCCGCATCCCAACCCCCTACCCCAGCCTAGAGCCTACTCCTGCACCGTGAACTCATTTCATGGCCCGCCATACATTTTCCATACCGAGATGTGGCTCTCGGGTCAAAAAGTTTGCCCAGCTCTGGTTTAGAGGGTGGCTGGGGTGTGTGTGGGAGAACAGGGGACAGTAGATTTATGGAGATATGTATTCCATGGCCTACTGTAGATTCCTTGGAAGAGAATTCTAGCCCTTTTTATGTTTTCAACAATCAAATGTACATACATTTGCGGGGGGGGAATAAACAACCTAATTTGGCTTTTATGTCTTTAGGCTTAGAGTTCCACATTTGTTTTAAAAGACACTGAATAAACAATAACACAGAGATGCCAAGCTTTAAATGCATAAAGCTAAATTTGTTAATGGGTATAAAAGGTACATTTGTATCTGTTATTACCATAGCTCCTAGGAGCCCCAGTCTTAGACCAGGACCCCGCCGTGCTAGCCACTGTACAAACACAGAACAAGAAGATGATTCTTACCACAAAAAGCTTATAGTCTAAATAGTTGAGGTACAAACCCTGATTTTTTTATGTGGCAGGAAGAGAAGATTTTAGTATAATGAAAACTTAAAAAAAAATATTGGTACTAAAAAAGGCTTTATTTTTCTTATGTAAATTTTTTCATATCAATGCAATCTGTTTAATTTTAATTTTAAAAGATTTTCATTTCTTCTAAAAGCTACTCTTTTTATACTCTAAGTTCTGGCTACCTTGTGAAATCAGAGTTTGTGTGTAGCAAGTTGTGTCTTCTATACCTATTGAACAATTAATTGAATTGTATAGGTATTAGACCATCAGAATCTGAAATTACCTTTTTGGTAGTAAAGTGTGTGTGTATCTACGTATCTGTAAAGTCAGATTCTGAAGACTTTTGGATGTCTGTTGCTCCCACAGTTCAAATAGTTGTTTAATGTAACCATCTTAGATCATGTAACTTCACAAATATATAATTTGACTAAAGCAATTTAGACAAATTTTATAATTAGAGAGAGCACTTACACAAAAGGAACTAGAACTTGCTCATTCGCACGCCTATTTTCTGCTTGTATTCAGTGTCCTACCTTTCAGCAGTTACAGCTTGAATCACGTAAACAATTGATTGGCTGCTTTTTTTATCCATGGGAATTTCCTTCAATTTTTCTCTGATTTCTGAGTGTCTTCTCTGCAAGATGTTTTAACGAGAAAAGAGAGGCAAAAGCAGCAGTTAAGCGTGTTCAGTAGCCATGTAAACAGTTTCCGTTTCGTCATATAGATAGATTGCATGAAGGCATGCCCTTTGCTGTTCTGAGACAACGCCTTTAACAGGAAACCTGATAGTTCACCTTTGTGTGATCTGTAGTAATCTCCCCTTTAACCAGTTCCTTATCCACCTTTCAAAATTCTCAGATTAATCCCCATCTTCTCCAATTTAACTAATAATTTCCCAAGTGGAATTGTATCAGATGCCTTACTGAATTCCAGGTAGATTAGATCTACTGCATTTCTCTTGTCTAAAAAATCAGTTATCTGTTCAAAGAAGGCGATCAGATTGGCCTGGCATGATCTACCTTTTGTAAAACTACCATATATACTTGTTCATAAGCTGAATTTTTTTGATAAAAAAGGGAAGCACCAGAGAAGGGGGTCAGTTTATGAACGGGTATAATGAGGGAGACGTGGGACACAGCCCTTCCCTCCAACAGAGGGAGCAAGGAGATGCAGTAGAGCCAGAAGGGAAGAGGCTGGGACAGAGTCTCTCCACTTATGGCCACGCTGCTCCCCCTTCCCCACCCCCAGCCTCCGAAGCAGCTGCAGCTCTGGGGCTGGCAGGCTGCAGCCATGCCGCTCGGCCCCGCCCCCCAGAGCAGGCTGTGACCGCGCCACCTGGTGCAGCACCTGCTGGAGCACACTGCGGCCGTGCCGCCCGGCCCAGCCTGCTGGAGCACACTGCGGCTGTGCCACACAGTCTGGCCCGCCGGAGCAGGCTGCGGCCACGCTGCCCAGACTGCTGGAGCCAGGGCCGGCTCTAACTTTTTTGCTGCCCCAAGCAGCAAAAAAAAGTGCCGCCCCCCCGCCGAGCGCTGCGCCCCCCCCTCCCCAGCGCCGCACCGCTGCGCCGCCAGAGCCCGCCAACCCCCCCCCCCCCGAGCGCCGCTGGAGCCCCCCCCCGAGCGCTGCGCCCTGCGCCGCCCCCCCACCGAGCGCTGCCGGAACCCCCCCCCGAGCCCCGCACCGCCCCCTGCCGAGCGCCGCGCCGCGCTCCCCCCGCCGCCCCTTACCAGGAACCGCCCCAAGCATGTGCTTGGTTGCCTGGAGCCTGGAGCCGGCCCTGGCTGGAGCAGCTCCAGCCAGGCCAGAGACATCATCCTCTGGCCATCCCCAGATAAGGTGGGAAGGGATGGGATGGGGAGAGTGTGGGGGTCCCGGGCTAGGGATGGGGTCATGTGGGGGGGTGGTCAGAGGTTACTCCACTGATCCCCAGCTTCTCCCCCCAAAAAAATTTCCTCACCAGTTGCTGTCCCGGCCCGTCAGGGTAAACAGCTGGCGTGCCGGGACACTTTGTTTACTTAGGTTTAGATAAACAAACCATCTCGGCCCGCCAACGGCTTATCCTAATGGCCCGGGAGCCAAAGTTTGCTGACCCTGAATTATAGGGCCAGCTTATGAATGGGTCATAAAAAATTTTCATTTTTACTTATCCATTTTGGGGGGGTCGGCTTATAAACGAACTGGCTTATGATAGAGTATATACGGTATGTTGTATTTTATCCCAATTACTGTTCACCTCTATGTTGTTAACTACTTTCTCTTTCAAAATTTGTTCTAAGCCCTTGCATACAATTGAGGTCAAACTAATAGGTCTATAGTTTCCCAAATCATAGACATTATCTGGGTCCCCCAGTTTAGTCCCATTAAACTGTTTGAATTTGACTTCCACCTTGGATGTGGTAATTTCTACCTCCATATCCTTGTTCCCGTTAGTCACCCTATCACTCCCTCTAAGCTCTTCATTAGCCTTATTTAAAACTGAGACAAAGTATTTGTTTAGATGTTGAGCCATGCCTAGATTATCTTTAATCTACACCCCATCCTCAATGCTTACCGGTCCCATCTCTTCTTTCCTTGTTTTCTTTTTATTTATATGGCTATAGAACCTTTTGCAATGTCCAACTCTGCTTGTCTTTTGGCAGTTCTCACTTTATCCCTACACTTTCTGACCTCCAAGAGGTAGTTTTCCTTGCTGATCTATCCCATCTTTTAATTCCTTGTAGGCTTTCTGCTTTCTCTTACTCACCTGTTTGGGATGCTTGCTCATCTGGGTTGGTCTGCAATGCTTCCCTGTGAATTTTTTCCCCTTGCTTGGGATGCAGGCTTCAGATAGTTTCTGCAACTTTGATTTAAAGTAATTCCAATCCTTCTCCACATTCAGATCCTTGAGTTCTACAGTCCAGTCCACTTCTCTGTCTAGTTCCCTTAATTTTTAAAGCTTGCCCTTTTGAAATCAAGGACCCTAGTTGCTGATATATTTTTGTTTATCCTTCCATTTAGTTTAAATATGAGGTCCTTACTACTCACCAATACCAAATCTAAAGTGGCATCACCTCCTGTTGATTCAGCGACTATTTGGTGAAGAAATCTGTCATCTATCATATCCAGGAAAATCTGGGCCCTACTATTGTTAGTAGCACTTGTCCGCCAATCTATATCTGGGAAGTTAAAGGCTCCCATAGTCACACAATTCTCAGTAATATTTATTTCATTAAAAACATTAAAGAGATCTCTATCTATATCCAAATTAGATCCTGGGCGGTCTGTAGCATACTGCAAGCACCTAGCCCAAGGGAACCTCTAGTTGCTTTCTTCCCTATTGGCCTGCCAAGTCCAGGGTTGTGAGTTCAAGACTTGAGGGGGCCATTTAGGGATCTGCAACTTGGTCCTGCTTTGAGCAGGGTGTTGGACTAGATGACCTCCTGAGGTCCCTTCCAACCCTGATATTCTATGATTTTGGCTCAAATAGACTGTCTTATCCATTCCATCACTTCTAATTTCTTTACAATCTACCTCATCATTAATATACAGTGCTATTCCATCATCTTTGCCTTTATTTCTGTCTTTCCTGAACAGCACATACCCTTCAATATCTGTACTGCAGTCATGAGTACTATTCCATCGTGTTTCTGTTATCCCTATATCTGGTTTCACTTTCTGTACCAATAGTTCTAGTTCCTCCATTTTGTTACCCGGGCTCCTTGCATTGGTTTAGAAACATTAATTGTTGCTGCTTGGCTTTGCCCATATTCCTCACCCAACTGGGTGTAGTCATTAAACTGCCAGTATCGCCTACCTGTTAGCTTAATTGGTATAGGCATTATCTTTCCTCTTAATGTCCATTTTCCTACCCACTGTTCTTCCGTTCTCAATTGCAGTACCTTTTCTTACTTGATTTTCCTCCCTTTCAATGTTAAAATCTGGCGTGGAGATTACATGAGCATCTCCCAACCATTTCCCCCCAAGTTTTTAGTTTAAAGCTCTTTTAATCAGTTGTGCCATCCCATGAGAACAGTCCCCTGTCCCTGAATGCCTCCCAGTAATCAAACATCCCAAAGCCCCCCTTATAGCACCACTGCCTGAGCCATCTGTTGATCACCATAATCTTGTCTCACCTTCGTTCTCCTCTGAGGACAGGTGGAATTCCACTTCCTTATTTTTTTTTAATTCCAATCTTTCACATTTTAGCCGATCTGTTATGAAACATCATTCTTTTGTAGCACAGAGGGTAATATTCAGAAGAAAAAACTTTGTGAGGCTGTAGGCCCAGTGACACTGCCAACTTAAAAACCTATGCAATGTTCCTGTTCAAAATTACAAATAACAAACTGCTCCTGGTGGAGCAATAGAGAAAGATGGAGTTTGTTTTTTCCATTGTATGCAGTGTGCTGCTGTTTAAAAGTGCAATCTCTCAAACTGTCCTCACTTTACCATATCTTGGAAGGGTTTGGTCTCTGTAACGTAACCGGAGCTGGTTGCTTGTTCAGATTTTTCACATTTTGCCTGCCAGCAAATTTAGTGGTTTATAATTGCAAAGTTAAAGGCACAAGCAGTAACTTAATCACTTTAAAAATATTAGGGGAGAAAAGCTTTTTAAAGGATCGTCTAATGCCATGAGGTACTATAGCAGTAAGGTACTGGGAGATGTTGGCGTGACAAGGTCGGGTCATGGAGATGCATGTATTGGTTGCAGTAAACGCTGAACAGAAAATTAGTCTATCTTTCTTCCTGGGGCATGACCAAAAGGACTTCTATTTTATCTTAGGTCAGTGCAGATTTTGCTTACTGGCATCTGTCACAATCTGTGAACCTTAGTTTTGCTGAAGAGTAATTTGGCTGCTGTCATGGAAAGAAGACCTCTGTCCTCATGAATGGGAACAAGACTAATAGTTCAGGTGTCTCCCTTGCCTTTTTTCTCGGTGGCTTCTAGTTATTTGTAATTTTAAAGCACTTTTTGCCTTATTTTCCAGATTTGATTTGCTATGAACAAAAGGCAAAAGTTAAGGCAATGTTGTGTATGTATGCCTCCTTTAATTACAGTTGGTGTCTCGAATAATTTTTAATGGAGAAAATTTGAACATGTATGAATGGCTTTTTTTAAAGTTTAATGGATTATAGGGTTGTTTTGTATGATCATCTGAGAGCAGTACTTGCAAAAACAACAGTTCATCCTTGTGTAAGGGTGTCTGTGTTCGATTCTGTACTTAATAAACCTCCAACTGGACTTGATTGTCTTTTTACAGGACTTTTACTGACCCACAGGGAAGATTTTTAGTAACCTCCATGTATTCCCCACTTAGTACAAAACCATATTTGTCTTGACTGTCAAGCTTTCTGGTGTCCCGGCTCACAAATGGCCAAGCGTATAACAAGTTGGTGGTGTTGTAGTATCTTATCCACCAGCAGCTGAAATATGAAATAGGTAGCAGCGGCAGAACTAGTGAGACATCTATCTTACTATCAAAGTAGTTTTCAGTACGTGTCTTTCTAGCGCTTACTTTTTCCTTCCAGGTTTCTTTTCCTTCTGTGTTAGGATTAGTTTTCTGAACCATATGGCCCCCACCTTTGTAATTATGGAGGGGAGAGGTTATATCTCAACAGAAAAATTAAACAGACTTCAGTCAAAATACTGCATAAATGTTCTTATAAACTGATGGGGGGGGGGAGAATGAATGTCTAGTAGACTAACTAAGTTAATCCCCTCTGGAAATAAATAAATTAAATAACCTAGACAGTTAAGGGATTTGAATGGATGGGGAAAAAAGCAGAACATTGGGATATAACAGTATGGGCAGAGTAATATCTTCCAGGCCAGCAGAAAACATTTAATCTTACAGAAAATGCAAAGACAGAAATTTGATAGTGGAACTTCCTTATCTAATCTCTCACTAACAGTTGTCGTTTGTGTAAAAAAAAATGTCTGCCAAATGATAGCGGATACACACAATGAAACATTGTTCTTGGAATATATGTAGGCTTGGGAGGATTAGATATTTATTGGTAAATGTCGGTAAACATAGATTTCACCATACACACACAAACCAACGAAAAAATATTTGTCAATAACAGAAATTTACAGATGGGCAAAGTAAGAAAAATGCTGCTTGAGAACTTTTTAGAGTTCGGTTTCATGATATTTACTTTGTAAATTTTGACATGTGATGTTGACAGTTCGTGTTTTAACATTTATAAAGCTTTCCTTTTTTTAATCGGTGTCTGTCATTAAATTTTTGTCTGACCCCTCCCCCCACATTTCCTGCAACTGTGAAATTTTTAAAAATTAAAAATCAGCAAAAATTTAAAAAAATACTTAAACATAAATATCGGTATTATCCTTTGAAATTGTTTTTTTGCCAGACCTAAGGGTCATTATGGATCTCACTGTAGGTTCACATATGCCTCATGCACACAAGACCAGAATCTTTTCAGAATAGTATAGAGACTTTCCATTGGACCATATGAACTGGAACCATAAACTCACTGAATGTTAAATGTCCCCAAATGAGGGTCAATCCATCCTCATCATCGTATGCACTCATTATATTCCACACCTGAACATAGCCATTATATGAACAACATACCCTCATATCTCAATGTCTGTACTTTGTCCCGTTAGCCTTTTACCCCCAATTGGGGATATTGCAGATTATGTATTCCTTACACCATCCGATTTTCGCACCCCTTGATAATCTGTACGTTATTCTCTGATAACTAGAAACTTCTACGCTTAAACTCTGTACCGTTCGCTTTTTTTAAACATTATCTTAATAACATTTTTAAATCTGTATGCCCCTGTTCCACGAGGTGAGGCTCTTTGCCCCAAACATCTTGATAGCAGACTCTAAACTGACAGTATTTAAACCTGCCCATTGTGTGATGCTTTTATGCCCTTAACTGTCAGGGACGACAAATGCCTATTATGCCTCGGGGAAGCACACATCCCCAACAATCGCCATTCCTTCTTGTCTGTCATCTGAAAATTGAGAGATACAAGGGCTCAAATTACATCTACTTGAGCAATTCACGAAAGTCATGTCTGATCCTGGAGAAGACATCCACCAAATCAGAGTTGAGGCGACTATCCATGGCAAATGCCCCAGTAACCAGACAGTATACCCCAGTTCCAGTGCGGAGAAGAAATCCTCTAAAAGGGCACCCGAGCCACTGGTACCTGTGCCAGGATCTCAGAAACTGAACAGAGCACCAGAACCCTCGGCATTGTCAGTGTTTGTGCCAAGTGCATCAGCACTTACTCTAGGACAAAGAGACCTGGAACATATGCCATCTACTTCAAGAAGTGCTGAGCAGCCAATCTGAACCAAGCACAAGCACAGCTCTGAGCATGCAGTGGAATCATCTTGCAAGGAAGACTTAAAATATTCATCAACGTTGAGCCCAGGGAACAAGGTACCGACTGAAAAGAAAGTGGAGGAAATACTGCCACTGGTACTAATCAAGACCAGCACCAGTACAGACAGTGGCACCAATCAGCAGACCCTTGCTGGTAGAGAGAGAGAACTTAGTAGAGAGACTCATTACCTTTCACACTGCATCTGAGCAGGCAGCAGCCCTACATCCAATCTCCAAATTATATCTTCTGCCCTCTATCAAGAAGGAAACCTGCTCGCATCAATCAGAAAAGGACCCTCAGGGAGTTCCAGACACATCCCATGCCATGCACCAATGCAAGATTGACAATAGACTAGTCAACTGGAATCTGGCCAGTACTCTTATAACTTGCCACTTCAGTCATATTGGCCTTACGGGGGGCCCACCTTCCCATATGTCCATTTCCGGTTTCAAGGAAGAGGATAAAGTCTCTGACATCAGCAGGTTCACTGACCATACCAAGCCCCTCACACCTGAGCTAGAGGAAACTCCTTGTTTTAGGGCACAGGTGGTTCTGGAGACATTTCATTTGCCCTCCCCACCAAAAGCATTTTCATCTTCTCCTGATGGGACAGTTAAATCAGTCCCGACATTGGCTCAAAATGATTTTAAGGCCTTCCAGGACTTGCTTATGAGGATAACTGAAACCTTGGACATCAAGACAGTGGTGATCCAAGAGAACATGCATAAGCTGTTTGACATCCTCAGCACCATCAATAATTGCCCTTCCAATCAATCAGGACATAATATACCCAGCAAAGGTGTTGTAGCATACTCCAGTCTTATTTTCCCTCCCCCTCAAAGTTAGTAGAAAAGCACTATCAAGTTCCACCTAAAGGTTTTTAACAATTTTACATACATCCAGGATCTTTATTAGTATTTATGGTTCAGGAAAAGACAGCTCATCTGAGGGGACTCTGGAAGACGAGAACCCTCCAAAATTGGACCACACTGACACATATGTGAGAACCAGTTACTGACCCTATAGTAATTGTGATTGTTTTAAATGTTGTAGTCAGAGTAGATCCCATGACCCATCCTCTGTCCCTGCTTTTCGTGGTCCTCAGCAGTCACGGGCTTCCAGTTGTGAAGGAACTGAGGGAGGGTCATGGTTGCTCAGTCATTTATGTCCTTGCATGGGAGCACAAGGTGACTACAGGGTGCGTGCATGGCCCCGACACACTGTTACTCAGAAAAGATTCCAAACTTGTGCAAGGCTACTTCAGCATTTCAAAGATCCACTGTTATTGTAGAGTAAGTAACTGTTCTTTCTATGAATGAAGTTGAAAAATGCATGGAAGAAAACTTTGTACCTCATGGAGATTAATTAGTAAATGTACATACAGGGCATTTGGGTTGTAAAGCAATATATAAGTGCTTAGTATTACATGTATTGGATAGAGTAGATCAGGAGTGCCATAGTTGAGAGGCAAGAGGAGGAAAATAGAAACTATATCAACTCTAATGTCTTGTACAAGTCCCACTGAGTGTTACTACCTCCATTATCCTCTTTTATCCACACCACAGCCTTTCAAAAAATTGCAGTTTGATAGCTGTGCCATGTGGAAAGCAAATTGCCCATCAGATGGTACTGTCTCTCTGGAATAAACCCCTGAAAGGGTGACATTATACTTATTTCTTATCAATACACGGAAGTGTTGCTTTCAAGTACAGTTCCACTTAAAATATTGCCCTGTTGAGAGAGACAAATTTCAGAGCAGAATTGGCATAGTTTGAAATATTAGTTAAATACATTCACAGGCAACGAGTCAGCAGAAAAAATGCTTGTGTGCTTTTGTTCTTTATGCTAGTTGCATTTGTAGGGAAAAAAAGAAGTTGGTTTCCTCTTTAATAGATTATGCAAGAAAATTAGGATCTGGACCTGTTAGAAAAAGTCTACAACTGGGACAGAAAATGTACAATGGTACCTCCATTAAAAAAAAAAAGTCCAGGTAAGATTACTAGTGGGAAGAGAGAAATAGTGTTGTAACTATGCAATTTCTGTACCTTTTTGGATGGAATAGGGTTTTGTACAAATTCAGAATGTTCTAGTACAATTGGAATATTTTTAGAATTTGCTATGCAGATTGATACAAATACATTAATTTCTTGTAAATGTAGTTATCTTAAGTGCATGGTTCACCATTAAGATCATCAGTATTTATTATCCCTTTGAAGGGATATACTCGGAGGGTGGTTGTTTCTACAACAAACCAAAATATTGAAATTTATCCTTCAACTGACTATGAATATAAATAGTTTTAAGTGGGTAGCTAAATAGACGTATTAGAACAAAGGTTTCAACAAAAGAATGTTGTTTAAACCTGTCCTAAAAAACATGGTGGCTATAGTTTAATAGCTATGTTTTATGGTCTCTTGTATTTAGAAAATACTTCCGATCATCTACTTTGAAAGAGATTTTCTCCTTTGATTTAGCAGTTGAAGAAAGAGGGGAAAAGTAAGATAAGAATTACCCATATTGATGTAATGGAACAAAGGAATATTGCCAACTTTGTTTTCTAGTTTAGTTTCTATTACAGGAAAAGCAATTTATTGTGATTATGGTAAATGATGGAAATTTAGAGGTGATAAAACATTCATTAAAATAATCTCATTGTCCTATTAAGATAAATTACTAGATAGTACTATAGCATCACATTCCTTCCACTATTGCTCTCTTGCTATTGTTTTTTCCATTGGTATCCTTTGTGCTGAAGACTTTATTAATCCAGATTAAGAACAGATTTCTATGTAAATTGCATTTACACACCAAGAGATGAAAACACTCTTTGGACAGCAAGGTCAGAATCCAGAGGCAAATGACTTTTTGGAAGGAGCTGTGAGAGGGAGCCCCAACCTTTCATGGTGGTTACTGTGACACCAGTGCTAACGTGTCACAGTAAGGCAATATGAATCAACCCCAATAGTGCTTAGCGCTGGTTTGGGTCTACTTAGTGTATATTATCTGCACACATGCAATCGCCAGTTCTGCTGCTTGCAATTTCTTGCCCCTTCGTTCTAGGTTTGCTGGAAGGGTAAGAAAATTAACCCCAGTTGTAGTAGATGAGTAGTTCAATCTATGCATCAGGCACTTTAAAAAAGAAAATTTTATTTCCTTAACTCCAAAGTATATTAATGCTGATGATAAAAATGAAAAGAAGTTTTGGTAATTACATGTAATCCTAGACACATCCTTAAACGTACTTGAAAATAAGATAGTCCATCTAATCAATTAATCATTTACATTTCTTGGAAATTGGAGAGTGGACTCCCACCACAACCCTTTTTCATTAGAGCACTGCCTTTTAACTTAGGAAATGTCTGGTCTCCCTTCTCGTGCCAAAAGCTAATTGAGTAATCTGTTTATGCTACAGCAAAGTTTTAACCTATCAAAACACTGAAACAAAATTCACTTCAAGATGTGTTTTGTGTATGTGTATTCTTAATTTGATACAGTAGTGAGCTTCCCTCCAAGTGATCTGTGTACTGTCAGCCAGTCGCATAGTTTTGGCTTGGTGCTGATTGGAGATAGGCTTACAGGTTTAAATTAAGCTAAAGCAATACAAGGCACTCTTAAACCAATTTAAGTGTGCCCAGATAAGGGGCTGCACTGATTTAAACTAACTTTCTGAACTGATTTGACACAAAATGCTCACTTTTATTTTTAGCTTTCTCTCTCACAATGTGATTACTTATAAGAAGAACTCAAGGACTTTTTGTGTGGTTAAAACCCATGTTCACTCTTTTTAAAGGTCTGTTAAAGGTGACCTTCAAAGTGCTTTAAAAACAAAAAAAGTTTAAGCTCGGTTTTCTTCTTTGTAGTATGAAGGGGGCTTGACATTTTGATTTCTCTCCGTCCCATTAGACATTCAGTTACAGTCTACGTTTTTTTGTTTTTGTTTTGTGTGGAAAACATTATGACTCTCTGGAGAACTAGTAGGATTCTGATACAGGTACCTAGAGAATATTGGAGCAATTGACAGAAGAGGGATTTTTGGTTGCACTGTTCAAAACTATTCTTGTTTAACTCAAACACCTGACAAACAGAGGGTGTCTGAAAAATTCACTATTGCTTAAGGGGAAAATCTTTTCAGCCCTCATTTATACCTCAGAAAAAAGCACAATTGCATGTCACCTTGACATGAATACATACTACTGATCTAGATTAAGTTGGGTTTATATATGTGCAAATATTTAGCTTTCAGTATTGAACAAATATCAAGCATGAGGACTAATGGACATGCCTCCATTTTCCTAGCTGACAAGTATGGGGCAACCTGTACAGTTAGCTGCTGCTGCAAAAATGGAATCGCACTGGGCTCCCATGCAGATACTTTACCTGAGGTGCTAACTGTAGTTTCATTCCTTAGTCACCCTTATGAGTTGAAGCACTTCTGTGCAAGACCATGGTATAATTCCATTTCTGCGGCAGTTTCTGATCGGTGTCTAAAAGTAGAGAAATGTACACAGGAAAAATGGGGAGAGAAAAGGAAAATGGAAAAGGCAGAAGGAAGGAAGGATAAGGATGTGGCAGTTCTTTGAGGAGTGTTTAAAAAAAACGGTACTTTCAGATTTTGAAAAGTTATGTTTTGTTTCCTTTTTTTCCTCTTTTCTTTTAAAGTGTGGTGTTTCCTTTCAAGAAGAAGATGTGATTATACTTAATGGTAATAAAGAAGATGTGGAAGTGCTGAAGAAAAGAATGGAGGAGAGAAGGCTTAAGAGTAAAGTGGGAAAGGTAATGATTTTACAGAGACTTAAAAATGCTTGGAAGTTGAGTGTGTGTAATGAGACCTTTTATGAATAGATCTCATAGGTGAAAGTTCAACTTGTACAAACAGAGATTCTTCATTGATTCTCAGAATGAACCACATTCATTCTAAGCTATCCACATTTTATTTCTTGCTGGTAAGTCTCTTTAGTTCACGTTGGACCCACTGACCTGAATGCTTCAGTTTTATCCAGAACAATTTTTTTTAAAGTATTAGTTGTTTCTCTACAGCATTCTCCTGCAGCAAGACAATGCATTTTAGGTGCAAAATGTTTTCATAGAATATCAGGGTTGGAAGGGACCTCAGGAGGTCATCTAGTCCAACCCCCTGCTCAAAGCAGGACCAACCCCCAAACAGATTTTTGCCCCAGTTCCCTAAATGGCCCCCTCAAGGATTGAACTCACAATGCTAGGTTTAACAGGCCAATGCTCAAACCACTGAGCTATCCCATTTTGATTTTCTGCATACTCTCCGGAAGTGTAGGGGATTTATTCAGTAATCTCCACTGTCTATTCCAGACCAAGTCCCAGAAAGATATCGTTATGCTTATAAGACTAAAGCAACCAACATCAATTCAAGTGTATGGTGGCCACTTTAGCATACCATAATGTAAATGTCAGTACAAATAATAATAGACAATTGGAAAAAATGCAATAGAAATAAATATATTGAAACATACTTTGCAGCTATTCAACATAATTAGGAGTAGTCTTTGATTGTCATTGTGCATAAAAAAAAGTAGATGACTCACTCATTGGACACTGCTACTGGAAGAAAAATATTTCTCCTACACACCTGTGTACATGGATAGTGTGTGCACCACTTTATAGTTCATTATTCTAGTCTGTTTTAAAAAGCCACCTGGATATGTAACGTTGTTCAGAGTGATGAGCCTCTAACAGATATTTATAGGCATGCCCGTCTTGAGCTCAGGTATCATCAGATGTCACCAGCTAAGTAGTTTCAGTCTTGGCCAATATTTGGACCTAATATTCTGGCAATTGGTGGTGCAGTTGGTGGCACTGTTTTTCTAAATTGGTACAGAACCAATCCCTTTTCACAGTGCCAAGGGGCGCCATGCTGGTGGAGATACTTTCCTTTGGATTAGATATAAAACCAGGGTCCCAATCTCTTGTCATTAGACTTTGTGGCACTTTTTACAAGCATCGAGTTGTTACCCATGTCTGCTGACCAAATTACAAGTTTTGGTAATTCTACCCACTAAATGTTCCCCTACAGTTTCCGTTGAATATTGTGGTGGTCACTTCCTACAGTAAATTATGTAATGTTGCTGCTTATGATTTTGAAAAACTAGCCAATAAATGTCCAGAATGCTTTGGGAGTCCTTCAGGATTATGAAAGGAACAGTGTTGAGAGTGAATAGATATTCACATGTGGTTAAGTGTCTAAAGTCAGCAGGGCTTAGTTTAGGGTGCTCTGCTTCCTTCCAAATATCCTTGTTTTTTGTGGATGTTTTTTTTTTTTTTTTCAAACATAGTTTTAGTTTAAACTCTTATATTATTCATAATAGCGCCACCTTTTCTCTCTGCTCACCTCAGTAATTTATAATCTAGCAAATTAATCAGAGAAATAAACAAATCCATTGGCTTCTATATCAGATTAGCTACTACTTGAGTAGTTGCTCTGAAGCAAGGAAGTGACTAAATTTGGATTCAATATGTACACAAATTCAGGACTTTTCAGGAGAGTCATATGTGGTCAGTAGAGTACAAGAATGAATCCAAATGAAAAGGTCCGGTCCAAAGTCAAAATCCTTCTATAACCTTAACTACAGAACTGGTAGGATCCTTGATAATATGAACTGTTTTATGCTTGCTCCTCCTTGCACCTGTGCCTCTCTCCTGCCCTCAGTCCTAAACACTATCTCACTAACCTCAATATGTGCTAAGAACACAACCCAGCTTCCAGCTGACTCCCCCTCACTGTGTTTCATGAAATAGTCAAGAATCATAGTTGGCCTAATGAGTCTAAATTGTTGCAGCTACTTATTTTGAAATAGGCCCCGGGTAGTTTTGCTTTTTTCAGCTGTTTCTGTTTTGCGTCTTCTTTCCTGTTCAAAAGCTAACTAAAATATGTCAGAATGCAAATTTAATTCTCCAGCCAGGGTAATAGGATTGCTTCTTCAATGTTGTTGTGCTGGAGGCCAGCCATGTGTATTTGGAAGGTGTTAATCAGTTATTCTGTGTGTCACTTATCCTCAGTTGCATTTGTTTTTATATTATAGTGAAGCGTATTTTAAGTGACCTTTTAGAGATGGTTTTCTAATACAGGAACAGAATTGTACTTGATACATTTGAGAATCCTTTAGAACAGTTGTTTAAAACAGGTGGTTGCCTATAAGATCTATACAAGTTTCATTCTACAATATGTTTTATATTAATTTCTTAAGCTCATGGTAGTCTTTTTATAAATAGGTTTTAATAAGAAATAATAAACTATTACCATTTTTAGTAACTCACATTTTACTAATTTGTAGTCGTTGCTACCTACTCAAGCCATACAAAAGAACACCACTTATTTTACTGGCACTGGTTTTTACATTTAACTTATTTCCACTCAGTCTGAGTAATAACTTCTGTTACAATCTAATTTTGGTCTTTGGTTGCTGTTCTTTTCTCCTGTGGGTAGAGTGCATCTTGTTCTTATCCTTGTCAAACTGAATTAAAGTAGCATTTTATACAAGAAGTATTTAATGTGTGCTGTATTGCAGCTTCTCCTTGGTTCAATGGGGAGCCTCCTTGGTCTTTGGAATTGCTGGGTAGCAACCATCAGAATATGCAAATTAGAATGAACAAAACTCTTATTTAGGTCTACATTTCAAGAACAGTGCTTCCTCATCTAGCTTCAGAAATTAGAAGTTTCTTGATAATTTTAGTTCTTGAAATGGAGATGTGGAAGGGAGAACCCTGTTTTATGCCAAGTTTTTTGTAGATATTCTGCATTGTTCAAGCCAAAAAAACCCAACAAAACCACAAATCTATGTTCTTTTAATAGTATCAGTAAATATCATTAGGGCTGCATCTTCTGTTCAACACCTCTCTACTTGGTTATCTGGTGTCAGTAACAACTTTGGACTCCTGATTCACTGGAGAGCAGGTAAGTGTGACAGGCTTGTTAGTTGGGCTACTAAAGGAATACTCAATGCTAAAACCTACCCTGAAAATGCAATTTTGTTGTAATCTGTTAGCTCTAATACATACATTCTGTCTGCTTATTGGATGAAGAACTAAAATGTGAAAGCCCCAACTGCTGTCAGGTGATCCATTGTCAGATTTAGTGTGCAGAGCTTTTCCATGAACAAGGACACGTTTCCTATACATCATCCCCTCTCTCTGCCTGTTCTGTGTTTGAAGCAGACAGGTTAATGAAATACACAAAAATCCTGCTTTCTGAAGCACTCAGATAGCGTTCTTGTAAATTTCAGTGTCTTACATGTCCATAACATAAAGATGGAGGCATAGTGAAGAGGGAGTGCTATTTACATCCACATACCTGCAAACAAAATCACAGTAATTTATTTCTGGCTTTAAAATAGTGGCCTTTTAGTACCACCTGCTGGACAAAACTAAGAGCAGCATTTGCTATGTCACTTTTTTCCCTAAGATTAAATCATACTTGTGACAGTATGTGAGCTCATAGATTCAGCAACATATTTTAAATGTTTACTTTCATTGGGATAGTCATTTTTTGCAATGTTTGTAAATTTCTTCACTTTGTCAGCAAATCTTTAAACATCAAATATTGTCATTGTTTTTCTCCGATACTTTCATACAGTTTAAATATATTTTTACATATTCTAATACACAGATTTTTTTTATTTGAGCACATACAAGAGTGGGCTTTGAAAATCTTGCCAAGAGATGCTGTTGAACTGATTTTTTTTTCAGCCTTCTGAGAAATTAATTTCAATTGTTATACTAAGCTTTGTTTTTCAAGTGAGTATCCATATAAGAAGGAATGCCTTGATAAAACTGTAGGAAATATAAAGCAGCTAAACCCAATGAGGAGGTTAACTGAGAAAAATAAAGATTGAATTATATTATTTGTTTATGCTGAAATTTCTTTTGTTCAAAAATGCCGTTATTCATTACAATTGTGCCCAGCTGTAGTATCTTGCCAAATGGTTTCAGTGCTAGTCAATAAGATTACTGACTAGCTGGTCATTTTACTAATAAAATAATTAGGCTTTGTATTTTTTTAAAAAGATGAAACCAAATAAGTAAAAGAACCTGCTTTTAGGCAGCTTAGTTTCAGCCTATGGTTTTCTTTGAGATGTCGCCAAGCTAATCAACTATTATTTTCTATACTAAAATAGTAAGAAAAGTATAAAGTAATTGTATGGAAAGAAACAAGTTCATTGTATAAAACACATAAGCATAGCAAAGGTATTTATATTTCTATCAAACGCACACTTGGTTAGATATCGCATATGGAGATTCTAAATGTAAACTCCGTTTTCTGCTTATATTGTTTCAGAAATCAAAGAAATGTAAGGCAGCAGAATCGGTCTCTCAACAAGACACCCCTGAAGGTAACGTTGTCACAGCTATAATTGACATTTACCTTCTGAGTAATTTAACAAGCTTATGCTTTAGCTTTTTTTAATTCTGTAGATTCTCCAGGACCATCAGAAGTAAAGAGTGCAAAAGATGACATGAACACTAATTCTGGAGAAAGGAAACAGATTGTCTTCACAAAGAGTACAGGTTGGTGTGTATGTTTCAGTTTAACTGGGAAAATTTTCATAAACTGTTTTCCTGTGCTCAGATATTTATAGAGATTCTTTGTTAGCTATTTGGGGCCAAATTTTTGACCAGGCTTTTACCCTGCCTCCCTCTGTATGTGCGCAGAATGGCTCATACATACCCATGCAACCACATGTTGCAAACATGCTTGAAAATTCTAAGGGAAGCATGTGCAGAGTGTTAGAGAATTTGTCCTTATAAAGCCCAGTAAGAGGTAAAAGTCTTAACATTTTTAACACTCCCCATGTGTGCACAACTTTCCAAGGGATGTGTGCAGAGTGCATTCCGATGTTTGCATGCGCACCCAGAAGCCTGGGTCCGACAACTGGGTCCTTAATATCATTCGTATTTTCTTTCTACATGTCTGTTTTACCTATTGTATCTTAATCAGTTCCACTTTGTGGTGTTAATACCATTATTTAGGAGTTGAAGAAGATTGTTTACTATTTCCTCTCAAACCATAAAAATGTCAGCTATGCTAAAAGTAATGTTAAAAACAAACAAACAAACAACAACACTTCCCAAAATAAATGACCCCATGAGGGATTTGTTCAATGCATCATAGAAGAGGATTTAGTGTAAAATAAGACAGGGTCACCTTATGGTTTTCATTACCAATTCCAGTTTTTAATAGGATTTAACTTGGTAAAAATAAATATTCTTGCCCATCTAAGTATGCAAGATTGGTAGTGGTGAGGGGAGTTTATAACATTTGCAGAAAATTTGTTGTCATTTCCCATTAAATCTGAAGAACAACAAGTCTCTTTTGACATTCATTTCAAACGAGACTTACCAGCTTTGGATCTTTTAATAACTTGATTGCTGTTCTGCTACATGTCAGTGAGAACACTGGAGAGTAACTTAAGGACATACCTAATGTATTCAGCAGCAGTCATGCAGTTAAGATTACACTTGGCTACCCATTAGTCCAGAGAGTAGCAGTATGACTTTAGGTAATATATATGACAAAATTTAACTCTCATTGATTTTTTTTTTTTGTATCCAGAGTTTAGAAATGAGATTCAAAATCACATAAGTTACAGTAAGAGAAGACAACATTTTCTGAAGAGAAAGTCATCTAATGTTTGATGAATCCAGAGATAGTTCAATGATGAGCAATAGTGCTTCTGTGTGTAGTACGCAGAGTATTTTCATTATAAGTGTCTGGACCCCTGCCTCTCCCCAAAGAACTACTGAGTTCTTCAGTTTATAAATGATGATTCTTAAATTGATATTTTATCCTAAATTATTATTGCTAGTAGACCTCTAATAATACTAACTCTAATCATGCTTGAAATAATTTATCAGAGCAAAGTAATAATTGCTTGACCCTTTTGAAATGACAGGTCATTAATTTATGTCTCTGCATAAATAGGTTGCATTAATGAACTGAAAATAAAATCCAGTAAGGGAAAAAGAAACCTAGGTAGGTTAGGAGCTGGGTGGAAATTAATTTGCTGAATGCTGGGCCCTAAAATTTCCAGGGATTTATGGGACGCATTTTGATTCTTTCATATATCTTGGTGCAGTAGTCATTCTTGATGGGTATCTTTGAGCTTTTGTTCCCCAGGGTGAGGATAAAACTCTTCATGGAGTTATTTTTTAGGGAAGGGATGGGTACTCCAAATCCACCTTTTGTTAATCCTCTCCAGTCAATTAAGAGGGCTTTTTCCAAAATGAGAAGGCTAAGGTCCATGATTATTTAGGATTGTATGTGCAATTCCTATGATTGCATGCACAAATCAGGTAAATGTACATGCAGATATGCTCCAAACTAGCAATACACATGCAACTGTGCCTAATTTACACATAATTGCAGTAATTATGTGCAGTTTCTGCCAGACTTTTGTGTACACATTTTTTGCTTGTGGTCTAAAGCTTCTGCTTTTTAAAAACCGTGCTGTACCTCCGTCCTTGGAAAAGACTGAGCATTTCTGCCAATGTTTGCAGAGAGGAGCTTCCATATTAGCAGTAAATCCAACACACAAAAGGAAATGGCATCAGAAACAAAGGGATGGGTATTTTTCTGGCTTGAATGAAAAATGATTAAAAGACACATGTTGTTGCTTATCAATGACTTTATCAATGATAAAAGGAGTAGATAGATTCCCAAGTGATAAACATGTCACAAGTGTAGCTTTTGTCATTTGATAACTAATCTTAAAACAATAGCTGAAGAAAAATATCCTCCTCCACTTACTTGCTAAGACCAGAATTCAGAGCTCTGTTTTTTTTGCATACAGCAGTAGATGTCAATACTGTGTTAAGCAGTGCAGCAGGGTAAGGGAGGGTGTACATGCACACACAGTGGAGGGAGACGTGCTTTCCTGTATGTAGATTTAGCTGCCAATTTTGTGTGTGCAGAAAGAGGTACAAATTACGTAAACTAGAAGCTACCTCATACATTCATGAAAGATATTCGTAGCTGTCAGATTTCTGAACCAAGCCATCAATAAACTCATCTTCCAGAGGGGCAAAAATGATTTTTTTAATAGCTTAGGGGTTTTTTAGATTTGCAAAATTAGAGAAATAGTATTTTTGTTTCTTTTCTAGAAGCTAATGGAAGCTCTTCTGCATCAGGAAAAATCAGTAAAGCTTCATCTGGCACCACCAAGAGATCCATTGGCGACAGTCAAGAGAAATCAGAGGCATACAAGTCTATTTTTACATCACACAGCTCAGCAAAACGCTCCAAGGAAGAGTCTTCCAATTGGATTACTCACACGGCATACTATTTCTGAAACAATTGTGTGCATGATTGTAACAGTCATTCTTCCCCGAGGCTTTTTCTGTGTAACTCTGATACAGGGTGTTCATTGTAATCTGATGTTATCTGGTATTATTCAGTTTGCAAGTTGTTTATAAACTTTTGAATAACCAGTGTACTTAGGTTGTTTGCAGCTACTGTTAAATAAGAAATAGATGGCTAAAATCCATGTCTGGTAATGTGACTTATTTTAAAAGATTATTTACAAAAAGTATAATTCTTTAGGGTCAGATTCTGCCATCCTTAGTTACACTGAGTAGTATTTTACTCTTGGTTGCAGTTCCAGTTAGGATTGCAGAATCTGCTTACTAGTAAATATATCCTTCTGTGCTTTTAATGATTACCTACACAATTTTAGCTGCAATTGTAATTGAACTTCTCTTTGTGTTAAAGTCTGAATTTAATTTTTGTAACTTTCTGACCCTGCTTGCTAACAATAAAACCCCCCACAATATTTCCTTTCTTACATTAACTAATTTGACTCTAGTCAAAACCAGTACACGTCTCTCTTAAAGGTGCCGGAGGTCGCTTTGAATTAATGCATGTCAGGATGGAGTCATTTGGAAAGCTCAGTGTGATCTCAGAAATAAAGTAAAAACTTTTACAATCGTCTCCTGTTCCATTTCAAAGGAGAATGGCAGTGGGGGAAATGTTTTGCTATTTACTGCTAAATTATTTTTAAAGAAGGCCCCAAAATCGTTGTTTGTTCCCCCAAAAAGTGTTCTAGCTTTTTTCCCCTCTTGCATTAGAAATACCAAGACTGGGCTCCCATCTTTTTGTTGGAGAACTATGTGGGATAATAGCTTCACACTAAGCTGAAACGTGAGCTGGAGCTTTCTTCCTCTCAACTGAAGTAGCAGAGGCTGGTTTTTGTACACCATTAAGCAGCAATTTGCCTTTAATTAAAACAAACTGATGGATACGGATCTTTTTACCTCAACTGCAAAATATGAACACACTTATTACCGTAACTTTGGATGTTTTGAGAATTTGGAGAAGCATTTCGTTCATCTGGTTAAAGCTGTTTTATGAGCCTAGCACATTAAAATGAACATCAGTGTGTTTAAACACACATTAAAAGATTGGTGATTCAGACTCAAGGGTTTGTGTGGAAGAGAGAAGAATTCTACAGAGGACTCCTTGGAGAAATCAAGATCAAACTCAGTTTTTTAAAAACATATGATTTGCGTCTGTGCAAAGAAAACTGCCTTTAGCCTGTCTGCTTTGTTTTTAATATAAAAAGTCCAGATTTATAGAAAACTGAGTGTCCCTTTTACATTTTTAATGATTTCTGTGCCAAGTAGCAGTTTTGATTTAAGGGGGAAGTTTACAGATACTGTACAGAGCAAGGTATGGAAATATTTGCTTCTGGAATCTATTTTACTTCATATTATTTCCCTATTTTTTAGAAACTGCAAGCCTTTTACCACACTATGGCTACTAATTTCACCATTGTTTTCTTTTTACTCGAGACAGGCTAGACTCTGGAAGTCCAATCTCTACCTTTCAATGAATCCTTCAGTTTCTTCTTAGAATCACTTTGCAAGAATATGGAAGAATGTTTTGATTATTCTTCTTTAATAATTACGTGATGAATCTGACCTCATTTATATAAAAAGCTGTGGACTAAATTTCAGAGACATCCCAAAAGAAGGGCTCACAATATCTCAGAGTGCAAATGTTTGCCCAGCAAAATAGTGTAATTACATATGCAAATGCACCCAATGTGTGCATTCTTTTATGTGGATAAACAGATGCATCTGCAAACTTTGGGGGTGCATTAATAAAGACCATTTTAAATTTGGGCCCTTTGTATCTTCAAATGCAGTGGTAATCTTTCTTCGCACTTTCTTGCCTTGCAGATTAGTGAAATGTGCTGCGACCAAAACAACCGTAATCCATGTTTCTTGATTCCTATCCTAAAGCGTCTAACAGGAACTGAACATGTTAGGCAGTCCAATTCAAATCCAGGTCAGAATTGCCTACCTGAGTGATGCTATGTGCATGTACAGCAAGGCACAGTGACTTGTTCTTATTTTGATCAAGTCTGTCCCTGTAACTTTTACTGAAATAAGTGGTTGCTTTTGTCATATGACCATAAAGGTTCCTGGTAGCCTAGATAACATATCAGTGCTTGAATAGAGCAACTTTTAGCTGTTAGTCATCTTTCATTGTCATGCTTTCCTCTGGGCCCTTTTTTAACCTTATTTGAAATTTAGCGATCCTTTTTAAATGTTGCAAAGAGTCCTGTGGCACCTTATAGACTAACAGACGTATTGGAGCATGAGCTTTCGTGGGTGAATACCCACTTCTTCGGATGCATCTACGAATTCACCCTCGAAAGCTCATGCTCCTATACGTCTATTAGTCTATAAGGTGCCACAGGACTCTTTGCTGCTTTTACAGATCCAGACTAACACGGCTACCCCTCTGATACTTTTTAAATGTTAACTTTCCACTTCCAATTGTTCAGTTGTCTAACAATATTCAATGCTGTTATCCAACAATACCTACAAAATAAAAGCTGGAAGCTACTTTTAGTTGTTTTTTTTAAATGTTATAGCCTTTGTTCAAACTAACCAAGCTAAAATTACAGTAAGTAGTAGGCTTTTAAAGCTACTGCACAACGATGTTACAGTGTTACTTTTCTGTGTGACAACAATTAATTAGCCTTGTAATTTATTTTGAAAAGTGTCTTCCTTTATGATCATCAGTAATTAATTGGAAGTTTAGATGATTTGTTTATACTTGTCTATGTGGTCTTTCTGATTCATGTGTGTAGAATGCAACTGATTATTTTGTAATTATTTTGAGACATAATTAAGCATTATTTCCATGGAAGTTTGTCATGAAACCTACATGATAAGCATTTCAGTTGTCCAAATATGTTAACAGATAGGATACATACAATTAATATTCCAATCAAGTCAGTTTGAGGCTTAGTTGAGTTTCAAGGAAGTACTTATATTGTGTGTGTGTGTTAGTTATATGTCCAGCAATTAGCTTTTGTTCTTCCCATTTTCTGTATGTTTGTTCCTTGTCATTCTTTTCATTTATGATGTAAGCACAAACGTTGAGTTCAGCCTGGTACAATTCAGAAACTGACAGTCCTTTTATCTGCAATCTAATCCTGCTTTGACAACAGGTGAATATCAGTGTGTTCAAGCACCCCTTTTTACCATATGTAGTAGTCCTAGGGGATAATGTTTATTTTATTTTGATAATTTCTTTGCCAAACCGTGTGATGATGTAACTATAAATATTTAGCATGGGAACTGAGCGGTAGAACCCTGCAAATCCGTGGGTATCTGCTATATAGCTGCAGATGGGGAGATCTGTGGACCATTTCAGCTAATAGCAGCATGGCTGCGGATACAAATTTTGTATCCGCGCTGGGCTCTGACGGTAAGAGCCAAGCAGACAGCTGTGAGGAAGCGGGGCACAGATCCTCCACCTGCCCTGGGCGGGGAGCCTGGGAAGCAGGGACACTGGGCAGGGAGCTGCTTGGGCCCCATGCCCAGGGCAGGTGGAGGGTCCGCCACGGCTCCGCACAGCTGCCTGCCTGGCTCTTACAGTGGCTGGGCTGCGGCTCCGAGCCGCCCCCGGCCAGAGCCGGGTCAGACAGAGCCGCACTGGCAGCTGGGGGAGGCTGGGACATTTGGCAGGGGGCGGGGACAAGGGCACTGGGCGGTGGCTGCTCGGGCCTCCAGTCCAAGGCAGGTGGAGGGTCCGCCACGGCTCCGCGCAGTTCTCCTCGACCTGGCTCCAGCCGGGGGAGGGGCGGCTTGGAGCCGCAGCCCTGCCAGGTGGGCAGCTGTGGGGAGCCACAGCGGAGCCTCCACCTGCCCTGGGTGGGAGGCCCGAGTAGCCCCTGGGCAGCTCCACGGGTCTCCCCCAGGCCAGGTCAGCATGGAGCTGTAGGGAGCCGCGGTGGTCCCTCTACCTGCTCGCGGTGCGGTGGGGAGGGTGCAGAGAGCAGCCCTGGCCTTGCCCCCCCCCCCCACACACACACACTCCCCCGGCTCCTCACCCTGCTGAGGGCATGTGGAGGGTCCACAACTCCGCATGGGCTCCCCACACGGCTCTCCCAGACCTGACTGGGGGGAGGAAGAGATGCCTTGGAGCCTCAACCTGCAAATCCATGGATAGCCACAGATCATTTTTGCTGATAGTGGGTCAGATGCAGATACACCTTTGTGTATCCGCACAGGGCTCTATTGATGGGAGTTTTGCCATTGAGTTCATTGGAGCTGGGGCTTTACCCCAAGCATGCATCTATTTAAGCAATATTATGGAGGCATTGGAAGCAACTCCATAGCTACAATTATGTGGAGTTTTTCACGTGAGGTGGGATTAAAATCCCCCTTTCAGGGTTCAGTAACACTGAATGCAATCTACAAATTTAGCACAGTTCCAGTTTCTATTCAGAGAATAATTTATTTCACAATGATAATGAGTGAAAATATTTTGAGAAACTGAAATTTATCCTTTTTTGAAATTTCACCTGACAGTCCCCCTTCACTTTGGCCCTTACAACCATCAGTCACCTCATATTCTTCTACATCAGCATCAATTCTTGCAGATGGCTTCTCTGAAAATTTAGGCTTTCCAGGTGAATAAAGCTTTCCCCTCCACTTACTACATTTTGTTTTTCCTCCAAGACAAGTGGATCAGGCAGAATCTACCAGGTACATCCAGTATCAGCCACTTTCTCCATGGTCCACTGCTCATTTTTTCTCCCTAGTGCTGCTTTTCCACAGAGATCCTCAGCCGGCTTCCCACTCAGGGGAGGCTGGCTAGGCCCACAGAATGGGATATGCTGGTTTTAGACTCAAGCTTGGTCTGCGCTGTTGCCAAACCAATCTGCATTTGTTGGACTAGCTGGGGAGGCTGTCTCATCTGACCTAACTTTCTCTTCACCCTCCAGCCCAGGTCCTGGACCTGGCATGGGTTGGGAAAGGAGCGGGAGTCCTGGATGGATTGGGAGCCTGGTTCATCAGGTTGTGATTCTCAGTTTGTTGCTCCTGAGTGGTTCACCAAAGAGAAGAACAGGAGTACTTGTGGCACCTTAGAGACTAACAAATTTATTAGAGCATAAGCTTTCGTGGACTACAGCCCACTTCTTCGGATGCATGTACAGCATGTGGGCTGTAGTCCACGAAAGCTTATGCTCTAATAAATTTGTTAGTCTCTAAGGTGCCACAAGTACTCCTGTTCTTCTTTTTGCGGATACAGACTAACACGGCTGTTACTCTGAAACTTGTCACCAAAGAGAGAAGCTGCTTCTTTAAGTGGAGTTTGTCAGGGAATTTGCTTGTAAGTCTCCTCCTCTCCCCATTGCTGATAGGGACAAGTTTCTGACTCCCTGTATGACCTTGGCCAAATCACTTAACCTGTCTGTACCTAGTTTCCACATTTGGAAAATGTACATAAAGTTTACCTACCTTGCAAGGATGCTGTAAAACATCATTGTAATCTTTGAAAGAGCAATATATTTATGCAAAGTGTAGTCATATTATTGCATTGAAAAAGGCAGTTGTAATAAATTACATCCACTACAGACAGCACAAGGATTGCTTTTCCATAAATTAAACATTAAAGACTGGCCTAATTGGGTATGGGAACAAGCACCTGCTTTAGATTAAGCTTAAAGTAGAATGGCTGCTAGTTTAGCATCTTAAACTTCCCTAATGACTGTCAAGAATGGCAGGAATCCCCACAGAGCTAGTTTTAATTAAAAAAAAAAAAAACCCACAACCAATTAGATATCCTTTAATAGCCATTTTGCACTTTATATCTAGTGATAAATTCTTTGCACCATGTGAGCTTCCAAAATGCTGGATCGAATAGGACGGGGGTAGCCTTCTTCCAACTCTCCTACCAAGCTAAAGAAATGCACAACCGCTTCTTGCTCAAGTATTCAGACTAAGCAAACTGGTCAAACAGATTAAAAAAAAATAATAATCTTCAATATCTGGTCTCAACCTGGACATATTCATGTGTTATATAAAGCCTGCTGAACTCTACAGTCTAAATGGTTCCTCCTCCTAGTGTGGTGTCAAGTTAACAACCTGAGAGTTTTTTTAAAGTGTGTTTCATTGTTTAAACATATTTCACTCATGTTAAGGTTAACGTGCATTATTCAGACTGACAAAAGTGCTGAAATTACATGAAAGTGTTTGTAATAATTAGATCACGTTTTTGATTGGCAAAGGGGGATGGGAATGTTGGGAGTTTCAGGGCTTCTGAATGGGGCTGATTAATAGCACTGACAAGCCAGGCACAATGCATGCTTGTGTGGTTCGAGCAAACCCCATACAGCTCTGCCGGGGCTTGAGTCCTAGTTTCCATCTTGCCTGCTCTTCAGCTGTGCAACCTCTCATGAGCAGAAACCGCCAGTCATGGTCTGTGTAATGTGGCATTTATGTAGACAAATTATTTGTATTACGTTCATTTCTAATATGTCCATCACTGTAGGATGACGGTAATCCCCAAAAGGGGACTTAATTGAAGCAAATAACTTCTGAAACTTTCCAGAGATGAAAACCTGAGCCAGCAACATACTGCATTGCCTAGTCCAGCTTTTATACCTAGAATAGTCTCTATTTTTTCATGGTTTTCATTGAGTATATAAGATGTAGCCTTAAATGTTAGTTCCCCTTATTAGCAAATCTGTAACTATTAGAACTGAGGATGAAATCTCATGGGGGGTGGAGGAGGAAAATAGGTTGTCCCACATCTGTCTGAGACCTTTTTATACCTTCCTCTGAATCATCTGGTGCTGGCTGTTGCCAGAGCCATGATACTGGATTAGATGGACCTTGGGTCTGCTCCAATGTGGTATTTCCTATGTTCCTACAAGATAACACCATCTTTCTCCCCTTTCTTAATATTTGAACTAGTTCTCCTGTTTAATGGCGTGAAACACAGTTCTGCTTGCCTTTAAATTAGGACCAGCAGTCTGCACTGCTGGGCTAGATAGACCTGTTAAACCATTTACTTCCCCTCTCCTTTGGGCATAACCCTACTTATGCCCCATCTGGTCTGTACAGGCGGCCACTGCTCCACAGGAAGAAGAATTCCTTACCTGTTAATTGCTTTCTGTGACCCAGTTCCACCAGTGCTGTTTGTCAAATGGCTAGCTTCCTTAGGTTCTCTTGTTACTGGCTTGTTCAAACTTTAAAGTTCATGCATGACATACATTCGTTTCATTGGAAGCACTGATTGGACAAAAAATGTATGGAGTGGGGTGATGGGACTGAGCATAGGAAGGTGTTCTTGATCTGATTGTTGATCTACCTGATTTGCATATGGGAATGGAAAGAACTGAACCCATCTAATATTCAGAGGAAATTTAGCAGGTAGGATATTCTCATCTCAGGCAAATCCATTCCTGGTTTAGATCTACTGAAATCAGTGGAGTTACACCAAGGATGAATTTGACCTGTTACCTCTATGTGAAACAAATGTCTAGTGGAGAGACTATTTAAAAGGCAGCTCGGTGAGATGAGAGACTGTTAAGCTGAAATAGGAGTAAAGGGTTGAAACTGAGCCAAGGAAAAACTCCTAACACTGAAATGCTTTAAAATAATTCCCTGGGGGAAGTGATGGAAGCCCTAATAATTTGAATCATTTATAACTCAAATGGCCAAAGCAGCAGAGGACAAACTGAAGGGAATAACATTGCAGAGACAAATTAGGGGGGAGGATTTTCTCTCTAGTTACAATGAGATGATCTAAGATCAGCCAGTTTTAGCCATCCATCTGTTTTGGGGAAAGGTTAGGGGAAATAGTTTCAGTATGAAGCACTTACTATTCATGTACGTACCTGAGAGCTTAGCGAACACCTGCCTCTCGCTTCTGCAGTGTTACAGAAATCCACCAAAAGGCAAGTGAGACATCCAGACATGCCTTACTATTATATTTGGGCTTAATGATCCCCCAAGTGAGCTGTGCTTTGACCCAAAGGGGGAGGATTTAGGCTTACACACAGTTTACTTGTGAACTATCCTCTGAAGTGTGTGAAGCTGTATTCTTGGGTCCTGTCAGGAATATGGACTTGCAGCTGTTTCACAGCAGGGCCACCTGTTTCACTGATGAAGTCAGCAAGCCTGCTTTTAACCCCAACAGCAACAACTGATCTCTGGCTACTCATTGTACATGCCCACAGCTGTGATTTTTTCTCTGCCTCCCTCACTCCTGCCTTGTTCCCAGCCTTGTTCCTGTTCTGTCCACTCCAGCCCCGCTTGTTTCCTTATTCCGGCTCTGACTCCTGGTCCCTGACTCCAAGCTCTGACCTTCGGCTTGTTCCCTGAGCACCGTCTCCAGCTTTGACTACTAGGCCTAACCACCTCTGTTCCAACCACCCCTCACATCTTGGTTCATGACAAGTGCAACCTCTTCTTAGTTTGCAAGCTCTTTGGGGCAAGGACTGTATCTGTGTTTGTAACACATGCTACCACAATAGGGCTGGTTAGGAGTTCTGGGTGCTATAATATTAATGTATTTCAAACTCTTGCTGAAATTAAATAATGTGTCTCAGCCTCTCTTGGGTGTAGATATTCAGTAGGTCACATGATTTTTACACAGCTTTCAGCAAAAATATTGCAGAGAACATGAGCTGCAGTTGATAACCGTATCCATTTGGTGGCACCAAAAGTACAGCCCAGAGAAGCACAGCTCTGATGCAGTTTTGTAGACGAAAGCCTGTAATTATTAACATGCGGTGAAAAAAGAAAGCATATGACAACTGAGGAAACCCTCCATAATGCTGGAGCAGAGCATTGCATTGCATTAAGGTATATATTTATGAATGAATATAAATGTGCACAACAGAATGAATTCTGCGTACTCTCAAGGCTCTGACAGCAAATTAATACGCATTTACTGCATTATCTCCCTGTCTCGTTTCATGTCCCACCACATCTTGGCATAGCTCAAGCTACTCGCTCAGCTGTTCCCCTTACTGTTCTCCCTCCTGTGTCCACTTCAGAGATGACCCCCTAGCCCTGGTACTCCCTTCCTGACAATGTCCATAATGCCTCTTGCTTGTCATGTAAGTTCTCTCACATTCACCTCTTCAGGCTTGCCTAAGTATAGACTATAGCTAAAAATATTATCAGGAAAGCTTTTGCTTTGGGTCACCACCAAGAAGAATGCATTCGCCTCCCATGTGATGGTGTAATTAATATTTATGTATTATGGTATTGCCTAGAAGTCCTGAAATACCAGCAGAACTCTATTGTGCTAGCTAGGCCCTGTACAAACACATAGGAAGATACAATCCCTGCATTGTAGAGTTTACAGTTTAATTTTACTGACTCAACTTCTCTCTACTATCCCTTCTCCTCTCTGTTACCTTTTTGTGTTGTCTTGTCCTTACCTATATTGTAAACTCTTATAGGCAGGGACTCTATATTAATTGAACTTTGAAGCAGTATAAAAATGATCGGCAATTAACTTCCACATTTTAAAAAGATATGTGCAGGTTAAGATATTCTCACTCATCTATACACCCCCTGCCCTCCGAATCTTGGCTCCATAGGAAATCTGTACAATGAAAATCCCCCACCAAAAATTTGATTCGGGATTATTAAATCATTTTGAACTGTGTATTATATTTTTAAAATATTAAATAGGTGATAACATTTTATAAAAGTCTAAACAAGATGAATCAAAATGATAAAGTTAAACAAAATGTTTAGACTTTTCCCCATTGAAAATTTTGTTGTGAATTGAAACAAAGTCCCATAAAACATTTAGATTTTGACAAAATTGCATTTTCTGCTGGAAAACTGTACTGTTGAAAATGTTTCAACCAGCTCGACTTTTCTATTTTTACTACTTTAGGTTTGGTTTAAGGTCATGTCAAGTAGTTTTGATCCAAAATCTAGATGTGGGATTTTAAAAAACCTCTTAGAAATCTTTCATAAAATTAATATTTGCAAATTGAAAAACACGCTGAAAATCTTTTTCTATTTTAAATATAAGTGTTTTGCAGCATTGGCAGCCCAAACATTGGAGAGTATTTAGCTGTTACATGAGCACCCAAAGGTGAAATTGAAAAGAAAAATTATGCAGCAGTGAAACTGACAAGTCTAATTGCATTGTTAAAACAGAACAAAATGAATAGTGAAAAACAAATTAGATTTATAAAATTATTTCAGTTTTAAAAATGAGATTGAAACACACATAAGGGTTGGGGTTTTAAATTTTAACATGTCAATATACCATTAAGTGTGGACCAGGATGGCAGGTACTCTAATGAATTTATTTTCATTATACAGCATTAGTGTATCACAAACATAAAACAATTTTTGATAAGACGGCACAATGATTTGACTTGCTTGGAAGCTCAAACCATGCAAAAGCTGTTAGGATGAGGTGTGTGATTTCATACAATTGCAGGGAGGAAGAGATTAGTAAGTATTGGTCTTTCCTTTCTTCCTCTTATGCCTTTTCCCCATGACAAAATACAATATAACCAATAGTAGTACTATGAGGTAGACTTTGCTTAAGTGTTCTTATTGAGGGTGTCATGGAGCAGGTCAGAGCCCTTGACAGTCAGGCTTCTGGTATAAAGCAGCATGGGAGGACCCTTGAAAGTCAGTGTATTACAACAGTGTATTATCCGAAAGGAGCCATGTTGTCATTGACAGCATTGTTGTAGATTTGTCAGAACTATAAAGAAAAAGACCAAAATTGTGACACATGCCACCCTGGTAGTACAATCCTCCTGGAAATCAGAGCTTCCTGGGTAAATTATTCTGTGGCAGTAATTTAAACAACATCAGCAGGGGAAGAGACTCTGGCTGGGTAATGTAGTAACAAGCCTTTTACATCTAGAATAATGGTTCAAATCCAGTCCACGTCCAAAGTGGCTGAGTCACTAGCATCTGCTGGCTGGCTGATACCCTTAGTCCTATTCCAATTGCTACCCCTGTTGGCAATCACAGCAGAGGCTGAGGATTGACTGTGCAGTGGTCTGTCATCTTGCCCTTAGAGGACAAGGGTAGGGGGAGGAACTGGTAATCTGGCACTACCCTTGCCTTTGATGTAACTGCTCTGTAAATGAACATGCTTTCATTCTCCAGTGCTCTACTCAAGCTGTCCCTTTTATACTCTTGCTGATTTTTTTTAACCTATAAGAATAGTTCTTTGGTCACACGAGAACCCCCCAACCATCTGGCTTATCCCTCCAAATGGAACCTAGGGTTTCACTAGCTGTAGTCCTAAGGCCTATGGGACTTCTCCACAGGCAGTCATGCTAACAGCAAAACCGTTGACATTTAGCTTGCATTGCAAGACTGCCAAGAAACAAACCATAAGAGCCATCTTGTTTCCTCTGCACTATGTCATTCTCTGATTCAAATGTTACCTTGAAAATCACCGTATCCTTATATGCTGTTCTTGTTCTCTTTCCTCCAGAACATGCTGAAACAGTTTTAACATACACATTTAGGTTCCAGAAAGCCATCTAGTTAAATACTGCAGTCGACCTTTCAATGGTGGTAGATGGTTTCAGGCTCCATTGCTCCTTTAGGTAAATCTATGATACTAACATTTTTAGCTATTGACTGTTGATTTTATCTGTTTCTGATCTAAAATTATGCCATGTTAACTTTAATGGGGTGCTGTAGGTGGTTTTATTCTGAGATGAAGATTCAGTGTTTGCCTGTAAAATGGACTTGCTCTGCTCAACCAGCTCTGGATTCAAGATTTGAGAGTATTAGTTTGTCTAGTTCAGTTTGTATCATTTCTATGGTTATTTATATTTTATATTTTGGGAGCTGGCGTCTATTTACTTCAGTAGCCATTGTGCTGTAATCTACAATGGCTTTGTGCTCATGGCCAGACATTCCCAGCTGAATTTGTATCATGTTCACATTCTTAATATATATTTTGTGCTGTAAACATTTGTACTGATTGCTGTGCTCCGGTTTGGAATCAGAGGTGAAAGGAACTCTCTAGATGAGCTAGTTGAACTCCCTATATCAAGCATCTATACCAGGGTGGGCTAACTGTTTGGCCTGAGGGCCACATTGGGTTTCGGAAATTGTATGTAGGGCCGGATAGGGGAGGGGGTTGTGGCCCAGCCCCCACCTTCTATCTGCCCCCCCTGGACTCCTGCCCCATCCAATCTCCCCCTGTTCCCTGACGGCCCCCCTGGGACCTCTGCCCCATCCACACATCCCCGCTCCCTGTCCCCTGACCGCCCCCAGACCGCTGCCACCCCATCCAACCCCTCCTCTCATTCCTGACGGTCCGCCTGGAACCCCTGCCCCATCCAACCACCACTTCTCCCTGTCCCCTGACTGTCCCCCGGAACCCCTGCCCCCATTCAACCCCCTATTCTCACCCCAACCCCTATCCACACCCCCGCCCCCAACCACCACCCCGAACTCCCCTGCTCTCTATCCAACCCCCTCTGCTCCTTGTCCCCTTACCGCACTGCCTGGAGCACCGGTGGCCCGCCTGGGACCCCTGCCCCATCCAACCACCCCTTCTCCCTGTCCCCTGACTGCTCCCTACCACCCCATCCCCCCCTTCCTGACTGCCCCCCAGACCCCCTGCCCCCATTCAATCCCCTATTTTCGCCCCAACCCCTATCCACACCCCTGACCACCACCCCGAACTCCCCTGCCTTCTATCTAACCCCCTCTGCTCCCTGTCCCCTTACTGCGCTGCCTGGAGCACCGGTGGCTGGCGTCCACGCCGCTGACGCCGTCACCATGCAGCACAGAGACTGGGTCAGGCCGGACTCTGCAGCTACACTGCCCCAGGAGCTCACAGCCCCACCGCCCAGAACATTGTGCCGGCAGCGGAGTGAGTGAGCTGAGGCTGCAGGGGAGGAGGGACAGCAGGGGAGGGGCGGGGGTGAGCATCCGGGGCCAGGAGCTCAGGGGCCAGGTAGGACGGTCCCATGGGCCATAGTTTGCCCACCCTGATCTATACTATACACTATACTACAAAATATTTTCAACCTGTCTTTCAGGTGAAATCCTGGCCCCGCATTTTGCCATCAATGAGTTAGGATTTCATCCATTGTCTTTAAAGGATGTTCTGTAACTTCCTCACTAAGCAATCTGCTCCACTGTTACCAAATTCCGCTCAATAACTGCATTAAACTCATCCCTTTTCAATCTTTCCCAAGATGAGTTTATTTAAAAAGAGACACAAATTAAAAGGATTAACAAACACAGCTCTACTGAAACACCCATGATCAGTTAAGAAGTCACTCTACCCCTGTTATCTCCTTCACATGGGAATATCACAGACAATTTAAATGGTCTGTGTTCATGAAACATTCATTAAAGGCACCACTAAACGATGTAAGAATTTCTTGTATATATGTAGAGCTTTACAGGCATAGATCCTAAATGCTTTCCATTACTATCCTCATTTTAAAGATGAGAAAACTGAGGCAAAAAGGGGAGGAAAAGATTTGCCCAAAGTCACATGGTTGGGAATTAGGTCCCAGGTATCCAGACTGATAGGCCTTTGCTTGTCCATAGGACCCCTCTTACTGAATTGTTTATTTCACAAATATTTCACATCTTCCCATCGCAATAGTTATAATTATCTGTCTGTATCACGCTCATTTTCATGCAAGCAATCCCAACCTGAGCAAATATGAAAACATAGTCCCTTCCATGTGAAAGAACTTCTAATTCTCCCAATATGACTAAAGAGTTGTGACTGTGAGATGAGACTGGATGGACTGCATTACATCGTATAAATGGAAGCTCTGTTTCCCTTTTGAAAATGCAAAAAAAGTATCAAGCAATCTTTTCTTTTCATACACCAGAAGTCAGTTGGTATCTTTTAATAAGTAACTAAACGAGCACTCAAAGACACATAATCACACAATAACATGTGTGATCACAGTTCTGCATTGTAAGGGATTAGAAGGGATTAGATAAATTTCCCCTCATCCTTTTGTACAGACAGGATAGAATTTTTTTTAAAGAATTTGATTGCAGAACTGTCTGGTAAGAGCCTTTATTCCTAACTGATTTATGTTGTGTGTGTCTCTTATTTGAGCACATTTTTTAAAAACTGGTATTGCAGGGATCTAAATCCCACTATGTATGAAGCACATCTCAAGGTGCTCTACACTTCTCAAAGGGTGACTGGGGGGAGGCATGGTGTAAAAATGGTGTTATTTGCCTGAATTGCTCAATCTTGCAGTATTCTCACCACCTACAAATTAATGACAAACATTTTCTAAGGAGAAGTCTCTGCTGCCCTATACCACTGTTCAAGGACCTGGCTGCAACATGCTTATCTTGTAGTGTAGCTGGAACTTTGCTGTCTTTTACTCATATTTTGTCCAAGATGTTAGCCTAGTTTGGGAGCATGGTTAAAAATTGAGTAGGTCCTATCTAATACTACATCGCCCTGTTTTAACCATGGTGGAGAGTCCAAGTGAGTCCCCTGACATGGCATCCCCCATCTGTCTGAGTTTTAGTCTACCAGTCTGTAAAATAGATGCAATAATACTTACCTCCTTGCAGGTGTATTGAACTTTGGTGAAATAAACATTTTTAGATCTTTGGACAAAGGACTTATTTAAAAAACCATGTTTAAGGGTGAGATTTTCAAAAGTGCCTAAGTGGCTTTGGAGCACAAATCCCATTGAAAGTTCTGAACCTGACACTTCTCTTTCACTCTCTGGTGCCTTCCTCCATGTTGGCACCGACCCACACTCTTCCTGTAACCAAAACAGCAGCAGTATCCACAATGACTCCATATACACAGGTATGCATATTCTAGTATGCTGCTTTCCACACCCCATCCCGACCCCCCTCCATCAAACCTGCAGCTGGAAGAAGACATGCTATAGCAGCATTAAAAGTTCAGACGAAATATATATGGAATTTGTAGGGGAGGGGCAAGTTCCTAACATACTAGTCATCAGTTCAGATCTCTGATCTCACAAATCTGACAGGATATTTGCTGTGGTAATACTCAGTAACTCATGAATCGCGGGGGGTGGATGGGCCAACACCCTGCCTGACAGTCAACAACAGGCAATATCCAGCAATGAAAAGAGGGAGGGGGTGGGCTTCCAATCTTCAATGAAACCTGCTCACGTGTTTCGTTATGGCTCTCTCATGGAGGCTGGTTCCATTGCATTCTTAGGCCTTGGCTACACTTGCAGATGTACAGCGCTGTGAGTTAAACCTGACTTCGTGCAGCTGAGTAGGGAAAGCGCTGCAGTTTGTCCACACTGCCAGCTGCCCAGCGCACTGTCGTGGCCACATTTGTGGCAATTGCAGTGCTATTGGGAGCGGTGCATTATGGGCAGCTATCCCACAGAGCACCTTTTCCCAGTCTGGTGCTGTGGGTTGTGGGAAGGGGGCGTGGGTGCGGGGGATTCTGGCTCCTGTCCCAATGCCACATGATGCATCGCTTCGCATCCCAGAAATCCCTTTGTTTCCGTCCACCTTTGGTGCCATCTTTCAATGGTTTCTGTGCAGCACGATCTATCTGCGGGAAATGGAGTCCGAACTGCTGAGGCGTATGCTGACGAGTCTCGCCAGCACGTCACGTTTGGCTGTCGAACTATTCCTTAAGATCCAAAGTGACAGTGAGAGTGAGGGTGAGGAGTCCGACAGTGCTATCAAGCCGTGTAACGCGTATGACACGAAATTGCTTGTGGCATTCACGGACATGCTCAGCACCGTGGAACGCCGCTTTTGGGCTCGGGAAACAAGCACCGAGTGGTGGGATCAAATCGTCATGGAAGTCTGGGATGACGAGCAGTGGCTGCAGAACTTTCGGATGAGAAATGCCACTTTCGTGGGACTGTGTGAGGAGCTTGCCCCCACCCTGCAGCGCAAGGACACAAGATTGAGAGCTGCCCTGCCAGTGGAGAAGCAGGTGGCTACTGCAATCTGGAAGCTGGCAACTCCAGACAGCTACCGGTCGGTCGCAAACCAGTTTGGAGTGGGAAAGTCAACTGTTGGAATTGGGTTGATGCAAGTTTGCAAAGCCATTAATTGCATCCTACTCAGAAGAACCGTGACTCTGGGTAACGGACAGGAAATAGTGGATGGCTTTGCACAAATGGGGTTCCCTAACTGTGGAGGGGCAATAGATGGGATGCACATTCCTATTTTGGCACCACCCCACCTAGGATCCGAGTACGTTAATCGGAAGGAGTATTTCTCTATGGTTCTCCAGGCGCTTGTGGATCACCATGGGCGTTTCATTGACATTAACACAGGCTGGCCCGGAAAGGTGCACGACGCACGCATCTTTCGGAACACTTGGCTGTTCAGGAAGATGCAGGCCGGGACTTTTTTCCCAGAGCGGAAGATCACGGTAGGAGAAGTTGAAATGCCCATGGTGATCCTTGGAGATCCCGCTTACCCGTTAATGCTGTGGCTCATGAAACCCTACACAGGGAGCCTTGACAGCAGCAAGGAAAGGTTCAACTACAGGCTGAGCTGGTGCCGAATGACTGTGGAATGTGCCTTTGGCCGTTTAAAGGGCCGCTGGCGATCTCTATATGGGACACTGGACTTGGCCGAAAACAGCATCCCCGCGGTTATATCCGCGTGCTGTGCCCTCCATAATATTTGTGAAGGGAAGGGTGAAAGCTTCACTCAGGCATGGACCTCTGAGGTTCAACACCTGGAGGCTGAATTTGCACAGCCAGAGAGCAGGGCTATTACAGGGGTCCAGCGCGGGGCTGCAAGGATTAGGGATGCCTTGAGGGAGCAATTTGAGGCTGAAAACCAGCAGTGATATCTTGTGCCCGGGAGTGAAGTGCAGTAGTTCCAATCTTTAGGAATCAGTGTCTGCTTAGCAGACAAGCAGACTTGCAGTGCCTGTTTATTTCCTGGGCTAAGGAGTCTTTTACTTTATGCAATAATAAAGAATGTTTTCAAAGCCAAAGAATCCATTTATTGAAAAGAAAAAAAAATTATTTATTGAAAAGAAACCAGGGGGTGGAGTGGGGAACTGTACAATCACAGATTCACGTATGTCCTGTCTGGTGTGCTCTGCAGTGAGTGCTGCACTTCAGGACAGCTATACTGCATGGTGATGGGGGTTGAGTGCAGAGGGTAAGGGTCGTGGTTTTCAGGGCTGGGTTGTGAAGATACTGGTGTTGGAGGCAGCGGGTGGCGTGAAGAACACAGAAGTTGGGGAAAGTGGGTTGGAGGTGACAGTGGGGCACAACGGAAAGAGTTTTGGGACAAGGGCTGTGGAGGGGGTGGCATTTGCGGTACTGCTTCTCTTTCTGCATGGCTACCAGCTCCTGGATAGCATCTGCTTGGAGCTCCAGGATGCTTATGAGCCTATCAGTGCTTTGCTGTCGGTGCGCGGTACTTTGCCGCTGGTGCGCTGCGTTTTCCTGGTGGATCCTGCTTTCTCTCTCCCTCCAGTCCTGTGCTTTCTCATTCTCTTTAATAGATTGCCGCATCATTTCTTGCAGCATGTCTTCTTGCTTTTTCGTGGTCTCTTCCTGAGTCTTTGCAGTTTCTGAGCAGGCGATAAGAGGGACGGCTGAGGTCTCAAGGTTGATGCAGCTGTATAGGCAAAATGCAACATTTAACAGAGGCAGCATTGTTTATACCAGACAGAGTAATGATTCCCTCCGCACTTAAGGAGTAGAAAACACACAGGGTCTACACAATAGCATAATTTTCCCGTCCGAAACAGAGCACACATATCCCACAGGAGCCTCAAAATGGTGAGTAAGGGGGACTGATTGTTTCAGGGCTGCACTGTCCTCTGAGTTTCTGTGCCTTTCTGGAGAGCCAACAGCTTCAGGGGGCACCTACACTGAACACTGTCCCAACATTTTCCACAGGAGTTCGTCCTGGACGATATCTCACTGCTGAGGGTGACCTGGGAAGCAAGGGAGGGTCTTCTACTGCAATGCGGCTTCCACCCTGGCCCATATGCAGCTTGCTTGTGTGCAGCAATGGTCCCCCCGCCCCTTGTGGCACAGTGGCGCAGACACGTTAGCCTGGCTGGGACAAGGACCACGGTGGCTCTCCCGATAAACCTGCGCAAGCGCATTGCACACGTTCTGGATGAGACATTCGAGGAGATTACCGCGATGTGATAAACCACATCAATGCACTATTCCGCATCTAGGCATGCATGCCTAACCCTCCTCTCCCAAAGAGCCCGCACCGAAAAAATTCCTTCCCGAAAAAAAAAACCGCTTACCCAGAACCTGCTCTTCTGTTTGTCCTCCACCAAGTACCGGCCGCTGTGACTGGCTACCTTCCTCCTGGCTCGAGAAGAGCTCCTGGCTGCATGGCTCCAGGGATTCCGGGGTGTCTCCATCCGGCCCACCACCATCACTCCTGTTTTCCTCCTCCTCCTCCTCTTCCTACTCCCCCCCCCCCACACACCAACTCTGAAGTGTCCATGGTGGTGCTCGGAGTGGAGGTGGGGTTAGCCCCAAGTATCGCATCCAGCTCTTTGTAGAATCGGCAGGTCGCAGGGGAGCACCTGAGCGGCCGTTTGTGTCGCGGGCTTTGTGGTAAGCACTCCGCAGCTCCTTCACTTTAATCCTGCACTGCAGGGCGTCCCGGTCATGGCCCCTTTCCATCATGTCCTTTGATACCTTCCCGAAGGTATCGTAATTCCTACGGCTGGAGCGCAGCTGGGACTGTACAGCTTCCTCCCCCCAAACACTGATGAGGTCCAGCAACTCGCCATTGCTCCATGCTGGGGCTCGCTTGGCGCATGGAGGCATGGTCACCTGGAAAGATTCGCTGATAGCACTCCACTCCACGCCGGGCTGAGCAAACAGGAAGGGGATTTTTAAAATTCCCGGGGAATGTAAAGGGTCGGTCACATGGTTGGTTACCTGAGACTAGGGCAGTAGAGTTTGAACTGATGACCAGAGTGGCTAGAACAGGCATTGTGGGATAGTGCCGAATAATTCTGGAGGCCATTCACAGCTCATTGGGTGGCCACACTGGCGCCGCAGCGCTGCAGCGGCAGCGCAATACTTGCTATTCCTCTCGGAGAGGTGGAGTACATGCAGCGCTGCAACCACGGAGATACAGCGCTATAAATGCCTTGCCAGTGTGGACGGGGAGTGAGTTACAGCGCTGGGGGAGCCTTTACAGCGCTGTAACTCGCAAGTGTAGCCAAGGCCTTATATACCTTGGAGAGTTGCTTGTTTGCCAAATTCAGTGGTGGTAACCTAAATAGGCTACATGGGGCAAAGGGCAGGATATTTTTACTACTTCGGCTTAAGTCAGATGGGATCCAGCAGTTTTAGTTTTGGCCTAAGGCCGTACTGAAAAAGTTAATGTATCACAAGCAATATTCTAACTCTGGATAGTTTGCACCTTGATGCCTCTCTATCTAGGGACACACAACATAGTACAGGGCATATTTACCCCTTAGGAATAACAGTCATTTGCATTCAAATAGTCTTGTTAAACCTGAAGAGGTCTGATGTGCTTCAAAGCACAGAAATGCAGCCACCTCTGGGGTGAGGGGACGCACCCACCAGCATTATACAGCAGGAAGAGGAGAAAGCCAAAGATAGTGAGGTGCTAATGCCTACCCTTTGAAAAAGTCCCAAGGGATCCTTAGTGTCCATGTAGAACAAAAAGGACATTGTTTTTTAATCAGTAAGTTAAAATTTGAACAGAGATAGCACTTAAAAATGTTGATGTCACAATTCTGCATGTTTGCAATGACTCATTATTAAATGGATAGCAATGCTACCAGAAAGGTAGAGGTGTTCATTGTTTCATAGAATATAAATTTGATGGAGTGGGAAGCATAAAGTCCAACTTTCTTAGCAGTTACTCTCTTGAGCCTGTTGTGCCCAGAGAAGTGTGAGGCAATTCCCATTGGACACAAGCTGTGGTCTTTACCTGCTGAGAAGAGACTGACTGGTTACACAACAAAGCACCTTGCCTTGAGCAACACCTAAAAAGGTAATGACTTTACTCTGGTTTTCCCCCCTCTTTGTTTTGCACTGACCAATATTGACCTTGGGGTCAGGAGGTTTCAGTTAAACAGCCAGGAAATGCCCTCCCTATTGTTCATTATTACCCATTTAACAACTTTAAATATTTCACAATACATTTCAATGACACAAAATGGCTGTTTTGAGGGTGGGTTTTTTTGCAAAGTACTCAGTGTTTGCATTTAAAAGACCCCCAAAGAGATGGAGAGGGATAGTTGACACTTCTGTTGGAGCCAAGACAGAATGAGACATTAGTACCAGACTCAGCAAGGTGGCACCTCTAGTTTTGCTTACACTGGGAAGGAAATTTTCACAACCTCAGAGGCTAGAAACTTTTTTTTTTTTTTAAATTAATGCATATTCTACTCACTGTGACAGTATCAAAGTGAGGTTACAAAATTCTGCAAACATTGAAATATGTGTAAAATAGACCATTCCCCTTCTTTACTACCTATCACATACAAACAATTAAAAACCAAAAACCCAAATCCTCATCTGACTATTGACCCTAATCAACATGATGCCAGGTAAAACAAAAGTGTTTGCATTTCTTCCCATAGGCTGTCAGATCAAGATTCTGGTAATATCAAGTGGAAGGAAATTGGGCATGCTCCAGTATTCCAGCCATTGCAATAGATAGCACTGACTATTTCACCCAATTGGTACTGCAGAGAAGGGGTGCTGAGAGCTAGGGCCCCAGACTCAGGCTATTTTACAGAGGTGTTGGTGAACTGGTTTAAAAAGCTGCTACTGGGTGTGTCTTCATTGGAGTAAAAGGTGTGTTCTTACCTCATGTTAACTAACATTTGGTAATGAACAGGAGGTAAAATCCTAGTGAACACAAGGCAGTTTTAGCTGTCGCACATGGTAGCACAACAAGGTAAATATCATTGAGGAGTTTCAGAGTAGCAGCCGTGTTAGTCTGTATCCGCAAAAAGAACAGGAGTACTTGTGGCACCTTAGAGACTAACACATTTATTAGAGCATAAGCTTTCGTGGACTACAGCCCACTTCTTCAGATGCATATATGGAGAAGATGAAGAAGAAGAAGTGGGCTGTAGTCCACGAAAGCTTATGCTCTAATAAATGTGTTAGTCTCTAAGGTGCCACAAGTACTCCTGTTCTTCTTATTGAGAAGCTTAGGGTTTATCTCAACCTGAGAAGTTGAAGCTGAAGGGCTTTTTATGATTTAACATCTCCTTTCGAGGAGGTTGTTTAAATGGGGAAGTTACTCCAGAATAAGGCAGGGTGTGAATTTAAAGCACGATAGCAAGTCTGAAATGGTTATAGTTTGTTCTGCAATAGCTGTTCTGGTCAAGTTCCCTGTGTAGACAAGCCCATAGTCAGAGCCTCCTTCTTGTTCCCTGTTTGGTAAATACTGAAACCACCTCATGCTTTTGGGCTCAAAATTAAGGTGAAACCTACCACAAGCGTACACTGACACTGGTTTTGAAGGGATATTTGCCTAGAGTTTGGAGAGCTGGAGACAGTTCGCTGCACCTTTCGATTTTATCTGTCCAGCTTTGACGTGTTTCATCTTATGGAATCAAAACTTTCAGGAGACTAAAACAGCTATCTAGCTGCTATCTTGTATTTTCTTACTAAGAAGTTCCAGGGAATAAGAGCTTGTCTACAAGGAGAAATATACCAGCATTACTATACCGGTACCCAGTATAACCTCCTGTGTGGGCATTGATTCCAGAACAAGAATGGCTTTTTCTGGTTTAGTTTATATCACTTCCAAAGTTTTAGATAACTTCTGAAGTGCTGATATTCCACTATGCAGTTTGGAGTCCATATTATATATATACACTGCTACAAGATTTTATATCAGATATATATACGTATATAATCTCACCCCATGTTATATCAGATATATATACGTATATAATCTCACCCCATGTTATATCAGATATATATACGTATATAATCTCACCCCATGTTATATCAGATATATATACGTATATAATCTCACCCCATGTTATATCAGATATATATATGTATATAATGGGGTGGGATAACATTTTGGAGCAGCTTTCGTTTGGGATGTTATTCTTGAGTGGTGAAGCCAGGAGTAAGTTATGCAGGTCAGCCAAATGAGAATGCTACACAACACCTATAAAGCCAGGTGCCTTCATTAACATGTGACCTACTGTAGAGGGCTCAGAGGAAAGCATAAAACCTCTAAAAATGTCTGAAAATAGCTTTTCTATAAATAAAAATGTCACAACTTTAAATAATTTTATTTTGGTACCGTGCAGGACTAGAAGAAAGTGCCGTGTCCCATTGGGAAGCTGGAATCTCCTCTTCCCTGTAGTATAAAGCTCCAATTTCTAGCTCTGCCATGATGTGAGATTCAAGGTGGGCGTTAAAGTCCTGACAATTGTAGGTATAGGAAAGCTGTCACTTGTACAGGAGTAAATGTTACTTGTCCTGGGCCTCTGGCTGGAGTAATTTTGAGGTAAAATTCCATGCATGAGAGGTGGATAGAGAGTTTGGAAGGAGGAAACATTTCTCCAGCCGGTTCATTAAAAAAAAAGGCAGCTGTTTGAAGCTGTTCTGAATTTTGGAATGTTAGAATAAGCCCCCAGCAAGATGGGTTAATAGGGGAAGACACGTGAGGTGTTCAAAAGTAGATGATAAATTGCAGAGCCTTGTCATAAATGAATTTAACACCTGGCTAGCATGTCCATAACTGTGTATACCACATATATCTTCAGATAGAACATTAGGTGTATGTAATATAATTGATTCCTATTGCTATAACTTTATGCTATCTAGCGCCTTTCACTAAAAGATCACAAAGCACTAGGAGGCATTTCACACATGGATTAATTGGGACACAAAGTTGAAAGGACACTGGTCAACTTAACAATCACACTTATGCCTGAAATTTTTTTTATCAACACTGGTACAAGTAACACCCAATAGGACCATAAGGGAAACATAAAACAGATTATTTTTGCTAATATTTTTTCAGATTAATTTGTGCATTTGATGGCACTTTGTGGGTAGTCAATTGACTGTGTTATTTGGTTGGTCTTTCATATTGCAACACAGGATAATTTTTTTAAGTGATTGTAAAACCACAAAAATTAGCAAAGGGACTCGGGCAGGTGTAGTTCCTGAAACTATTTTAACTCATTTTTTAAACTGACTAATTTTAAATGGATTGTGTCCCTTTAAATGATTTGTCCAAGGTCACAGATAGAATCGGTAGCAGAGCCAGGCACAGACTCAGGTGTTCTGACTCCTGGTCCCCTGCTCTAGCTATTAAGCCATGTTTCTTTTGACATATAATGATCCCTCAATAAATATCTGGCTACTCCTGAGAACATTTTCTCTTATTCATACCAGTCATTTCCCAGCTATTACTTAAGAAGGTAGATATGAAATGTAGCTCTCAATATATCTCAAGTTCCTATAGCAATGTGAACTTGTGGAACTCACTGATATATTCAAAAGAATTCATAGAAAGTTCAAAAGATAATTTGTACTTAGATGAATAAGAACAGCATTTGCAATGGCATGAGGTGGTAGTCTAAGGCCTTGGCTGCACTCGCGGATTCACAGCATTGCCGCGGCAGCGCTATGAAGCGCGAGTGTGGTCGCGCCGCCAGCACTACGAGAGCTCTCTCGCAATGCTGCAAGTACTCCACCTCTCCGAGGGGAATAGCGTGCAGTGCTGCGAGCGAGCGTGCAGCGCTGATTACACTGGCGCTTTACAGCCCTGCACTCGCTGCGCTCAGGGGGGTTGTTTTTTCACACCCCTGAGTGCAGCAAGTGCAGCGCTGTGAATTGCCAGTGTAGCCAAAGCCTTACAATTACAAGGAGCACCGGTCTTCACACTTAACTGATCACCACCTCGAGACAGGAAGAAATGTCCTTGTATGGTATCAAGTTTCAGAGTAACAGCCGTGTTAGTCTGTATCCGCAAAAAGAAGAACAGGAGTACTTGTGGCACCTTAGAGACTAACAAATTTATTAGAGCATAAGCTTTCGTGGACTACAGCCCACTTCTTCGGATGCATGTACAGCATGTGGGCTGTAGTCCACGAAAGCTTATGCTCTAATAAATTTGTTAGTCTCTAAGGTGCCACAAGTACTCCTGTTCTTCTTTTTTTGGTAATATCAAGTGGAAGGAAATTGGGCATGCTCCAGTATTCCAGCCATTGCAATAGATAGCACTGACTATTTCACCCAATTGGTACTGCAGAGAAGGGGTGCTGAGAGCTAGGGCCCCAGACTCAGGCTATTTTACAGAGGTGTTGGTGAACTGGTTAAAAAGCTGCTACTGGGTGTGTCTTCATTGGAGTAAAAGGTGTGTTCTTACCTCATGTTAACTAACAAGGATCAGAGGGGTAGCCATGTTAGTCTGGATCTGTAAAAAGCAACAGAGAGTCCTGTGGCACCTTTAAGACTAACAGATGTATTGGAGCATAAGCTTTGTGGGCATTCACCCATGAAAGCTTATGCTCCAATACATCTATTAGTCTTAAAGGTGCCACAGGACTCTCTGTTGCTTGTATGGTATAATACTGCAGAATTTTCCTGGTACATGTGGGGGACAGGGTCTCCTTCCCCTGAAATACCTCATAATCCACTGTCAGAGGCTCAGCAGAGCATCGATCCTTTGCTCTCCAGCATTGCCTGTGTCCCTAAACACCTTATCTATATTTTGAATTACTGCAATTGAGATTGACAAGGTGGGTGAGGTAATACAGTATCTTTTATTGGACCAACTTCTGTTGGTGAGAGAGACAAGCTTTCATGCTTACACACAATCACCTGGAGACCTATTACCTCACCCACCTTGTCTCTCTAATATCTGGGACCCACACGGCTACAACAACACTGCATGCAATTCAGATTCTGAGCCTCCCCTTTTCCTTAATTTTGTCCTGCCCAATAGTGGCTATTTATTTGATATCAGAGGAACCCCTCTATAGTTCACTCTTCCTCTTAATCCAGTGCTAACTTTCAAGCATGGCCTTTTCAAATGCCAACCACATTAACCCTTTCACGGCTGTACAGCATGGTGGAAGCAGGTAGGTTACTGATCTCCTACATTGCAGCTGGATATACACCTCTACCCCGATATAACGCGACCCGATATAACATGAATTCGGATATAACGTGGTAAAGCAGCGCTCCGGGGTGGCAGGGCTGTGTGCTTCAGCGGATCAAAGCAAATTCGATACAGCGCGGTTTCACCTATAACGCGGTAAGATTTTTTAGCTCCCGAGGACAGCGTTATATCGGGGTAGAGGTGTACAAGAGAAGAGGTGGCCAAGAGGAGAATGTTGCCCTGAGTCTCCAACAGAGGCCAAGACATTGTTCTGTCTCGCATCCCTGGCTAAATGCTTTGGCAGAATGCTCCGGAATGTGCCTGCCTGGTAGGGGAGGGTGTGATAATAGCAGCCAGCCACCTATGTCTGTGTCAGTTTGTCACTGTGCCCCTCCCGCACCTACTTCATAAGCCATTTGTATCGGAGGTACAACCCCACCACTCCCGGACAGCAGCTGGGTTGGGAAGAGAAGAGCAGAGCAGAAGAGAGATTTGCCCCTGAGGTCTGCTCCCAGCAACTAGCTCCCCCATGTGCTCTTGGAGGAAGAGAGAATACCCCAGGAGTGCAGAACATTTTTGCACACAGAAAGCCCAGGATGCCCTCTTTGCATCTCACCTGGGATTGAATCAGGGACGTCGAGAGCTAAAAGCACTGAGGCTGGGGGTTGTGACAACTCATATCCCCTGTGCATTGGCACACAGCAGGTCCTGGAACATACGCTCACAGAGCCATGCAGCGATCTCTGCATATGCAGTTTTGGGTAAATCCACTATAACCCTTAGCTAGGCACAAGATCTCATTCTCTGTACTTCTGCTGACAGACTGGAGTTTGACAGAACCCCGGCCAACTTGAAGAGTGAATGCAGGAAGGGTGTGATGCCGATGTTTTCCACGGACTTGACCACCACAGTTAAATATTCCAAGAACTCTGTATCTCTGAAGACTTTTTTCAGACATGCCACTGATGTAGAGGGAGGAGTGATTGTCCAGTGGGGAGGGCCTGGGACTTAGGAGATGCAGGTCCTATTCTATGCTCTATCACAGACTTCCTGTGTGGCCTTGGGCAAGACACTTAGTCTTTGTATACTTTGAAAGGTTTGCTGATATAGATATATTGGTAGAGCTATACTGACAAACTCCTCCATTGGAGATGCAGCTTATTCTGGCAAAAGACTTCATTTGTCAGTTTAGTTTAAACCAGTTTCCTTAATGGACTAAGCTATACTGGTAAAAGTAATTTTTATGGCTGGGCTTCTGCCATCCTACCTATGTTGGTTACGGGTGTGATTTTTTTTCCACACTCGGAACCAACAAAGCTATGCTGCTAAAACTTTGTAGTGCAGACTAGGCCTAAGTGTCTGATAACAGCACTTCCCTACATCACAGGAATGTTGCGTGAGGATAAATGCATGATTGTGAGATGCTTAGATGCAATGGTAATGGGAGCCAGATAAGTACCATAGATAGAGCCAGTTTCCCTCACATCAGATTCCAATTTAGCTCATACAATAGTCAAATGTCATCTTTAATTTGTAAGGGTGCTGCTACCACACCCATTGGCAGGGATATCAGCAATTGAGTGTGGTTTTAAAAGAGAAGAAGAAGAATCCAAGATTTTTCCCTGCAGAATCCAAGCTGAAATCTCAAGTGCCAATTTTTCAGCCACTCCCCAAACCGGCCTCCTTGTTTGCAAAGTACTGATTGTGTCTGTGAAATGAGGCACCCTTCTGTTTTGTTCATACAGGATCTGCATTTGCAGGTGCAAGTAACTGTGGGTGCACAATGTGTGTGTGACCAATTTTACAGGCACAACCAACTTTGTGCACAGATTTGGGTGTGGAACTTTGGAGGCCAGGGCCAGAAATTTGGCCTTAAAAATGAAATCCCTAGCCCTCTCCTTTGTGCAGATAGTGTTATCTAGACAAGTCAATAGACTGTTACCCTGTTAGCCCAGCCTTGCAGAAAGCTGTCTCCAGACAAACAATAGTGGTAGCAATGCAAGTGTGAACTCATCCCTCCCCTCCATTCACTTCAAAGTTTCACAGTGGCTATTTAAATGCTACCATTATTAAGCAGGGCAAGGCCCGTCTCTGGCCAGGGCTACATTACAAACTTTTGCTTGCACAATTAGGTCAGTCAGGGTCATGACTTGTGACCAACATAGCTGTGCTGGAAAAGCCCCTGCTGTAGACAATTATATTACCAAATTGTGCTTTTGTTAGCATAGCTTAATTTGCTCTAGGGGGCTAAAATAAGCAATGCTATCAAAAGCACAGTTTTGCCGGTATTAGTTGTATCCACAGTAGGATTGCTTCTGCTGGTGTAGGATACTTGGTATAGCTATACGAGCAAAGCCCTCCGAATGTAGGCCTGGCCTAAATCACATCAGGGTTTAGCTACAGTCCTGTAGCTGCACCAGTGCATGCCCTTAGTGTAGGTCTGGTTCATTGGTGTAAACCATAACTTGCATTGGTGCAACTTGACCTGGTGTGAAACCATGTCTACCTCAGGGGTTTGCACCTCTGCAGCTGCATTATTGTAGCTATGTTGATGTCTAAAGTCAGTGTAGGTAAGCCCAAAGGAATAAGACCCAGTGGACTCAAGGGCGCCTCTTCTAAACATCTGCCCTGATTTTTCACTGCAGTGCCTCAGTTTTACAGTGGCGTGACTCACCGGGGTAATGAAGTGAAAAATCAGGTTCACTGCCTTCATGTGTTCTTCAGCTCCTTCTCGCTCCAAGGTGGGTACTTGATCCGCAGTTCTCTGACAAAGGACTTTCTTGCCACATTGAATAGGAAGAAGTGCCCCTTCATCCTACATATATTTCTTAATTCTTTCCTATGTTCTCTCTCTCTGTTGCAATCATAGCACGGCTCCGGACTTCCATCACAGAACAGCAACATCTTGCTCTTTCCTGTAATTAATGCTATGAGCAGCTTCTCATAGGGTTACCATACGTCCGGATTTTCCAGGACACGTCCGGCTTTTTGGTCCTCAAATCCCCGTCCGGGGGGAATTTCCAAAAAGCCAAACATGTCCAGGAAAATAGTGAGGCATGGTAAGGGGACCCCGAGTGCGAGTGGCTGCAGCAAAACTAACAACTCCCCCGATCTGCGGGGGCACAGAGGCGGCGGGCGGCATCCGAGTGCACAGCCGCCTCCTCCCCAGGCTCCAACTTTCCCGGCTCCCGCCGCTCTCCACCGCGGCGGGGGCCGAAGCAACTTCCCCAGCGCAGCAGCAGCCGGAGCCCGGGGGGCGGGAGGGAGGAGGGGGAATACGGGGTGCTCATGGGAGGGGGCGGAGTTGGGGTAGGGACTTTGGGGAAGGGGTCGGAATGGGGGTGGGGAAGGGGTGGAGTTGGGGCGGGGCCGAGGGCAGGGAAGGGGGGGCTGGGGCGGGGCAGGGAAGGAACGAAGTTGGGGCGGGGCCAGGGCCCCATGGAGTGTCCTTTTTTCAGTGTTGAAATATGGTAACCCTAGCTTCTCACATTGTTTGGCATAGGATACTCTGGGCAGGGCTGGCTCTAGGTTTTTGGCCGCCCCAATCAAAAAAAATTTTGGCTGCCCCCCACCCCAGCCCTGGGTTCTCTCTTCCCCCCCGCCACCCGCACCCCCTGCTGCCCCAGCCCTGGGCTCCCCCCACCAATGATGACTCTGCCCGCTCCCCCCTCACCTCCAACTGATCCGGCGCTGGCAGGGTCGGGGTAAGCAGCGGGGCTCCCGGGCTACGCCTCAGACCAGGGTCCCTCCATCCAGGGCTCCCGCCTCCAGGACCAGCCGGGACCTGGGAGGGCAGAGCCGGGGGACCGCCCAGCAGAGGGCTGAGGCGCCGGGGCAGGGTAGCCCCAGAGGCAGCGGAGCCCCGGAGAGCGGGACGCGGGCCCCGCACGACAGCGCCCCACCCTCTATGGCCCCGCTGCTGCTGCTGCTTCTGGCCGCCCTGCCACAGTCCCTGGGCGGCTTGGGCCGCTTCGCCCGGCCCCGGCTGCAGCGCTGGGGGCAACCGCCCTGCAGCACCTGCAGGCGGCTCCGTGTGCCCCGTGGGGTGTCCCCCAGCCTGAGTGTCCCCCGCTCGAAGCCTGCCCGGCCCAGCCACAAGGTGTGGGCGCTGCTCCCCAGCGGCACGAACCGCAGCGGCTACAGGGCGCCCCTCGCACACGACGCACTGCTGCCGCCAGGGCCGGCTCTAGGCTTTTGCCACCGGAAGCACAAAAAAAAAATGGCCAGAATGCTGCCCTTGAAAATGTGCTGCCCCAAGCACGTGCTTGGTTTGCTGGTGCCTAGAGCCAGCCCTGACTCTGGGGCAACAAGGTCTACAGACACAGCAGATACCTTTTGTGGCAGTACTGGGCTTCTTAAGCCTTGTAAACTTGAGACATTTTCCTCTATCTCAATGGTAGGAAATGTAGCATAGACGAGGGTTACCATACGTCCTCTTTTTCCCGGACATGTCCGGCTTTTCGGCACTCAAACCCCCGTCCGGGGGGAATTGCCAAAAAGCTGAACATGTCCGGGAAAATGGCGGCTCTGCTCCTCCCCTGACTCTTCGGCTCTGTTTAAGAGCCGAGCTGCCCGAGCGCTACCGGCTTCGGGCAGCCCCCTTGCCTCCGGACCCCAGCCACTGGCCGGGCACTTCCCCTCCCGGGCTCCGGCGGCGCAGGGTCCGGAGGCACGGGGGCTGCCCAAAGCCGGTAGCGCTGGGGCAGCTCGGCTCTTAAACAGAGCCGAAGAGTCAGGGGAGGAGCAGAGCCTCCGGGCTCTGTTTAAGAGCCGAGCACTACGGGCTTTGGGCAGCCCCCATACCTCCGGACCCTGCGCCGCCGGAGCCCGGGAGGGGAAGTGCCCGGCTGGGAGCGCAGGGTCCGGAGGCAAGGGGGCTGCCCGAAGCCCACGCGCTACCGGCTTCACAGTTTGCTGGGCAGCCTCCAGACCCTGCGCCCCCGGCTGGGCGCTTCCCCTCCCGGGCTCCAGCTGTGCTGGGGAAGCGCCGGCTGGGGGCGCAGGGTCTGGGGGCTGCCCGGCAAACCGTGAAGCCGGTAGCACTCGGGCAGCCCTTTCGGCGTGGCTGGGAGTGGGAGGGAGGAGGGGGTGGGGAAGGGGCGGAGTTGGGGTGGGGCCAGGGGTGGGGAAATGGGCGGGGCCAGGGCCCGTGGAGGGTCCTCTTTTTTTATTTGCTAGATATGGTAACCCTAGCATAGACAAGATGCCCAGTCTGAAGCAGGGTTAGAGAACACTTCCGGTTAAAACGGCAACTGCCCATCTTTAGCAGTGCTCCTACAGTTGCTGCCACAAGTGCATAGCTGCACTGATAGGAGCAATATTGGGAAATCTTAAGGAGGGGAAATACTAGGGTAGACACAAATATACAGACCTGCAGAATGTATGCCTGAATCAAGGTTTGAATTTGAGCTTGCTGCATGATGTTGCATCAGTTTAATTACTGAATAAATATATGGGATAATTTTTCAAAACAAGGAAACTCATTTATACATCCAAAGTTACATGGAGACTTATGCACCTACATTAGTATGCACAAATAGTCTGATTCTGTATGCAATTAGGATAGCAGCATAATTATTTGGAAACCTAAATTAACATGTGTATTCGAGTGCCTTATTTGTGCATCCAGTCACAGTAGGTCAGCATGCAATTGTGCACACAATTTTGCAGGGAAAAGTGAGCCACTTAAAACTACCCTATATATTTAATGTATTTGCCCTGGAATGACAGTGTGATATGATTGATTGAATTCCTGGCTCTATTTTCAAATACACCTGCAGTATCAACTGTTTAGAAAATGCAGTGAGAAGCATGTTTGGAGGAGTTGGAAGACTTTCTGCTGGGACCTGATATTGTATGATGCTTGATGCTGACAGCACTTCTTCACTGGTGCCTGATTAGTGTGATTATAAATGACAGAGTGCATTAGGTGAAGAGTTTTGATTGATGTAATTTTTGCCAGCAGTGCAAATTTTTTCACATCGCTCCGATTCTTCCTGCCAGTGTTACAGCTCACCAGTGGATCGATAATGGAGCAACATGCCACAAAGGAGGCTGTATGGGGCCACTGAGAACTATGCATTTTTCCAGAGGATCACAATTAAACAAACACCTGTGCTAATCCATTAAAGATGATACACAAAGGAAAACAATGTGATTGTGCTCTTCTTTTCTGCTTTGTGATGCATAAAAAGCCTCAGATGTCTTTGTTTTCTGTGTACATATTTAAAGACATTATCATTCCTGCTTTTTTTTAAGTGATACATTTCAGGTTTTGTCTCATTCGCTGGAGGACTCCATGGGTGACTGGCAATCTAGTGGATTATGAGATCACAAGAAGTTTGAAGCAGTACAGTTGAGAGAGGATGGGATTTTTAGTCCAACAGTCTAGAGGAGAAATAATCAACTCAAAAAATTACATGTAACCCAGTTGCTTGCTACTGAGGATAGCCTTTGTACCTCATAATCTTTATAAAACCCCCAAAATGAAGAGCAAAGGATGATTTTTAAATGATTATATCCAATTTTTGACCTATCCATCTTTTAATGGCAGTGTGTAAGCTGATGTATCTACTCTTACTTTAATATTCTTAAACAAAATATGTGTGCATGGCAGGATCTTTTTAAAAATGTAACCTTGAAAAATCCCCTGAAGGTGTATTGAGTCAGAGGTTGGAGGAGGAAAAGTCCCTTAGCTCTTGTAGTCCATCTCCATGCTTATGCAGGACTTTCCCCTAAACAATCCAGTCAATAAAAACAACAAGGAGTCCGGTGGCACCTTAAAGACTAACAGACTCTTTGTTGTTTTTGTGGATACAGACTAACCCGGCTACCCCATGATACTTGAATCCAATCAATGTTCACCAAAATCACTGGGTGCTGGATCAGACCTCTAGTGCATCATTTAATGGCTGCTTTTTATGCATTGGCAAGATAAGCCTTGAAGGCCATGGAATTAAAAAGGGGAAGTTTAATGAGAAATGTTGTTATAGGAATGAGTATAGTTTAATCTGGGGACCATGTAGGTTCCTGTTGTTATAAAAGTAAGTTATCTGGGGGAATGGGAGTATGTAAGTGGAACAGTTATGTTAGCAAAGGCCTGAACTGGGGATGATAGTGATTTTTATGCTCACTTCTGGTCTGATATCTGAATTAGGAAATACTATTGATTTAGCATATGGAATTCTTTCTTTGTACTGATGTCTCTAGTTAGGACTTTCATCCTGATTGTAACATAAACAAATTAACTGTAGGAATGTATGATCCATCCCGGGTTGATTTTTTTAAAATTGCAAATGAGGCTGTATCTCATGCCCATTAGGCTCTTTGCTGATAGCAAGAAGAAAAACTCCCTGCCCCAAAGGATTTATAATCTAAATATTGGAATCCGGAGTTCATATTTGTTGCTGTAGTACTTTCCCAGCGGAATGTGGTTTTTAATGTGGAGCCTGCCTGTGAGGTAAGGAGCTGAGCTGGGTTATATTCAGTCACCACACTCCTCAGAGCAACATTCTGGCAAACAAGGGCAGAGGGAATCAGTGCAACTCCATGTTTGGAAGCTGAACCTGTGCTAGCTAGATTTAGTGTGTTCATGCCTGTGCTTTTACTACACTGAATGAAATGGTCTAAAACAGGGGGTCTCAACCTTTTTCTTTCTGAGCCCCCCCTCACCCCCAACATGCTATACAAACTCCATGGCCCGCCTGTGCCACAACAACTAGTTTTCTGCATATAAAAGCCAGGCCTGGCCTTGTGGGGTAGCAAGCAGGACAGTTATCTGGGGCCCCACAAAGCTAAGTTGCTCAGTCCTGGGCGGTGGGGCTTCAGCTTTCTGCCCTGGGCCCCAGCGAGTCTCATGCTGGCGCTGCTTGGCGGACCCCCAGAAACCTGTTCATGGCCCCCCAGGGGGCCCCGAATCCTTGGTTAAGATCCACTGGTCTAAATGAATAGACAGTCTCATAATATTTAGCACTGAATGTTCAAAGCACTGGAGATACTTCACACTTTCTGTGAGGTATCACTGGATTATTATCCCAGTTTTACAGACGGGGAAACTGAGGTTCAGACAGGTGAAATGACTTGCTCAAAACCATCTAATGCACCATTCATTTTTTTTTTAATCTAATGCACCAGTGGCAGAGGCTGGGAGAGAATCCAGGTCTTTCTGACTCCGAGTCTATGCTCTGGCCTCTAGACCACAATTACCTCCCTGAGAGAAGAAATTCTGCAATAAATACCTCCTTACACAGCACTTTTCTTGGTCACCTCTCTCACGGGACATTTGCCACGGCACTGTGGGGAGGAAAGCCGAAAAGGGACTCCTCACAGATCTTTCAAGCAGCTTGGCATTCCCTTGTCTCCAAGACATGCCTCAAGCCATCTTAAGCTGTCATGTCATATTATATAGCTAACCTGGAGAGGAAGATTCTGGTGTTAGAGTCTGTGGCTTTATTCTCTCTATAAAGTCTTGTGCGCACATATGGTGCTATATATGCCCAGCAAATTATGACCAATACCTAAAGTAGAATGTGTGCTTTAATGTTGACATAGATACAAAGGCAGCTGGGAAGCATTGCTAAATAGTACTTCTTAGGAAAGATTAGCTACTAAGTGTATAAACGGTTAGTCTCCAAAGTGCCACAAGTACTCCTGTTCTTTTTGTGGGGGGGTTGTTATTCCTTCATTATAACTTTTGTGTCCCTGGTTTATATTTTGGTAGTTTTGAGCTTGAAGGAGCGCAAGAACTAACTTCACATGACATGGAAAATAGAAAGGATTCTTGTAGTTTCAGGCAAATAAACTGCTATTATTTTAACCCTTCCCTCTACCCCAAATCAAACGGCTCCAAGTCTGTTACTCGTTGGCTTTTTCTCCTTTGCGCAGAAATGCAAACAGCTGATGTAGCCAAATAACTGTGATCAAAACGAAGAGATGTTTACAGTCTCCGAATATACAGTGGGCCACTCTGATCTATGTCAAATATTTGTACAAATAACTAGCGATTGTTGTTTGGCAAACCTGGACGACCTGGGATGGTTGTTGCTGTTTGAATTTAGCAGCAAGATAAAAGTGAAACTACTTCATAGGGAAGATTTGGGGGAAACATTTTGAAAGGGGGGCGGAGTGCGGAGAATACGCTACTTGCTCAAGGTAAGACAGACACAAGTGAGGACTGGAGGATGTCATTGTAAGGGGATCCTCTGGTTTTCTGAAGATCGTAATGACATTAACGATCTTTAAAAACAACAGCCACTTACACTCGAAAAGATCCGATCTCAGGTAAATTGGTACCAGTGCATCTAATTCTAACGCACATGTACAAGGCAGGGTGTGCACTTTAGTGGGGTTCGCTGGAAAAGCTTTGAAATAAGAAAAGAAGGACGTAGATGAATGCGGAGATCATTGTAATAAAAACGGCGTTAAAATCCCTTTTAAAATTGCACCAAGCAACCTACTTTGAGATATTTGCCTTCCCTCGTTCGCTAAGGAAAGGGAAATCCCCCCTCCCCCCAACAGGAGATGCTCTCCATTCGCATCGGAACAAATAATTTCCCTCGTGGCTTCCTTTTGTAAACGGGGGTGGGTGGGGAGCTCGAAGTTTATCCCACCGGTCTCGCGTTTGTAATGGTTGAAGGGCGAGGGGAGGTAGGAGGTAACTCTCGGATTGTTGGTAAAACTTCGTGAAAACTTTCTTGCTAAATTGCAGCTAGGGAGCGTCTCCAATCGCTGTAGTTAATCCGGCGTGGAAAAGATGCTTCACATTTGTGAAGAACATAAAACGCGTCTTCATTTCTGACTAGTGTACTCCGCTGGAGAACTCGACCCACGACATCTGAAGAAGTGGGGGGTTGTGTACCCACAAAGCTTATGCCCAAATAAATCGGTTAGTCTTTAAGGTGCCACTGGACTCCACCGTGTTTTTGTGGATACAGACTAACACGGTACCCCTCTGATACTCTACCCAAAACAGAGCTGCCGCCCCCCCCAGCTTTATGCCCCTAATAACTGGACTATCGGAAATCTGAGGGGAGAGATCATCTGCCTGGCTAAAGACAGTTTGTTGGTCTGGAAAGAAAACCAAAGCCAAAGCACGTTCCCTGCCCTGTGCCTGGTTCCTGCTGTTTCCCTGGGCATGTGTCTGACTGTGGGCAGCGACCCAGGCGAGCCGGATAAGCGAAGGCAGCCGCGCGAGGGTGGCGGTGTTTTCCAGGTGCGCCTCGCACCAGCTCCGCAGAGGGTTATACCAGCCCATCCGCCGGCTGCCGGGAAGCCGGCCCCTCCCGGGAAGACACCTGCACTAGCTCAGGTCCCGGCCCTCCTGGAAGGAAGGGCGAGGAGGTGTCAGGCGCGCAGTGCGGGCCCTGGAATGAGCTCCGACTGGCTGGGGGAGCGAGGCAGGGACCCGGCATAAAAGGGCTGGAATGCGTTTCCTTAGGTGAATCGCTGGGGCTGGGTGCGCACGCGCAGTGCTCCGCCGCCGGGAGGCCAGCCCAGCCCAGCCAGGTGTATCGCTGTGGCCCGGGCTTCACTTAACGAGGCAGCCGCTGGGGTCCCGCGCCCCCTTCGCAGCCCCCGCCGGGTGGCTAATGGCTCTGCTGGGGAGGCTCGACTGGCAAGTAGGTACCGTCCCGTTGGTCCCCGCGCCAGGCCCTGGGGGCGGATGGACCTTTCCCCACCCGGAGAGATGGGAGCGCAGCTGGCACGGGGCAAGCCCCCCCGGCCGGGGTCCGCCTGCCATGCTGCACCGCCGGGCTGCCTCGGGCAGGGCTCCCCCCTCTCCTCCAAGCCGCGGGGATGCGCCCTTTCCCGGCGAGCAGATGGGACACGGGTCCCGAGCCTGCCTGGGTGGAAGTGGGAGGCTGTGAAAAGCCAGGGGACGCCAGAAGCAACTAGTTACTCCCCTTCTCCCCCCCCTGCAGCGCCACGGAGACCGGCTCATCTGGGGGCGTGGGGAGGGATGAGCGGCACCGCACGGATTTGATCCACTTGGTGTTTCAAAGTGACACTAAAAGTCTCCAGTGGCCCGATCCTGAGCGGGGGCTCTAGAGAGACCTGCTGCGGAGCCACTTCCCAAGCGAAAACTCCAGCCCTGTCGGGGTGATCTTTATTTATTGCCAATACCGGGTTTGGTTGTTCGGGGGAGAGGTTAATTACAATCCCCGCTCCAAGTTATAGAGGAGGATGAAGGCGCTAAATAGAAAAGCCGAAGGCATTAAATATTAGTATAAACAGGTCTTTGTCTCTCACCCCGGCTTCATACCTGGGTGAACATGACAATCGCTCCTTGGAAACTGCATCCACGTTTAAAAAAAAAATAGGAAAAGCTACTGTGTGCGCATTAGAAGTCCCCGAAAACCTGCACCGCGCAGCCCTCACTGCACTGGCATCAGCGTGTCTATCCTATGTAAAAACAAGGGAATAAACGCGCCTAGCAGCTGGGAGCCATGAGCGCACCTTTGGCGTCTACTGTTTGTTGGCCTTTCTCTTCTTCGGCCCCTTGTTCCTTCGTGGAACTGTTCGCTCCACTAGTTAGAGCTAGATTGCTCTTGACACGATGAATGGAACTTTTTTGTAAGTTACCAGCGAAATGTTTGAAATTGTCCAGCAACAGCTCCCTCCATGCCAGCGGTGACTGGGTGTCATCTTCTACCTGTATGTTTTCAACTAGACGAGTGGAGAATGGATCCTATCTTTTGGTTATAAAATAGTCGTCTTGTGTAGGAGGGGTACAATATTTTTTAGATAGATCGACACCCAAATCAGTTGCAGTTCAACAGAAATATGATCACGCTATTTGTGTTTAAAATGTGACGCTCCTTTATCAAGTTCGCAGGCTGTCATATTTCTAGGGGAATTTAAAAAAATGTATTTCCCCCCTCCTGAATTGAACCGAAAAAGATCAGAATATTCTACGTGTTTGGTTTTTTTACTTCTTATTTAAAGCATTCAATGATCCCTTTACAAGTACCCTAGTAGTAATAATAATTCAGGCTTCCGATTTTTATTCAGAAGAACGGGGGAAGTTGTCATGGTGTAACGAAAGGCCATTTAAAGAAAACTAACAGCAAACCAGGCGCTGGTCTCATTTAAACCCCCGTGAAATTGTGTCGAGAAAAATGCAAAGGCTACAAAGAAGCAGGTGACACAAAAGAAGTCCGTCGCCTGGACTGTTTTAAAACCAAAAAAGTTGGTAGAGTACGTGCCAGCTGGTTTTTCAAGCGAGGTTTGTTTTCGGTGGAGAATTCCAAATTCAAAGAGCCTGGCATAAGATCCGGTCTCCTAAAATGTTGGTTCTGGCTGTAGATATCGAGGCAGTTTTGGGGGCATTTGCAAGGTTGCGTTAAAGCCTTCCCTCCTGGGATGTCACTCTCTGATTAGATTTACTTATTACTTTTTGAAAGACACTTTTTTTTCTTGTTCAGTTGAGTAACCGATATTTTCTTCTAATCCCCTTTTTAAAAAGACTCTGAAACGTGATTTTTTTTTTTTTTTTTTTTTTTGCGTCTTGGCTGTTAAGATAAAATTAAACTGTCTGGCCAGGACCTCCCGTGGACTTCAGGAAATCCCAAAGAGCGAGGACAGCCCACCTTCCCATTCAGAGCTGCGCGCAGGGAGCAGATATTTAATTTTTTTAGCGTAAAGGAATCATTTACCATCAAAATTACCAGCCCCCCTCCCGTCCCCAACTATTAGACTATTGGATCGCCCTGGAGGGATCAGATGAATTGACTCCAAACCTAAATGCTTTGAATTTTTTTCTCTTTTTAGGATCCATCTTGTCCCTATAATACAAATGAGCTTTAAGCTCCCCCTGGCTTTTATTATTTAGATGCCTAGTCTTAATGACGCCAAGTGCCGCGCAAGCACACTCGTTATAATCGTCGCAAGCTGCATTTCAAAGAAACAACCCTGGAAAAAAACAGCGTCGTTTAAAATAAATAAATAAAGGGCCCCACCAAAAATGGTAATGCAGGTTCCCTGCTGCTGATGTGAATCAGCACCTGCGTGCCAGATAGACAGTCGGATAACGCCTTCAACAGTTAGCTCGAGCATAATCGGCCTCTTCATCTTTATCTTCGGATTCTTCACTGGGTCAGTTAAAAAAAAATAGCTATTAACGCACCTACATCTTAAAGCTGAGTTCCTATTCCAGGCCCTTAACGACACCTACCAAACGTATCGTTCTCCTGCGCCAGAGGTAGCACGGAGGTCGGACCGAGCATTGTTCGATGGGAATGTCTGGCTCTGCCACGAGAAACAAAAACATTTGCTTCTCTCATGCAAATGAGCAGCGATCCAGATGCACCTTAAGCACCCGCAGAAAGAGTTGCTTTAAAACAAATGTTCAGTTTGCCAGGCAAACATAATTGCATAGATCAGATCGGGTTGCAGATAGTTAGCAAGGCTATGTTTTAAACTTTTAGATTAAAGCTGGGATTGTTGTCTAAAAATCAACGAAGTGTGTCCCCCTTGTCACCTGGTCCCAAACCAGATCTTACATAATTCAAAAGGACCGGACAGATTGGATTTTCATGGGGAAAAGTCATTAACATTTCGAACTAGGGGCATAATTCACGCCAGTTAGATTTGAAACGCTGAATGTGTCCTGCTTTACCTAAAAGTTATTTAGCCAACTGCAATAATAGTGTAGGGTAATTAACTAAATTATACCCTAAACATTGGCAAGTTGTAATCAGTAATTCAAACTCTTGACAATTATGCAAATTGACTTAATACTGGAGTTACTACTCTTGCTTTTGCAATAAAGCTTTTTGTTTGCTTTGCAAAATGATTCATCTAAAATTAGGACTTTTTGGTAAATGTTTGGGCTTGAAATCAAGGCACCGCAAGATCTGTCTTGTCAAAATGTTTTTGTTTTTTACACCAAACCTTTGTTGCCTTGACGGACACTTATACAACATCCAGCTCTGTTCTATTCGGGGTGCCAGTCCATCCTTTGCCCTTACGCAGAAGATAGTGCCTAACAGATGGGTATATTCTGGGGTGTGGGAGAATGAGGAGTTCGTATTGAGCATGGCAAAGGGGGTGTTTTTAATAATGTATTATTCTCAATCAATTTTACCTCTACTGCAGCCCGGGCCCACGCGAGCTTTGCATGGCCGGCGGGAGAGAATCCCTGTATGGGGCAAGAAAACAGTTTTAATAGGGAAGATACGTCTGGGAAGAGGGAACTGGAATGTTTAGAGCCATTTCTCTTCTTTTTATTATGGTGCTCATCATTCTAGGCTTTTAAAACCCCTCCCCACCACTCCTGCTCCAGCTCAGGTGCCCTCTGCCAGACCCTTTACAACAGGCAGGTTGGTCGGCGCTGCTATCGAGACGCCCGACCCCGGGCTTCCCAGTTCCAGTGAGCGCATCTTATGGCTTTGGGGCTGCGTACAGGACTTCTCCAGAGACATCTCGGCGTGTTCCTACCCAAGGGAAGAGGGGAGGCTCATGGATAAAAGCAGCGTTACATCCGCGCCTGCAATCTAGCTACAACGCGCCCTGGGCAGCTTCCCCAGCCATGCGCGCGTGTGTGCGCCCTGGGCAGCCTAGAGCTTCCCCCAGCCATTCGTGTGCGCCCTGGAGAAGATCCAATCCAGCCCAGAGCGCAGAGAAGGCGTGGCTCTGAGCTGCGGGCTGCCTCCTGAGTGGCTGGCTCTGAGCCGCCCATAATGAAAGCCCAGTCTCCCAATCCATCCCTGGGGAGGAGTTATGATAATACTATTGCCATTAAGGGCGTCTGGGCAGGGAAAAAACCTCAGTGACCATTAGAGGGAAGATTAGTCCTGCACCAATCTTCATGCCTGGCAACTAACAAAATCCACCCGGGGGAGCTGCTCTTCCCCAGCACCGACTTGGATATTTACTGCTTTTGGGGCTAGGGATCTTTTCTGATCTACTATATATATATTTTGGACACTGGACGCCATGTTGTGGAAACTAGCAGATAATGTCAAATATGAAGAGGACTGTGAGGTGAGAGCTAATAGCACTAGGGGAGTGAGGAGGGAGAAGGGGCTTTGTGTGGGTGTCAGCACCTGGATATAACTAGGGGTCAATCCAGCAGTCTTGGCTTGGGCAAGAGATTCCCCTGGCTTCCAACGGGCATCAGGACTGCAGGATTGGGCTCTTGGGGGATCTTGTAACAGAAGCGGACTATCAGATCGGGGGATGTTCAGATTTTTTGCTTGCTATTAGATGATGCGCCGCAGATTATATAATCTCACTAAACGCCGATTCTCCTCCTGGAAGTTGCCCAGATGAATAGGGAGTGAGGTTAATGGGAATGGTGTTCACCTTTAGGTTTTAAATCTGGTCTCTTACCTTGTTTTTCCCCCTGCCCCGCGTTTCTTTCCTCGCAGCATTGTAGCCCCGTCTAGCTGACCGCCAAACTTGTTAGGCCTCCTCATTGGGGTGTCTCTGGCTCTGAGATATTGCCAACCAAAAACAATTTCTCCCCCTACCCCATCCCCAAGAGAAACTCCTTTAGATCCTGCCAGTCCGGAGCGCCGTTTGGGAGCAGCGCAAATAACCAGGGGGGGAAAGAGATCTGAGTTTTCTTCTTCTTCCCACAACCAAACGGATGTGTTTAATCGGCTCCAGATTGTGGCTGCTCCCCAGATAAATCAGTGCACTAGTCCCACGTTAAGCGAAGTTCGGCCATGTTTGTGTGTGTGTGGGTCTGAGCGGCACTGCGCCCCCAGACGGGGGAAGTTTGGTGTAAAAGCAGAGCGCACACAGGAGCAGGGGGCGGCGGGTGCCCCAGCCTGTTGGACTGGTTCAGAGGGACCCGGGGTAGGACTGAACTGCGCTGGGGAGCCAGGTGGGAGCTGCCGCCAGGGAGGGATCTAGGGAGGAGAGGTCCGGACTGCGTGGCAGCCAGTGGGCGCCCTTGGCACGGAAACTATTTAGCTGCCAGCCTCAGCCGTGAGCGCCAGGGAGCCAGTGCCTGTCGCTGGCCCTTTACCCAGCGGTGCAAGCGACTCCCTCTCGCCGGGGTAGGGGGGGAGATGGGTTTTTTCTCCTCTTCCCTCGGGCTCATCCCAGATCGGGGGCGGCGAGCAGCTCACCGGGCTGGGGGAAGGGGTGCATTGGGGGTGGGGAAGTGTTTCCTTTTCAATCTTGATTCGAGACCTGCACGTTTCTCTCACGGGAGCCGAGCAGCTTGGAGAGGGATCCGCGGTAATTAGCAGATCAGAGCTCAGGTGCCTGCCCGCGCTGGCTTATTCCCACGTTTCCCTCCCCAGCTCTCTTTCCTTGTGAAACTTCCCCCACCCACCTCCTGCTTTTTGATCTCTTTGAAAGCGGCAGCGTCTCCTCCTTTGCTCCATTGGTCATGGTCTGTATGTTTGGCTCCTACAGATTAGCTGCAGTCCCCACTTCACGCTCCATTGGGACCCCATTGAGACACCCATTCTCCTCTTATTAACCAGCCCTGTTAGTTTAATGACCATGAAGCCAGAAGCTGCTAAATCCCGGGATCAATTCAATTGAGACATTTTAAGCTTTGATTGCTGAGCTTTTAAATCGGAGAATTTCAGCGGAGGCGGCTGGAGTAGTAGGATAGTCCTCTCAATGGCCAGGCAGCTATTGGGACTCCGAACTGAACCCCCTTTCCCTCCCCCACCACTGTGCTCGGTGCGCCCCCAAAGCAGAGCAGACATGGGCCGCGCGGTCTTTGGAGAGAAGGGAAATCAGCGAAGAGAGAGGCTTGAACTGGGTTCGCATTCGGTTTAGCCGCTGATGGCGGACGGGGTTCTTCAGCGCAGCCCCGTTTGCAGCTTGCCAGCGCGACTGTTTTAAACGAATGCCCAAGGTTTTGTGTTTACACTCGCCCACAACTGACCACTTACAGGGCATCTGAAACCCCCTCCCTCTAACTTCGAAGCCAGGGGCCTGGAGCCAGGCTGGACAGGAGGCTAGGAAGGGCGCTTCGCCCCTCACCTCACCTCACCTTTCTCAACTTTAATTAAAAAAACCTCTCTGCTACAGCAGCCACAATTCCTCACTTTGTAACAGTCACTTTTTTTTTACAGGACCCCTCCCCCCCACGCCGCGACGTGAGTCAGTTTCTCTTAGGAAGCGAAGTTTATTTCTAATTCCCGGCTCTTCCTACTATTCCCACCTAGGCTGTGGGATGAGTTAACTGGGTTCCTAGACTAACTGCTGAACAAGGCTATTCCTAAACTAAACGTTGAGCTGCTTCGCTTTCTTTGCTCCCGCAAGAGGGTGACTCTAGCCCTGAGATTCCCCCTACAAAGGCGTGCAGGGTGCGTGACCTGGCCGTGCGGAGCTGGGCAGACAGCTGTGCATGGGAGGGGGGGGGGGGAATCCTGGCCTCATTCCAGTCGCGGGGAGTTCCGCCGTTGACTGCCCCCCGGGGCCAGAATTTCCTGCATGTTCCCAAGTCAGGCGCGCCCCACGTGCTGCACCCAGAGCCGAGCGACGGGGAGCGGAGACCCCCTCCGGCTGTCAATGGACAGGGGCTGAGACTAATCTCCCCGCACTAACGGGCTTCTGTTCTGTTCCTTTGCTCTCCAGGACCGGCACGACGGGAGCAGCAATGGGAACCCCAGGCTCCCCCACCTCTCCGCCGTCAGCCAACACTTGTACAGCCCGGCTCCCCAGCTCTCCCATTCCGGGACGTCCGACTTCCAGCCCCCCTACTTCCCACCCCCCTACCAGCCTCTGCCTTACTCCCAGTCCAGCGATCCCTACTCCCACCTCGGGGACCCCTTCTCCATTAACCCGCTCCACCAACCTCCTCCCCCGCCGCCCAGCCAGCAGCAGGCCGCCTGGCCCAGCCGGCAAAGCCAGGATCCCTCCGGCCTGGTCCATCATGCCAGGCCTGGCCTGGTCCCTCATCTCTCGGCGCTGGAGAGCGGCTCGGCTGGGGGCAGGAGGGAAACCTACAGGCGCTCGGAGCTCCTCCTGCCCCACGGACACGGGCTGGACGCTTCCACGCTCGCCGAGAACCTGGGGCTGCATGAGATGGCTCATCAGATGGAGGAGGTGCCGGTAAGTCCCCTGGCAGGGCCTGCTCTGTCTGGGGTACTGGCTACACGCACCCCGATCCTAGTCAGAGCAGTGAGCTTGGAGCCAGCAGGGCTTGAGAGAGAGCAATTTGTCAGCTGCATTAGAGACCCTGGTTCATTCCAGAGTGGGTGTGAAGGACACACGGGGGATCTTAGCCCAATTTGGGGGTGGAGTGGGATGGATGCGAGTAGAGAGGCCAGAAAGCATCATCCCTAGAGTCCAAGTGCCCTGGTGTGTCTGAGGGGCTTTGTAGCTGCTGCTAAGGGGAATGATCCTACTTTGCGGTTTAGCTTCGATGTTTTTCTTCCTGCAGGAAGAACTAACACCCCCTTCTCCCCCCCCCATCAGTCAAAAACTGCAATCAGTGGGTGCAGGGGGTGGGGGATCCATAAAGACTCCAGGGTCACTTTCTCTAAAGGAACTGTACTTTCCCCCCCTTCTCTCTCCAGAATGTGGAAGATCAACACTTATTAATGCATGACCAGACAGTCATTAGAAAAGGTCAGTAGATGACATTCCTATTTACCTTTCCTTGTCCATAGCTGAAGTTTAATTTGTAGATGATACATTGGCAAGTTGATACATTATTTTGTTCCATTGCTTTAAGAGGATCTGTCTAAAGGCAGAAAGCCTGAACTTTATTGCACGATCGCTTTAACTATAGGAGACCCTTGGTTTTTATATAGTGAACACGATCTTAGGTGATATTTAATGGTGGGGGTAGTTTGGAAACTGAGTTGCTTCCTTTGGTATGTTGAGTACAAAAAAGCCTCTATTTGCAAACCTCCCATTTCGATGGGAAGCGAATTACCCTAAGTATCGGTGGCACCAGCAGACTGTCGCTGGCAACTGAATCTCTTTATTCTGGACTTTTGTGATACTAATAGCCGTAATAGCAAAACGATGCTGTTGTTTGTATTGCTTTCCGTCTTAACCAAAGAACAAATGCACTTATACAGGAACGGAATTTAAATGCAGATCTGGCATTTAATTTTATACCGACCCAAATTCCCCGTGTATACAATGACGCGGGGGCTGGTTTTTGCTAGGAACGTGAGGCAGAGGTAAATTTGCTCTTTCGGTAATAGTACAATCTCTAAAGGAAGGGGCTTGGTTTAAAATCTAATGAGGAATTAGTTAAACTAGCAGAGAGCCATTTGTAATCAATGGTCCTATAAAGCGGTTAGACTTTATCTGGACTGAAATGGTTTTTAGCTGTTTAAACAAGCGTAAAACGCCTATCGACTCTCAGCTTCGTTTCCAATCTTGTTTTCCTGCTTGCAAACAAACTTGCGCTTTGTAAATCAGGCAAGTTTCTCCTAGAAACTGAAGTGGGACTTCAAATACGTATTTATTTGAGGAAAAGCAGAAGTGTTTGTCAGAAACTCTGCTGATTGCCGAATTAGCTCATGGGAGAACTATTCTGCTGTCAGATACACCACCCCAGAATCGTGCTTTCTAGTGAATAAGACCAGCCCTTGCTGTTTAACCCTTTCTTGCATTAGTTGCCAATAGCAATGATTCAGTCTGGCACCATTTCGTTGGTAGATTAAGATGATAGGTTTACAAATATGCTCGCACTGAGGTTTAATGTCCCTTTGGAAAGTATGTTGTCCCTACTCATGGTAACGATAACCGAAAGCAAGACTAATGGCGTTAACTGTTTTCAGCTGTAGATATTGGAATATGGGGCAGGAATATACTGGGATTAAATTCAAGGGAGAAAGATAACTTCTCTGAACAGAAACTCTATATCTGGAGGCGGAAGATGAAATTCAATACTGCTTGGCACCCCCTAGCCCCCAACATATTTAATTGTTCCTGTTCTAAGGAGGACGGGAGACCTCTCCGTGCCTTTAGTTTGAACGAGTTTTTTTATCAATAGCCGAGGGATACTAGTTTCTGCTCTGCCACTGTATAGGCTTTACAGCCCTGATGTTCATTTTTATAAGCCTGAATTTTCCAACTTCCAGGATATGATGTCACCGGTGCATGCTGAGTTTTGACTGAACGTTCAAAGGAACATAAGTTATATTCTTAATTGAATGCAGCAACTTTTGAAATTTACTGTGACAACAAAACCAGCCCCCGTCCATTACTAGTCGTACTGCGGCTATCTGTGGCATTGTTAGATCAGTTACTCAGGACAAGATCCAGTGGTGGATGTTTAACACAAAGCTATTTACTGTTTAGCTCCCTTTAGACTTGTAATTTCCTCTTTTATGTATTTTTTTTTTAAATCAAATACCTGCTTTTCCACCTGGCTCCCACAGGTCCCATTTCATTAACAAAAAACAGCTCGCTGAGTCTCCCCTGCCAGAAGGATGGATTAATTGGAGTGGTGATAAACCCCAATGAAGTGTTTTGCTCTGTTCCGGGGAGACTTTCTCTGCTGAGTTCCACATCTAAATATAAAGTGACAGTAGCAGAGGTTCAGAGAAGGCTCTCGCCTCCAGAATGTCTAAATGCCTCCTTGCTAGGAGGAGTTCTCCGAAGGTAGGTAGGCTGCTCTCCTCCCTCCTACCCCCATGACTTTGGTAATCCTGTCTTTTGTTGTTGTTCCTTTTTGCAAGCGTTTGTACAAAACTGAACCGAATAACTGGTGTCTAAAGCATTTTATGAGACTTAAAAAACTAACACTGAATTCTAATGGGCTTTGGAAATAAAACTCCTTTGCACCTCTGGCACTTCCCAAAGTGAAGTGCTATAACAGTTCTCGCAACAAATTCTCATTCCCTGTTAAAATCTGATTCCATCGCTGGAACAGCACAAGGTGAATTTTCTTATTTCAGTGACAAATCATCTCCCTGTGGAAGTGTCTTGGTTACTATCTTGTGGTCTTGGTATTACTTAAAAGACATTTTCCATCTTCTTATTTTTGCAAACCGTTTAATTCATACTGTGTCCCATTATTATAGCTGCTATATTTTTATTATGGTATAAACTTAAAGGCAAAACCCATATTTGATTTGGTTTTGGTTTCTGACACGTGTTTTACACTGAGGGGTTTGTGGCAGAGCCTTAAAAAAGTAGGTCATTGAAAAACAGAGAACCTGGTTTTTATTCCCCTCCCTCCAACAGAACCTCATTAAATGTCAGTAACTCGATTTCCCATCTTTTAAAATAAGTATGTTCCCTTTAAACTAAATAAGGTCACATCTCTCTCCCTCTGTCTACTTACAGAGCCAAATCTAAAAATGGTGGCAGATCATTAAGGGAAAAACTGGATAAAATTGGCTTGAATCTTCCAGCTGGTAGAAGGAAAGCTGCAAATGTGACATTATTGACATCTTTGGTGGAAGGTCAGTCCTGTGTGTGTGTGTGGAAGGGGTGTTTTTGATGTGGGTGTTTTTTTTTTTTTTTTTATTTAAAATAAAATGACTTTTCTGTGTAAGGCTTATAAACTGTAATTCAAACACTGACAGAATGCTGATCGAGCCTAGAAAAACCGATAGACAGAACAGAGCTGTTTTAAAAACAAGTTACAGACTGTGCTGCCTGTTAGCCCTCCCAACGCTACTATAAATGTGATTATTTTTTGGTTTATCCCCTCCTCAACTCTAGTTGTTCATGCCATCCTTCAGATCAAATAGGGATCTCTGACTATTCTATTATATTATGTTATTTTTCAACTTGATCATATCTGAACTGTAACTAGCGAGCTCAACTATTGCATTAACTTCAGTTGTCATTCACAGAAGCCATTCTGTGTAAACTAAGTAATTTTACATAGTTATTTCCATACTGTAGTGAAATTGACAGGTGTGAGAGTGACTCCTTTTATACCAAACAGTTCCAAAGTCCCCAGTGGGACCTAGCTTGTTTAGTCACTGACGTATTAGAGAAGGGATAGTTGGGGGGGAAGCTTTTCCAATTTTGAGGTCTTGTATATTAGTGAGTTTGACTTCCTATGGGGAGGCTTAAAAGCAGTGGAGCAGCAGACTCCAATGAGTGGCCCTACCTCAATCGCATCCTCAGAAGCTTTCCTAATAAACATGCATATAAAGTGAGATTTACAGCTTTTGACTTCCTGATAGGAAACTGGAGCTCATTTAATTTGCAGCATGTTATGTGGTCCCTGTATTAATTTAGCTGGGCCTTTTCCAAAAAAAAAAAAAAAAAAAAAAAAGGCAGCTTCTTGTTATTGCTATAGTTAATGGAAATGGAAACCGCAATTTAAGTGTGAACAATACTTTGAAAATATCACTCCGTTTTTTTAATCTACATGATCTCAAAATACTGTATTAACTTCTAGAAAGGTAGAATTGGAAGACCAACAAGAGAGAGAAATCTTGTCTAATATATTAGTGTGTCTGTATATTCCACACATGCTACAGCTAACCTATAGTTCACAATAACATTCAGGATGTTTGTTTGAATAGATAGCTTTAATTAACTAAAACAGTAGCTTGTCTCTATTATTGTATTAAAACTATCATCTGATAAGTTACACAAGTGTGCAAAGTCTATTTAACTTCAAAATTTTACTGACATAAATTGAGATCAATTGCCAGCTGTGTGATCATCATAAGAATATATGCCTTATAATAATTTTCAGGTGAAATTCTATCTGTACCTATGAAACATAGCTAGATACAGAGACCCATATATTGTCCTCTGATACAAAGGGAACCAGAACAATTATTTTTTTGTAGCACCGGTTATGCAGGTTTTTCTCAGCGTCTCTTCCTCAAATTTGGTTTATCTATTACTTAGGAAATAACAAACAGTATGGGGAAGATCATACTAGCAATGGCTCTTTCTAAAGTGGGGGGTATATTTTGAGAATTAAAGTTTTTGCCCATATTTCTCTTATCTTCTAACAGTGAAGGTCTAATTATTGGATCTAAAACATTCACCTTATCACGTGTCCCCACCCCAGGTGAAGCTGTACATCTTGCTCGTGACTTTGGCTATGTATGTGAGACAGAGTTTCCTTCCAAAGCAGTGGCTGAATATTTAACCAGACCGCACTTGGGCCGTAATGAGATGGCTAACAGGAAAAATATGCTTCTTGCTGCAAAGTAAGTATGGAGGGCTAAAGGGGGGAAAAATGCTTTTTGGGTTACTGGAAGAATGTGAGATTCTGTAACATACTATTTGTTTTTTGCTTTTAATAAAAAACAACCCCCCCCCCCCCCCAAAAAAAAAAAAAAAAGTCTGTGAATCTGTAATACCAGAGTCAACATAAACCCTTATGGCATAGTCCTCTAGAATTTATTGGAGTTGAAACCTACGTGGTCTATAGAAATGACACTAAAGCTCTACAGAATAAAACAGACTGAGATCTTTTTCTAAAGAATTTTTACATCTGGCTAATTTTAATGTTGTATAGCAGGGATCTAGGATTTAATGAAAACTGGTGTCAAGACAGAGAACCACATTGACTTCAGTGGGCTTTGGATCAGTCCCATAATACCTCTTAACTACAGCACTCCATAGCCGATAATGTAAGCACTACTCTTTTTGCACTCTACAATAAGAGAGTGTTTAAAAAAAAAAAGTGCATCACATTGTGTATCATGCTGATTCAGGGAAGTTCACTCAGTGTACGTGAAATGAACAAAGCAACTTAAAAATACATCTGAAACTTAGGCCCCGGATCCCGCAGCATTTATGCATGTGAGTAACTTCATGTGGTTGAGTTGGCCCATTGAACATTCATGTGTATTGTTAAATTGTATTGTTACGTGCATAAGTGTTTGCAGGATTGGGGGGCCTACGTTTCTGATGAAGAGGGTAAATTTAAATGCCCAGTTCAGCTGCTTTATCCATTGTAAATCACTTAAGTGCATCTGTGGAAGTTCTCACACAAACTATCCCTAAATTGATTAAAAAAAAAAAAAAAATAGAGCAAATGAAGCAGAACCAGCTAGACACCAAAGCAGGATAGATTATCCTGTGGAAAGTGTGTGTACACGTGTATGTATATGTGTATATAAAGCTTGTCTGAAACTGACACTAAAAAACCGGCTTTATTCTATAATTAGACTGAAGAATATCCTTGTAGTGATGTAGTTGTAATAGAGTGTAATTGAGTTCTGAAAACCCTCTGTGGTTGCTACGCAGTCTGAATTGCTGGTTATTGCAATTTAAAGGATTCTGTATCTTGCTTCTTCTTTTCTTAGTGCTAAATCCTCTTACAGAGTGCCTTGCACTTTCCAGCATAAAGTATGAACCCTTTTGTGTCTTACAGGCAGATATGTAAGGAATTCACAGACCTCCTCACTCAGGATAGAACTCCTCTTGGAAACACTAGACCTAGTCCAATCTTGGACCCTGGCATCCAGGGCTGTTTGACTCATTTTAGCCTGATCACGCATGGCTTTGGGAGTGCTGCCATCTGTGCTGCCATGACATCCGTCCAGAACTACCTAAATGAAGCATTAAAAATAGCAGACAAAACATATATGAACACTGGCGACCAAAGTCCTGCAGAAACCAACAAAAACATTGATAAAATGGATAAGCACAGGAAGTAAAATGAGGGAAACCAGACTTTCAAACTGTTCCTCCAAAACACAGACTGGGATCTTCTTGCCAATGGGGCATGTAGAAATTTGGTTACTTTCCCTCCCCCCTCTCTTTTTAAAACAACAAAACATCTTATTCAGGATCTTCAATCCCTCTGGATCTGTATGACAAGTCTTTCTAAAGCTGCAGTACCTCCCTTAACTGTGGAATCCGTTACCAGAAGATAAGTACTGGTGCAAGTGTATTAAAATCCTTTGCTGTTAAAGTGGTGCTATAAAGTCTTTGGTGGAAATATACTAAGAGATATGTAGAGTTTTCAAACATCTAAATATCTAGTGGTGACAAGCTACTGTGTATATTTTTTTGAGATATGGATTTTGGATGGGATACTCTTCATTATCTGGAAAAACTTCAGGTTTTTAGTCTTTAAAGCCAACAATAACTATAATGCAGTATTAAACAAGGTATTTAGATTTATGTACATGGTGTATTTTATAAACACATGACAAACTCCAAGATCATTCTGTTTTTGCTTTATTTTCAGCTGACCGTAGGAAAAAACTGATATCAGCATAGATGAAAGAGCTATTTGATGCATTTGACGTGCTTATTTTAATTCTTATTTTTTATGGAAATATTCAGGCTTTTAAAAATTGCAGTTGCCCACAGTGGAAATCCTTTTTTTAAAAACAAAACCCCAAAAAGAATTGCTAGTGCAAACTGAAAAAAAAATGCTTTTAGAAAATCTTTTTCTTTGTCTAAGGATATTGCAGCTTTATTCACATATTTATATCAGGTCTTGGTTTTTAAATTGAAAAAAAAAACTTGAAAAAATAGGCATATACTGTAACTTTTTTTTTTTTTTTAAACATTGTATGCCTATTTAGGGAAAAAATATATATATAAATATATTTCCAGGGAGACTTTATGTGTATTAAGGGAAACAGTGTGTTGAATGTACATATTTATTTATGTGTAATTTAATGGGATTTGTAAATAATGGTGAACTTTTTTAATACTACTTTTTTTTTTTTTATAAATGGGTTTCAAATTTTAATTTTGGTAAGTATTTCAAAGGTAATGGGGTAAGCTAAATACATCTTTAGGTTTATGCACAGGTATGTTATACAGGGTATTTAAGATTTTATTTTTTAATTTTATTTTAAATTCTCAATTCTTGCCACTGAAGATTAAATTTAATCTAAGGGGTATGTTCACAAAGCAATAATTTTTGTGTACCATTCACCTAAGAACGGAGTAGAATGAGTGCATGAGGTACGGTGCGTATGCGACTAATGGCGGTTCTGAACTACTCTTTGCATATTTGTATATGTTCCCAATATAATTCTGATGTATATGATAACCATATAATAAAAGTATTCTGGATAGAAGCACTGAATGTCTTGTTACCCGGAAAGTGTTTTCTTTCCATATTTTGTCAATATGAGACACTAGAGGACGTTGTGTATTGTTGTAATTACAGCACTTTGTTCAGATTAACAGAACAGAAATATCTAGTTGTTTGCCAGTAAAACTAATGGTTTCAATTAAATGAGTCATGTATCTCCAAGAAGTTTTTAAGCCCTCCGTATCATGCCATCTGCCTATTTAAACTAGAGCCACATTTTAAGGCTTCCTTCTCATAAAAATCTGACCCAAGAAGCTTTACATTTAAATTTGATTAATCAGATGATTATACTCTATATGTTTAATGATAAATGCTTGCAAATACCTTGAATGTGAAACTGGATATCTGACTTCCGGTATTAGCCCCATTTTATAGATTGGGAGGGGGGGGAACTGAGGCTTGGAGAAGCTTGGCTAGAGTGCCTAAGTCACAAGAGAAGTCTATATCAGGACTGGGAGCAGAACCCTCTATGTCTAGAGTCTGTGTGGTGGTACCTTACCCATGAAGCTGTCCTGCAGAAACTGGAATAAGTTTCTTTAATTAAAAAAAAAAAAAAAAAAAAAAAAAAAAAATCTTGGAGGCAAATATTCACACGTTCCCATAGGCCCTCAGCACCTAGTTAGGATGACTGGATATTGCAAGATTTGGTATAGAACTGAGAGTGAAGAATGATGACACCAGAGTGAGGTGACTGCATGCTAACAGCTCAAAAAACAGACGGCAAATAAGAACCCCAAATGCATCTTTTTTAAAAACAACAAAAAGTCCTCAGGGTGGGTGGGTGGTTTTGTGTGTTGCGGGGGGGGGGGGGGGCGGCAGAGGCTGATTCATGAAGTTTTGAATACTTGGGATGGGCAATCTTGGAAAATATGCTTAACAGCTGCTTAATATAAAAATATGCTTAAACTTATTTGTAAAGTAGTGCCCTGAGGCCCCAATGTAGATGTGGGGAGGACGACCCATTTTGCTAGGCATGAATCTGGAGTAAAGATGTTGTCTGCCCTAAAGACCTTGCACTCTAGGTAGATGTGGCAGACAGGTGGAGAGTTGAGCTGCTTGTAAGGTCTCCAAATTTTTTTTCGGGAGACAGAAAGAGGAGGTTGGTATTTTGATTTTTTTTTTTTAATTGCTACAAAGAAGGCCTTTCAATTAAATGGATTTTTTTTTAAATGAGATTTTCCATTTCTGTGAGAACTTATTTTGAAAACTTTGAAACAATTTGAAAACAACTTCTTCCCTCTTGTTCTTGTGTGTGTGGGGGGAAGGGGGGGGAACAATCCTACCTTCTCTCACTATTTCACTATATCCACACACACACAGAAGGGGGAAAGTAAGTGTGTGTGTGTGTGTGCTGGCTTCCCCTGCTTTCCAATGAAAAACGGGAGAGGAGAGTGGGAAAGAAGGAAGCACTCCCCTCCCAATTATTTATTTTTTTCTTTAATAAAATATAGTAACCTTACCCCCTTTCCCCCCCCCCCCCCCCCCCCCCCGGCGCTTGATCGGCTGTAGGGGGAGGGGAAACAAACAAGAAAAGATGAAGTAATTTTGTCTTGGGTCATCCAGAAGATCATTAGCAGAGCTGGGAAAAGAATCTAGGTCTTGTGAGTCCCAGTTTTTGTTCAAAGTACAGGGGCATCACAATTTAATTTTTTTCTGCAGAACTGCCCCTTCAGCGTACTACAGCAGGATGCTTTAGATTAGCTCCCAGACAATGGAATCTTGCTTTTTATTAATGCACAAAATCAAGCTCTGAAATAATTGCCCCCTGGGATAGGAAATAAGGATGTTTTCTATTTATTCCTATGTGCATTCGAGCAAAACCAGCCAATTGTGTAGCGGACTGACTAGTTGTTCTATTTATATGTCAGAACATTAGGAAAGTTGAGTTTCCATTAACTTAATGCCTTTGTTGTACTGTATATTTCAGATATTACATTATTTGAGGCTCGATTACCAAATCAGCAGTCCCAATGATATAATAGAAGAGAACATTGTTCTTGTACGACATTAACTCAACAGAATGGCTAAATTGTGTGACCTGAAGTCATCTGTCATCCAAAATTATTAGTCTACTAAACTACTGTAAAGTTTTCCCTAACTTTTATAAGAAGCTTGACTGCTAAACAATACCGTCAGAGCAGCTAACAAAATACCCTAGAGACCAGCTGACATTCAGACTTCCTCTGTTCTGAGTGCCTCAGAATTTCTCCTTTTGGGTTGTAAATTTCTGGTCTTGGCTCCATATAATATGTATATTTCAGAGCTGTTTGAAAAATAGGATTTCTTCTTCCATGGGAAATCCTGAGATTATGAAAAGTTCTTTCATTCCATATAAGGATGAAAATTAGAAATCTCTGAATTTTTCACAAGGAAATACCCGAGAAAATTATTTTGACATGTTTTGATAAGGGCAAAACATTTAATTTAAAAACGAATGACATCAAAATGAAATATTTTTGACCTCGTTGAAATGAAATGGTTGGATCATTTCCCTACCTTTAAGCTGTTTAAGCCAGTCTCACACTCTGAAACTCGGAATCTGCCTCTTTCCCCTTCATTGGCTATATGGCCACTTGTGGCTGGTCCCTCTTCACTCCGTTCTCTTTCCACTGCATCTCTGAGGTGGCCCAACCTCACACACGCTTGCTCACTGTCTTGCCATCTCCTTCACTTTCCTTTTCCCAACTCCTCTGTTACCCAAGCAAGCTCTCCAGCTGCCTAATACAAAGATTTTTGTAGCAAAAGTAAAACAAATATATATAATTTTTTTTTAAGTAGGCCTGACTTTCCCTCTGTTGCAACTCCTTTCCTTCTGAGTGGTATGTTTTGAGGTCGTAAATTATTCTGGGTATGGTTGTCTCCTTATGTGTCTGTTCATAGCCTTGCACATTGGGGCCCTGATCCTGAGTCAGGCCTTTGGGTGCCACTACAATAATAGTACAAAATGTTACCTTACAGGAGTGACTGGGGCACATGTTGCAAAGTACTTCCTCATTGATTGTTTTTAATAAGGGATAGGTAATGTCAGAATTTGTTGCAGCACTTCTGTCTGTTCTTTAAAGAACAGCAGGAGAGAGGAGGCATTAATAATTTCAGCTCACAAAAATACAAGCTCCTTAAGGCATGTTTGCTTGTCAAAGTCACCATACGGGGCAAAACCTGGACACAACTTTGGTGAGTGGTTTGTGGACCCTTTGGAAATCTGTCCCTAAGCATGATGGCAGCTGTGTAAAATGCTTTTGCACCTGTTGTGTCTGCAAACTCGCATTTGTTCGTGCAAACAGGACTTTGCTCATAAACAATGGGTATAATAGGTGCAATGGGTCTTGATGTATTTTGCATGGATTCTGCAGTTGTGTAGTTTTTCTGTAAAATTTGACCCTCCAGGCCTTAATCAAAGTGCAGCACACTGGATCTCAACCAGAACTACAGCTCTAAACATCTGTACTGCTGCATGAGTCCTAGAGAAGCATTGTTCATGGTGACTACTGTTGTTGCTGCCCCCATTACTTTAATGATGTATTATTACATCTACAAGTGCAAATAACCTTGGCCCTGTGCTGGAACAGTATTACTAAATGGATACTTGCAGTGGGGTGTATCCTGTATCATCCACTTTCTTTGGTTCCCTCCCTCTTTCATTTTCACTTTCATGGCATTAGATAAGTAAACTTTGTTCAAGGTTTAGATGTCATGGTGAATTCATTGGATGTACTTACATTTCTTCCAAGGATTGTACAGTTAGTTCCTATGTGCTTTTTATTGTGTAAGTGTAACCCACACACCTTCTGGGTGTGGTGGTCTGTGCCATCGAGTGGCACTGAACCCACTTAGAGAGAGTTGGCTTTTGGCTCATGTGCTGAGCTCCAGAGGTCCCAGGTTCAATCCTGCCCGCTGATGACTGGCGTCTGGCAGTGTTATATAAGTTCTTAGCCACAAAAATTCCATTTGTCCTTACCATTGGCAAACAGCCCTCCTAGCTGAGATCCAGGGGAGGTTCTGTTTGTAGGCTATGCCATGTCACATTTTCTGAATAGCTCATTTGATCAGCAACACCTTTTCCTGTAACCTTAAATCTAAACCACATAGCCATATGCATGCTGTACCAATCTACTGTGCAACATGTTTGTTTACCAACACAGTGGAATGTTCTGAGTTGCATGAAAAATAAAACCCCAGAAAGAACGTGACTGTTTCTGGTAAGTTTTAGAGCCCATATTTTCACAATATTTAAATATTGTGGCAGGCAGCATAGGCGCAAGGGAATAATTACAGTACATCTTTTGGTGCAGAGGTGTAATAAAAAGAGCACTTCTAGACCGTCCTTGCCAATGAGGGAAAAGTTGAAGGGCAGTGTTTATGAATTTCAACACCACACTCCACTTAGAAAAATGCCTAGCTCTTATATATAGTGTTTTCGTCAGTAGAGTTCAAAGTGGTTTAGAAAGGAAGTCAGTATCATTATCTTCTTTTACAGATGGGGAAACTGAGGCATAAAAGGGGACTGGGACTTGATAAAGCTCACCAAACAGGCCAGTGGCAGATCCAGGGAAAAGTACTCCGGATTCCTGTGTCCCAGTCTAGTGCTTTATCCACACTGTTCTGACGATAAACTGGTGCATGCAATGCAAAATTGCTTTATTAAGCACCTCATTGCTAGCTGTGCAATGCTATTATTTCCAAAGGTTGCCCTTGTCAGTGCTTTGATTTATTCAGAGGTGATACCATGATTTCTCATAACAATACGTTGCAGCATGAGGATTTGAAAAAATAGATCTACCCCTAACTGCAATAACAATGTTCAAACAGAATGCAAGCAATAGGAACAATGAAGCTATTAGGCAACGTCTTCAGTCTCTCTCTCATGTTTGACCTGCTCTTTGCTCCAGTAGACAAGACATGCAAAGCCCAGGAGAGGAAACAAAGGCATAGAGAAGTGAAGTAACTTGACTAAGGCCCCCTGCAGACCAGTAGCAAAGCCGGCAATAGAGGCCAGGTCTCCCAACTCCCTGTCTAGTGCCCTATCTTCTAGCCAATGGCACCCCAGAAAGTAAACCTATGAGAAATGTAGACTTCAAGACAGAATTTGGTGTAACTTTTTATTGTGGACTTTTTAAAAGGATGGTAAGCCCTTAAAAGGGAAAGTGCACTTTTCACTGTGGCCACCTATCCATATATTTAGCTGCTTTGTTTGTGCATATAATGCACAAGAGGGATTTGAAATGTTTTGCTGTGTGAAAATGCATTAGAATGAAAAGCATGTCTGTGAGGCACTAAAATACAGAGCTAAATGAAATCATTACACGTCTGAATTAATTAAAATCTGTATTGCCCCTACATTTCTACAACAATGTTGCTCCATATTTAATGGAAAGTTGTTGAGCTAAGGAAAGTAGATGGGTAAAAGAAGGCCATTTATGCCTAAAATGTCAGGAAAGCATGTTTTTATAGGTAATTAATTACATGTTCCAAGAAGCAGTTTAGTGGTTTGAGCAGAAGGCTAGGTCCTACGCTTTCAAGAGTGATGAGTGATTTTTGGGTGTCTGAAATTTTGGGCACTCAACGTGAGATAACTCAAAAGGGCACAATTTCCAGAAAGTGCTGAGCATTTATCCTCTGAAGTTAGTGCCCCTTTAAGATAGCTGAAGTTTGACACCCAATTAAAATTCAAGCACCCTACAGGACTTAAGCACATGCTTAAGTGGTTTCCTGAATCAGGGACATAATGGGAAAAGTTCCCAAGGCTCATTTTTTTTAAACTACAACTCCCAAGTCAGAGGCCCCAGTTACAGCACTGTTGAGAGTTGCAGCATAGATGGGACCAGGACATATCCTGATAACAGGTGTAAATCCTTGGCCTGGTCAGGATTTTAACCTGGTTAAGGAGACACAGATAAGTCCTATCTATGTTACACCTTTTAAGGATGTTGTAACTGGGCACATTGCCTTAGCTAGACATGTAACAGGGCTAGGGCATTAATTATAGGTACCTTCTCTCTACACAGCAGAATTTACTGTTTCTCTAACAGTTACATCACATATGCCATTCTCAGATGTCCATACTAATCGTGAGGTTAGGAATTAGCCTTTGATACCTTCTTAGCAGCAGTGGGTGTGGTCAGATGTGATCTGGGTGGTGCAGTGACTTTAGTTCTGCCTCAGACACTCCCCCATATAAATGAGCAGTCAAGCAACAGCTGTTCTTAAGGGTAGGTTTCCTTCTCTCCTACAATCATAAGCTCAGCTTCCCTCAGGCCTTGCTGTACCACCAGTATTAGCCACTTGGCTGAGGTAAGGAAGGGGCCTGTATATTCTAGTTTGTCATTGTCAGGATGCAGACACCCAATAACATATATTACACTTTTGGCAGGGAGGGATAGCTCACTGGTTTGAGCATTGGCCTGCTAAACACAGGGTTGTGAGTTCAATCCTTGAGGGGGGCCATTTAGGGGTCAAGGGCAAAAAACTGTTTGGGGATTGGTCCTGCTTTGAGCAGGAGTTTGGACCAGTGGCAGATTAATGATTTTGCTGCCCCTAGGCCCTGAAATAATTGCCGCCCTGCCCCTGGCCTCGCTCCGACTCCACCCTTTCCCCGCCCCCATTCCAACCCCTTCCCCAAAGTCCCTGCCACCTCCCTGCCCCTATTGGATCCCTTCCCTAAATCCCTTCCCTGGCCCCGCCTCTTCCCCCAGTGCGCTGTGGTCCCCCTCCTCCCTTCCTGCCCCGCGAAACAGCTGTTTCTGGGCGCCAAACACCGGGAGGGAGGGGAGAGAAACAGGATGTGGCAGCGCGCTCCCGGAGGAGGTGGAGGCAAGCTGGAGTTGGGGGCGGGGCGCTTCTCCATGGGTGCTCAAATTTGCTGCCCTAGGCCTAGACCTAATTGGCCTAGGTGATTATATGTAGCTGGGTTGGACTAGATGACCTCCTGAGGTCCCTTCCACCCCTGATATTCTATGATAGATTCTACATCTTGTATATATGTATAGCTATTGTTCTGAAGGCTTTGGGAAATGCTGCTGTGGAAAAAAATCATATGCTCCCATGTAAAACCTAGTGTCAGATAATTAGGGCCTGAATTACTGCTTGCTATCTTTAATAAAACACAGCTAATGGGTGCAGTCCTCCTACCATCCTGGTATACAAACCACTGCACACAAGGTTTGTCTTATCTCCCCCTGCTTATCTGGAGTAGGATGCAAAGGGTGACAAGTTTGCACAGCTCCTACTGGCTCTATCAGAGAGAGGTTTAGATAGAGAAGTTCCTTAAAGACCAGGAGGGCTTCCATTTGAACTCTGACTGTGGTAACATTTGAGATCCAAACTGGAAAAAAGTGGCTTTTTCTTAGATGACGTGGAGAAGTTATAGTGGCTCATGCTAATATGTTTGAAACAAGAATGGTCTCAGACTGATATTTCTGAAGAATGGGGAAGATCAATACGAATGTTAAAGTCATAGGATAAATATAATATAAACGTAATGCTAAGAAGTTAAGTCCTCCATTCTGCTTTGAGATCTGTTTTGAGAGTGAGGGATATAAACTGCTATACCCTATCACAGCTTTTCCTCTCCTTTTGAAACTGACTGACAAGTCACTAGGTATAAAGCTTTGTCTGAGGCTTAGAAGTCCGTGGATCTGAGCTAAGCTTCTGTGTCACATGAGTGTTTCTGATGTATCTCAAAATGTGAGCAATAAAGGTGAGTGGAAAATTTGGATCTGGGCTCAAACTGCCCAAATTTTAGGATGCTGTGAGCCGAAGATTTGCTTCAGTTCTGCATCCCAATTCAAAATCTTATCCCTCATATCCCCGTCAATATGCAAGAGCCCAGTGTATTTGTTTGGCCATGCTCAGGCACTGCCTCATTGCTGACTCAGATGGACAAGGGCCACCTACTGAATCACCCACATCATTTCCTGCAGCACCTGGGTTCTCGTTGGAGGTCTCCTATCCATGTACCAAGCAGGCCTGAGCTTGCAAGATCTGACAAGATCACAGCTAGGGGCAATATGGCTGCAGGCCATAATTTTACATAACTTCTAAACTTTGCATAATTATTTTAGAAGAGGAAAAAAAACTGATGTCTCACTTTTGTACGTGAGGATGAAGATAGGAGGTGAAAGAGCCTTTCATACTGGTGTATTGAAACCTCAGCTCTTCCAAAGAGGATCTCTCTCAATAATTGACCTTGATGCTCTTTCAAAGGGGATTTTGCTGCATCTGGGCGGTGCTGGAAGGCACTAAGTTAAATTTGTGAATCTGATGTGGCATGTATGGATTAAAAAGCACCCAGCAACAGCAGCAAAAAAGCATGAGAATAATAAGGGAAAACATCCCTCTTGAAAGACTGTACATTTCCATACTCTAAATGTGTTCTAGCTCCATGAAGGGAACCCCCCTCATTGCAGTTAGGGTCATGACATGGGATCCTCTCCCTGAACTGCAAACCAGACCTCAGGAGTAATAGTAGCAAATCCAAAAAAATAAAGCTTTTGTATTTTTTCCTTCATCACAAAGAATGAAACTACGCTAATGCAGATGCCAGTACACAGCTTCTGTGCCCCTTAAATCCCACATACATCCTACTTAGACTGTAAACTCTTTGGAGCAGGGACCACATTTTTGTTTCGGGCTTATACAGTGGCTAGGTGCTACTACAATACAAATAATATTTTGAGGGCTTAACTGGTGCATAGGTATATGACGTGGTCCATGTCTTGGACTCCTAGGTGCTATTACAATACAAATGATAAATAATATTTTGAGGGCTTAACTGTGCATAGGTCTTGTGCTGGCAAGGAGGGGAAATATTGCCCAAAGGCGATTTGAGAGTCTTTTATTAGCTCTGTGGATATAGCACTCTGCTGCATGCTCTAATGTGGAAATACATTTAACAAATATGTGGATATGAGCAAAATGTTCACAAAAAAACACAAAGCCAACGTGGAACTGAGCCTGGGCTCTGATGTGTAGGTGAAACGTCCACCTGTGCTCATGAAAGTTTGGTGGGTATGGCCTACTATAGCCCTTATGTCCATGGAGCCAGTGAACCTTGTTCCCTGTAGCTGCTCCACCCAGAAACAAATCCAAGAAACCCTCCTTATTCTAGAGATGGTCCAATAACAAACCTTTGAATCTAAATACTCTCAGACTTTGATTGTGTTCAGATACAAATCTGGCCTTCCTGGCTCATGCTTGCTTCTCCCAGAGGATTGTAGTGGATGGTGGATGAACGTAGGGATGGGACTTGTAGGGAAGAGGTTGGGAGGAAGGGAAAGAGGGAGGTCTTCTGGGAGGTTTCATTTTGGCTAACCCTGCAAACCAAATGGTAGGATTTGGTTCACTAATCCCTTTGTGAACCACTCCATAAAGAGCTCCTACAGATATGGTCTGCTGCTTAACTTTGGGCTTGATACTGGTGGCCACGTTACCTTGCTGTGTGGTGTAGTACATGCTCTGAGAGCCAAGAGACAATTGTGTCTGGGAAGATTGTAGTTGAGAGAGAGAGAAGTTCACGTGTGTGTTGAAGCACCTATCTGCTTTAGGAGCTTGGGGAACTTTGGTTCCTAAGTGCCTAAATCCCTTTAAAATATTTAGGATCCTAAACCAATTAGGCATTGCAATGCTGAGCATAACAACACCAGCTACCTTTAAAAAAGTGGGCCATAGCCTCTCTTTGACTGAGTTCCCCATCTGTACAATGGAGATGATAATTCTGCCCTATCTCATGGGGTGTTGAGTATAAATACACTGAATATTGTTATGTAGTCAGGTATTACAGTGATATGGGGGGGGTGTGCATATAAGCACCATAGATGGGGGGGAAAGCTACATGGGCAAGATAGCTTCCCTCTGCAACGTGACTTTACTGGTTAGGCAGGCTTTCATTTGGCACTTCCACAATATGGTTTAAAATCTTTTATAAACATGTGCAAAAGCAGCCTGGCAAAATTGTCATGAACTTTTACTAGCCCAGGGACAAAATCTACTTGCCTTTCCGATGCTGATCAAAAACAAACAAAAATAAAGCCAACCAAACAATACCTTCTCCCCCCTCCTAGAAAACTCACTTGTTGAAAGAAATACTTGCCTGGAAGCAGTGGATGACATGAACTCTGAGCCTGCAGTAATGTGGCTTATTTTAATTTGCAGACATTTTTTTTAATCTTAATTTTTGCAGTATCTAAATCTTCATCTTTTGAAAGGTCTCTCCTTGTGGATCAACAGGGCAGATTGCATGGTTGTTGGCATGAGGATACAAGAAAAGCAGGCTCTTTCCTAGATGCTTCTTTTGTGGTTTCTGTATGCAGCTCCCTGAAACCTGAGACTGGCTTGGATTGGTGAGCATTTAGGGCTCTCGGGGTGTCACCAGACCTTTCCAGTCAGAAATGTGGAGCATGCTTATTATATAACACATCAAAGTGTGGATGCTGTGAAGTATCTTTTCCCAGGAATGTAATAAACTGTAGCACAATAATAGGTCAAGCAAGCCAGGCTGGTTTATTCTTGCTGGGTGTGAGCACTGAGCCTGGATCTGGTGTCACCCTGATGAAAATCTCCTAGCTGAACAAAATCTTGTGTTCTATTCAGATTTCCAGGATATAAGCTAAACACATACAATGCTAGCAAAGCCAGCTGTGGTAGTGGAGCCTAGCTATCCTCTAAACGTGGTGAGTTGTGACTCCTACTTCAGCCTATAGCTCAGTGATGGAAAAATCATTGTCAGGGTCTTTGGGGTAGGAATGTGAAAACTCAAAATCAGGAACTAGGCAAAGAATGAAGAGCAACTGGTCCTCTTTCCCCATCCTCTTATTCATCGCCAGAGTATATTTACTGAAATCTTTCTTGCTGGGGCCAGGGTGGCTGCCTCCTCACAATGTCAGAAGTGAGGAAACGGTGTCTAAGAATCTATTTAGTTTTTCCTTTTATGGCTTGAATTGGTTTCCACCATATACAGGGCTCACATTTTTGTCCAATAGCTTTCAGCACCCACACTATACAAACTGTTCCAACTCTGCTGACTTCTACATTAAGCCTGAGGCCTGGACTCTAGCTGTGATAATAGACATTTGGTGGTGTTTCTGCCATCAGGGTAGCTGGGGAACTGTCCCGCTTAGAATGATGTGACAATAAACTCAGAGTAAAATACATCGCGGGTTGGTGCACTATTGCCACGAGATTTGTTCTTCCAGAGGAAGGATTGATATTAGATATTATATCAGCTGCTCCTTTGCACCACACTGCATTGGGTATCGGGCTCCAAAGCAGCAGTAGCAGGACCTCGAGTCAGCGGCAACTAAAACTTTGTCTAGAACTGCTACTGGGCTGAACCAGTTTGGATTCCTCTGTTTACAGAGGCTATTCCTATTACTGCCAGCACCAATTTGGGGTACCATGACATTGTTGGCTGCCTCTATCTGCCCTCCTTGAGGAGAGGGATTTCCCAGAGTGAGGTAAAAATCATGCTGTACCTAGGATTAGGGGCTTATGTGGGCAGTAAACCATTCTGTCATACTGGATTCATTTGGGTGTGGGAGAAGAGGCTCCCTGTCTCCTGAACTAACTCTTAAACCACGCTCCCATTCTTTACCAAAGGATAGCTTCTTTTAGCACTTGCTCTTACGATTGCACTAAAAATAACATACATTTTGCAACTTAACCTTTTCTGCATCACAAATTCAGCCTCTATCTTACCTTGGGCATCTACATGGATTGATTGAAGCACAACTGTGTGTCCAGCTTAACTTCCTCTATTTCTGAGAGCTTTGTACTTAGTAAAATGATGGGCTAGTTGGCAAAAACTGAGTAGAATGGAAGGAACAAGTCAGAATCTGATGCTTTAATCTTTCTTACTCTTCTGGTGCTCATGAAATTGAGGGAATTGTAATCTTAAAGCCACAATGCTCCAACATTGTTTCTATCCTCATCTGATTTTTATTTAGTGTCTTTGTTGGGAGTCCCCACCATATGTCCACAAGGCAGGTGTTCTGCTGACAGCCAGACTACTCTCCTTGAAGCACCAGTGGAGTTTCTCATGTGTAATGACTAGGAGCTCATTAACGAAGGCCATGAACGAAATCAGCGGAGACCGAGTGCCTTGCACAGATTGGTCTGTGCGTGATTATTGTTTCTCCCTTCCCATCAAAATAGGCTCTCATTTCTGCATGATCTCCCTCTCCAGCTTTATCCCCAAGGGGAGTCTGAATGGACACAGGGCAGGGAAAGCACAGAGGTTAGCACAAGGGGACTCTCCTTGCAAACTGTCCTTCGCATGTAGTGGTGATGGCAAATGAAAAGAATTCTTCACAGTTTGGAGAAAACTAACCTAAGAAAAGCTGAAATCTGCTATAGTCTCCATTCCACTGTAAGAGAGATTCATTGATTCCAGGGGCTTGATCTTATAGTAATGGTTTCTCACCGTCACCAAGTCAGCCCTTCATTTACGCTATGGGTTTGCTTACGCTGCAAGTACGGGTGTGACTGTAGTCAAGGCAGGCATATCCTAGCTTTAATCTAGCTAGCATGGGTAATGGAGATGCAGGCAAATGGGCTTCAGCATAGACTAGCCACCTGACTCTATACCCACACTTCCTGACTGGCTTGTAGTTGAGTGAACAGCTCAGGCTGATGATTGTGCCACCGTGCCCACACTCCTGGTTCACTGGTGATACCCATGCTACCTTTAATCTAGCTATGCCTACTAGTGCTACAATCGCACCTTGTAGTGTAGATATGCCCTGTCTCACCTTGCCCCAGAGCCCTTCCCTTACAAATGTTTCCAGTGTTTGTATCGCATACCAATGTGCGGAGCTGCACCAAGATAGCTTATTCAGCAGGAAATTAGACCTTAGACATTCCTCAATCAATAGATGGGGAACATGGCAGTTGAAGTGTTCTGGATTTTGGGTTCTGGGTTGCCTGGGTGGTGAGGGAGATGATTGAAAAATGCCCAGTTTGTATGTTGACATAATTCTTATACAAGAGAATTATTAATGGCAACAAGAGGAAGCCAAAGGCTTTGGTCAGCCCAGACTGCAGAGTGGACTTCTGTGCCTAGAGATGAATAAATAATCCACCCTGAATAACTGATGTGAGGAGTTCATGCTTTTTCTGCTCATGGAATAGGTGAGTAGATTGAATACATTTAAGAAAATTGCAATGTTGTCTTTTTGGAACTATTTATTCTATGGCTCGATCACAAATATTCAAAACTCCTGATGCGATTCTTGGCTTGATAAGCTGCATGGTGCTGTTTCTGTTACCTGATGGGATAAATGTATGGTCATTTCAGACACGTGTATTAGCTTAAAATTCATTGTCTGCTAATACACTTACCGCTTTGAAAATGATGCTGTGCCCATTTGTTTGCCTGCTTGGTCACAAACATGATATGAGCATTGCAAAAGTGAATTCATTTCCAAACTTGAACCAATATTTATATGCAATCTTTTACAGTATTTGCCCAGCTCTAGTTGTGAAGGTCTCTGGAAGCACATGCAGGTGATTAGTAGTCTGACCAGGTATGTATCATCCCCATTTTACAGATGGGGAAAACTAAGGCAGAGAGGTAATATCGCTTGCCCAAGGCCATAGAGGGAAATCAGTTTGGAAATGAGGCTAGGATTTGAGAGCACCTGGTTCTCAGTCCTGTGCTAAGGCCACTGGTGGTTTGCAACACATTGTTTTTTGTTCATCTGTTGGATTCTTTCAGCAATGATTGCAGTAGACCTGCATTGTTAAAATACTGACATAGCACTGGTTATGGTCTCAAGCCAACAAGATTTCTTAATCCTTATGTCAAGTATCAGAGGGGTAGCCGTGTTAGTCTGAATCTGTAAAAAGCAACAGAGGGTCCTGTGGCACCGTTAAGACTAACAGAAGTATTGGGAGCATAAGCTTTCGTGGGTGAGGTTCTTAAAGGTGCCACAGGACCCTCTGTTGCTTAATCCTTATGGGATACCTTATTGAGTCTCAGTTCCAGTGTATCTCAACAGCCGCTTGTGACCTCTCAGTAATGAGTCACTTTTGCAACAATAAGATAGTTACAAGTTTGATGTTTGCTGTAAAATACTTTGTATGAGCTAGGATGTGGCTAGCTCTTGTAATAAAGTATATGACAAACCTTTCCCACAAGCCTTTGCAATCACCACACCCTAACTAAGCGCTTCCTCAAATATCTATGACTAATAACTCCAGAAATGTGTTCAATTACCATGACTTGTGGTTAAACCCCCCCTTCCCTCCCCCCCCCCCCCCCCGCCAAAACCACCACAGTAAATGCGAATGGCCAGTTAAACACGTGATTGGTTATTTGTGCACACACTTACTATGGCTCCACATGAAATCGTGATAATTGTGTGTGCAAATGATGTACATGCATCTCTCAAATTTGCACACCCAGTTCAGAACCTTTGGGCTCATTCTTGAGATGGTCATAAGATTCCTTCTCCTAATTTGGTTTTGCTATAGCTGACAAAGCTGCCTGACTCGAGCAGTTCTGAGAAGCATTGCTGAAATCTGATGCTTAACATTTCACTGTGGATTTTTGGCTTCAAAGTGATTTTGTTATGTCCCCAGAGCCTGGTTAAATCCTTAGTTATAATGATTGCACACTGAAGGGTGCTGTTACATAGAAATGCTGTCCCATAATGGCTTTGTTGCTGTGGAAAATCCGATGTTGTTTGGTCATTCGCTACGAGTTCCCTAAGCCATCAAGACATTTGCCTCAAGGCTACAAACACAAAGCTACAGGCAAAACCCTCTGGACATAATGAGTGGGCATTTATGCAGAACTAAAAACTGGAACAGCTGAGCAGTAGATCTATGAATAGCAAGCATGCCTCTAAGCACAAAAGACATCATTCTGGAATAAAAGGTTTTATAATGGTTCTGACATCTTGAATGTCAAGATCATGCTACGTTGTTGTAACTTTTTTATGTTTGTTTGTTTGAACCACATTCCTTAAGTAAGATTTAAGCAATTAAAGGGTATGAAGGAAACCCTATGGCAGTGTTAGGAACAAAAATTTGTCAATTGACACCTCTGGCAAGATCCATCGTTTTGATCATAATTGCTCTGGAACAAACCTATGGCTTTGTGCTGTATGAGGATTTTTTTCCAGGGTTTTTTACACCACTAGCCCTAAAAGGATTGATTCTAATGTTAACTGAGAAGTGCCCTCTGATGGAAGGGAGAGGGTCGGATTAACCATAACCTATAGGGTCAGGGAGTCAAGCAATACAAAGGAGGGTAATCAAACTCCGAGTGACTTGGATCAACAGGGAGCTGGAGGAATTCAATGTTGAGAAATGTAAGGCAATGGGAACTAGGACAAAAATCATCCAAGAGGTCTAGGAGTGGGAGGTGTATCCAGCTCTTAAGCCTTTAGCATAATGAAAAATGCAGCAGAGAGGGGCAGAGTGAAATAGAGTCTGGGGTGTGTGAGTGTGTACGGAGCGGGGAGGGTGAGGGCATGGTGAGAGAGAATCTGGAGGGGGAAAGGAGACACATATGCACCCTTTACTGTGTCCAGCAGATACTCTTGCTAGCCTTGCTTTTGACAGCGTTTGGCTATCTTGAATACGTAGGCTTTAGCTTTAAAAACCTTGACTTGACTTGGCCGAGGGGAGGGACAATCCTTGATGTGACTGCAAAACAGTTCTTTTTTTTGAGTTTGGATATTTGTTCCAATCCTTTCAACCTAGACCTGGTGTTTACAAAACCTCCAGACACTGCGATTTGCTCATCCCTACCACAATGAGCCTATGAACTATGACGATGAGAGGAAGGATGGCCTTTTAGAGGGTAGAGGGCTACCCTAGGACAAAGAAGACCCTGGGTTCAATTTCATTGTCCATCACAGACTTCATATGTGACCTTGGGCAAGTCAGTGAGATCAGTGGGACTCTAAATACCTTTCAGGAGCTGGGCTTTAGATCTCTCTCTATCTCTGTTCTCTGTCAAATGGGAACAACAGCACTGCTCTACCTCACAGGGGTGTTGTGAGGGGAAATATATTAAAGATTGTGAGGTATTCCCATAGGGCAGGGATGAGGGGCCGTATAAGTACCTAAAGTACATAGTCACAGGGACTCAAGAACTTCTTCTATTTAAAAAGACAGATCCAATTTCACTATCCAGCCTTTGTTTCCCCTGTGGCCCCAGGGCGATCAGGGTGGCAAAACAACTAGGGCTGGCCCTGCCTAGAACCCAGTGCACACACCAGGTAACAGTTTGTCTGTCCCAGTTTGTGCAGTGGCTGCGGAGCCACCTTACGGAGATTAATTACTGGAGCTGGTCGGAAAAACTTTGATGGAACCATTTTCTGTTGGAGAAATGCAGGTTCAGTCAAACTCGAAACTCCTGGTGAAATTATGTTAATTTTGGCAACATTTCATTTTGGAGGAAAAATGGAAAACAAAGTTTCAATACTTTTGTTTTGCAATTGCTTTTCATTTCAAAACCTCTTCATTTGGTGTTATATTTATATTATGGAAGAAAGCTGGAATCTGAAACATTCAGTTTAACCTGAAAAGAACTATTTTTTGAATTTTGCTTTGGAGAATTTAGGAATTTTTGAGTTTCATTCTGATTTGGAATTAAGCCAAATTTCTAAATCCTTCATGAAACAGAATATTCACCCCCTGCATAGCTCTACTGATTACACTAAGTGGTTGAAGAAACATCCTCCGTGGGAGGCAGGAAAAGAAAATCCATGCAGCTTTAGAGTCTCTGGTCCCACTCTCCCCTGCTCCCAGTCAAGTGGGGCTCCAAACTAGGGGTGAGTGCGAGTGCTCAAAGATCTCTGTTTTTTACCCCCCACACACACATACATGTGGTCCTGCTACACTGGTTCTGTTCCATGGCTGTCTAGAGATGGAGCCAGAATTTGCTCTGTTGTATACAGTGACTTTTCACTGGGAAAGATTCTGCTTTTCTTTTATGTGGCATTGTGGGATGTTCTTGTTTCTTTCCCAGGGCTGAGCTCCTGGTGGAGGGGCAGCTTCAATGGAAGGCCCTCGGCTTTGATGGTCACTCTCCAACAGAGTCAGAGTCCTGCAACATTCAGGATGAGGTGCAAGTGGTATCCACTTAATCTGGCATTCAAGCTAGCAGGGGATTTGTTATTGGTTGGTTGGGAAGAGGAGGGTTACTGGTTAGGGTACCTACTGACCAAGAGAAGGAGCAAAGGAGGACAGTGTGATTTAGCTGTTTGGCCAGAGAGATTTCTTTTTCATTTTTGTATTGGCACCCAGGCACTATGTGTAAATGGGGCACATAATAAACTATTCAAACATGTCAATAGCGGCTTTTGTCTTTGTAAGTCACAAGCTGAGCAGAAACAGAAGACTGGAAATTCCAAGGGTCACAAGTAGTGGGTCATTCCTCCTCACCCTATCAGAGCAGAAAACTGATCACATCTATATCCACCTGATCCGAATGGAAGATTCCAACTCATGTGCGGAGAGAAAACCCCAAGGCCTTTGCAAATACAGCAGGAGGGACATTCTTTTGCCAAACACATACGTGGTATCAATTCAGTCCTGTGAACGTGAGTAAGAGTCACTGTGGTTCAGTTTCTAATCTCACTTATGCCCTAAAATAGGTATTCAAATAGCAGACTCCCTTTTCTTGTCCATTAATGTGGATTCTGAGTGTAGTTGTCCCTAACCTAGAACTTGATACTGGGCAGGGCAGTGGATTTAGAGCTTTCCCTTGCAATAGAACTTTAGCAAATGATCAAATTTCCTTTCTGAAAAACACTTATCAAATATATAGTCCACAAACACGGTAATAACAATGTAGCTTGAAATACAATTGTAAACTTATTTTCTTTGTGATTATGGTTGGATGCAGCAGTTTAGTGTTTACCAATGTAAGGAAATTACTAAAGAGATGCTGGTGTTTACATTATTTGTGGCTTTTAGAATATAGTCAAAAGAAAATGTATAGTAAAGGCCGGTATTATGTATCTCCCTACCAATTAGAATGAAACCCAAAGTTTATAGAACAAAAGTTGAGCAGATTTCCTCCGCTCCTTGGCTTTTTCCCTTTTATATGGTTCAAAAAATAACTTTTTCCATTCAGCTTTTCAATGTGTATAAATGTGTAATTGTACTGGCAGAATGTGTGCAATTGTGTATCTAAGAGTCAGATCCCCACTCATGTTGATTAAAACTAAATCTGCAAGAATCTGCATGACTTCTTGAGGACTAAGGACCTATTTGTCATGAGTGAGGCTGCCTGGATTTAGCCCACAATTACCATATTTGCCCATGTAAATCGCAGGTTCATGAGCTGTTAATCAGTTTGGGTCATCTGTGCATACAAATCCTTTTTTCCCACGCACTTGTGGTTACTGTGCATGCAGATTGGGGGCCTGATCCAAGTCTAATAGAATAAGGCTTTGAACCAGGTTCTTGGTGCACAAATTCCATGCTCATTTTGCATACATGCACTGTACATCTAAATAGAGCTGGGCAAAATGCGTCAATTTTGCAACAGGGAAGAATTTAATATATTTGTGTTACTTTGGCCAAATTGCTTCAGTGAAAAAAAATTCAGTGTTTTGTTATGATTTGTTTTTGTTTGGTTGAAACTACTTTGTCTCAAAATTTCCTTTGTTTTTCCAAAAAATTAAACATCCTTAAGTGGTTAAAATTGAAACAAAATGTTTTGATTTGTGTCAGAACAATTTCAATTGACCCAAAATATAAAAAATTCAATTTGTCAAAAATGTTGAAATATTTCATGTTTGATTTCACCCAATTTTTTTTTTTTTAATTTTTCATAATTGCCAGCAAACCAAAAAAAATCCATTGTTTTCACAGGTCTACATCTACACTCTGAAAATCTGCCTGACATTCTCTAATTCTAGTTCCCAGGGCATGAAATATGTTAAAAGAAGTTATATGATCTTTCAATGTATTTTAAAAGCCATTGTCTTTCACAATACAATTCTCAAAATAGTTTTCTCAGTTGGCAAACAGCTGTCACAAATCAACATTTATTTGTTAACTTAAGCTGAGCCTTGCCCACCTTGATGCATTCAACTGTGATTTGATGACACTACATATATATGAAATTCCAAGAAGCTTGGACACTGCATGCGCCCTTATGTAAGTGCTAAGTCCTAGCACAAGCCATTCTTCCACTTTGGTTTGACCTGTTTCCGGACACTAGTGCTGTGTTTTTACAATGTTTGATGTATGATGAAAAGTAATTTAAGGTTTGTGGGGATGACTCACTTGCTAGAGTAGTGGATCCAAGAAACAAATACAGATGTGACTTCTAAACTCTTCTTTGGCATGAAACAATACCAGGACTTTTCATGCTATAAACCACAAACTATGTCCAGCAAAGACTAATCAACACTTTTTGTGGTTCAAATGGTCGGAGATCTTCTGACTTCATAGGAGAGCAGGTAATAACTGTGTAAAGATCTTTTGGTCTTCTACTAAATCTTAGCATTATTTATCATCTCTAGATTCTTCTTTAAATTTGGAGGTAAATTTTGGCAGGCTTTGGGGCTTGCCAAAATAAGGGTGGATTCACACGTTGCCAAGTCTCTATTCAGACTGGCCTCAGCACCACACAGAATGGGCACCTCTAGAGGCCCTCAGCAGGTCCTTTTGCATATTGAGCAATGGGGAGGTATTCTGGGATATGGTCCATGTGTTTTATGGTTCTCTCTCTCCCTGTGGCTGATTGATTATTTCCCTCTTTATCCTGTTGACAGCATTGCTGCTGGAGCCTAAAGCTGGCCTGGACAAGGATGCAAAATACACTGCAGAGCGTGTGTTAATTCATGCTTGTCCTGTCATAAAACCTGAATAGAGACAGAAATTAGCTCTTCATATTTATAGCATTAATTGTTTCTCTAAAATATTTATTTTTTTATTTTAAACTTTGCAGTATAAGAAACAGGCCTGAACCTGTGGACTGAGTTATAGAAACTGTTTGAGAAGATTAAGGTCTCTTAATTGATTACACGCAAATGGGTGTAACTTAATCCTAACCTTTCTGGGAAGAATTTAATAGGTCCTGTTAGTTATGCAAAAGTTGCCACAGTGTGTGCTCAGTTGAGCAACCAACTTCACTTGCAATCAGATCATCCCTTAAACCGACATCATTGACACTTCCAAAGTGAATGCACAAATTTAGAATCTTACCTTTCCAAAGTGTCCTTTGCTAGCACATTAATTGACTCCAGGAGTTTTGGCAACAGGACACGGGTATGTTCATCAGTCATGTCATGACATGAGATGAGAGAGTGGGATGAGATGTGTCAGAACAGAGCTGCATCCGCTCATGATTTTCATAAAAGCATCTTTCTGAATTTTCCATTGTAAAGAATGAGGGATTTACTCTAGCTGAAACACCTCCTGCTTGCTTCTACTCAAAGGAGAAAGGAAGGCCCGGGTAGATGATCTTTCATAACTTATTGCTGCCTCATCAGTTTTTCTTGCGAAACTTCACTTGAAGCTCTAGAGCTGCAGGTGGTTCTTGAAGGGGACAACACTGCAACCATGGAGTCTGTCTCCGGTGTCGATATCAGAAGAGACAGAGTGAGTTGAGCCCAGTTGCCTCCATTCATCTGAAGAAGTCACCAAATAAGTAAACAATACAGATCAAAAAGACCAGAGATACCAAAATTCCTATCTGCCCTTCCAAGCATCCAGGAGTTTGGGATTCTAGAGGAAAGCTCTCAGGAGGGTGAGAAGGAAGTGATGTTGTATTGAGTAGAATCGTAGAGAGTCATGATGTTTTGACATTGCAATATCCATGCTGAAGACCTTGTATATGTGACGGTGTGTTGAATGATAAGATGCAAATATAGCAATGCAGTGCAATGAAATCAGCTCGCCATTATTCCTTGGCTCTCCTAGTGATTGTTTGCTGATGAAGTTGTTCTTTCAGTCTGCAAGTTGAAGGATGCCTGGGTTAAGGTGTGTGTTTACTTGCAAAATTTGCAAGATAATGGTGATCTAAAATTAATTTAATTGCTTAAGGCCCTATATTTTGTAAGAAGGACTCAGTTTGTAATGTCAATTAGCTTAGAGCATTGTATTTCATTTTATATTTACCTGTTTTAAAGCCTATGGACAGTCTTGGATTAAATGGCTGTGACTCCACTGACTTCAGTTACATTGAAATGGTTATATTTGCCCCGTGTGAGCAAATTATCAACCATCATGTACTTCTTGGGGGGAAATGCTACAAGGTTTGTAGTATAAAAAGAACACACAATCCCACTCTCTAAGAACACTGAGACGCTTCCCTTTAAATGCAGATGCAAAAGATACTTTACTAAAAAGACATTTCTCCATCACCATTCACGCTTCCTCCTTAACCACTGGTTGGCCCCTATAAATCTCAAAGTATAAATCTTATTCTCAATGGAGCTGACTAGAAAGAGATCCATTCAGAAATTTCATAAGCAGCTACAAATTCAGTCACATCATGAGACTATAACCACAACCCATATAAAATGACTGATTCTGTTGATTACAAAAAATGTCTGCTTCCTCCATTTTTTAAGATTCGATGCCCCCTTGCTTACGCAAGGAACAGCTTCTCCTGAAGTGTCATCTTCCTTCAAGCATCTCCTTACAGTCCACTCCTTTTGCAAAGCTTTCAGTTTTTGCTATGCACACTCTTGATTTCTCATATTGCATCTGAACTACAATTCCATGCATCATGTTTCTAAACTACGTTGTAAACTCCTCAGGGCTCATTTTCAGCCGATGTTTTCCATGGAGCCTAAGGGAGCGAGGCATTCAACATCCATTGGTGTTTGCGTTTGTATTTCCCACCCCACACACACACACAAGTGTGTGAGTGCCTTAATCCCTTGGGCTTCTTTGGAAACCCTAGACTTAGGCTGGGTCTACACTAAAAAGTTAAGTTTAGCCAGCTGCATTGCTCAAGGGTGTGAAAAATTCACACCCCCAAAGGAATGTAGTCCAGCTGACATAACCCCTGGTGTAGACAGTACTAGGTCAATGTAAGAATTCTTCTGTAGATCTAGTTAATACCTCTTGGGAAGTGGATTACCTATGCTGATGGGAGAAAATATTCCCATTTTAAGTCCCGTTGAATGGGATTTTAAGCACATGTTTAAAGATAAGTGCATTTCTGAATTGGGGCCTTTAATGTTTGCACATTACCATACATTTCCCATACATATGAGAAATCATGCTTCTAGCAGGAGTTGGACTCATTGGTCCATGAAATTTGATGTTTGGTTTGCTTAAAGAAAAATATATACTTTAGGCCAAATATTCAACCTCGCCTTCCCTGCTCTTGTGTATACAATTAACTGCAGCACACATTAGTTTTATGCAGGCAAACAGCCATTTGCAGATACAGATTGGAGAAGTGGACACCCTTCTACTTGTGTACGCTACTATGGGGTTTGCACATGCAAAATGGATCCATGTCCACTTCTTTGAATGCAAACCAGTTGTAGGCAAAAGCTGTGCAGGGCCTGGCTAATAAGAGGGGGAACAATTTGCTGAAATGGGTTTCAAACTATTTATTTAATCCTAAGGGTCAGAAGTCATTTTCCACATCCTCTTCAATTGAAAAAACAACACAATACACTGAAACAATTCTGCACTTCAAGGTATGCACGAATTACTGGCACTTCTCTGGGCCTCATCATGCCTCACAAGACAGTCCAGGCTGGTACAGGCGGTTTTACAAACATGTAATTTTCCTTTACTTTTTTTTTTAAGGATCAGGAAATTGATACTTTTAAAAGGATCTCAACAGTGCAATTACATATGTTTGGATTTGATGGGAAGTTTTCTTTTATGGGTTTCATCCTTGTAATAGACTCCAGTGTATTTGCAAGTAAAAGCGTTACATATCTTCTGTAGGCTGCCTAGCTTTCTGAATCAAATGCAAATAGAAATGGGCCTGGACCAAAATCCCATATGCAAAATTCCCCCAATTTGGGGGGGAAGCTTGGGCTTTGATCCAAACTCTACTCTTCAGGCTAATTTATAATTTTAATTATAAATACAATGAAATGTTTCTCAGTATTTTAAAAAATTGAATATGGAAAACTCCTGAATTCCTAGATTGTGCCTATCCCACTTCTTTTTACCATGCAGACAGAGAAATGGTGTATTGTTGCATTCTAAGTAGGTTGGGACATTGGAAGCAATAGGTTGACTAGTGTTTACTTTTGAGGTTGTAGGAACATGTTGTTACAGATTCTGCTTTTGTATAGAGCATTTGCAAAGAATGAGTGGTGGAAATTAGTGAGTTAATAGTGGAGGATGGAAAGTAGCAGGATCCCAGAGATGGAGCTGCATGTGGGAATGTCACTGTCTGTCTCTGCAAATGTGTCCCTGGGATTACAGACTGAGATCTGTCTGTGTAAACGAAACATCAGGTATTCCTTTCCCATGTAACAGATTCAGTAATTACTGCACTTGCACAGTAGATGACAGATGTTGTTGTTCTGATGTAAACTGCCCTAAATTAAAACCCTGTTCCATTGCATAGATCAGTGTCAGAAACAAATGTTGATTTTTCTAGTCAGCCTCAGTTGGGTCAGTCTCAATACTTGGCCCCTCGAATAGGGACGAATGTGGTAAATTCTTCATCTCCGTTCACTGGGATTTATCTGTGCAATTCTCAGTGTTAATGAATATTGGATGGCAGGGTTTGTGAATATACCTGCTATTCAACGCTCCAGCTATAACGATGCATCCTATCACATTGCTTGTGAGTGCGTGTGGGTGTTACTGAAAGCTACGAGCAGTCTATATTTATTTTGAATTTTTGGTTTGTGTTTAGGAAATTGAACTGCATAGCTCATAAAAAGCCTAGCCTAAGTGAGCAAGCTACAGTTCTGGCACAGATGTCTGCTCCTCAATCAGACCTCGCTCTGTCAATCTGCCCAAGCAGCTCTGCCCTGCTTTTTTTGACTGGAGAGCAGAGTTGCTTGGATGGATTAACTGGGTGACATCTGTTTGGGTAACAGACATTCATGCTGAGAAGGTGCTATTTGTACACCTCTCTTCTTTCTGGACATAATTTCCAATTACAGGAGATTAAAACCTTCATGCATCATTATTTCACTCGTGATGTCCACTCCAAACACCATGGCATTCTGGGGAATAAACCATCCCAAGAACGTTTGTTGAAAGGACACATTTTCTGTGCATAGCAGTTGTTATACATAAGATCTTTTTCCATGATGGCTTAAGAGATGTAGAAATCCAAAATACGGTTTCTATTATAAAGAAGTAGGAAGGGGATCAAATTAATAATAAAAAAAATGCTGAAAAATTCACTTTTGATCTAAATATGTAAATTGTAGCAATGAATTTTTATCCGTAGTAAATACTGTTATACTGTCCAGGATGGTGCACATGTGGCTGTATTTCTTCTAATATGGTTCCAGGAAACTGCTTGTATAATAAAGTAATCTATAACTAAGGTACATTCTTTATAAAACATGGTCAGAGTGCTCTATGAAGGTGGGTAAGTATTATTCCCGTTTCCCAGCTATTTAAACTGGGACATAAAGAGGTGATGTGACATATCCAAGGTCACACAGTGAGGCAGTAGCAGAGGCAGGAATAAACCCCAGGTCTTCTATCTTCCAGTCTAAACATATTGCAGAGTTGCTTGAGTCATGCTGGCCATACGCTTTCCTGGATGCCAGGAAATCTGCATACTCTGTTCCTGCTATAATGCTGATGGATTTTAATGATTGTATTATATAATAGTCACTCCTAAGAATTCTGTTAAAGTAGAGAACTCCTTGTTACCTCTTCTGGTACCGGAAGAGAAGCTATTCTACTATAGTCTCAATCAGAATGACCTTTTTATATTAAAAGAACAACAAAAGAAGAAAACAAAAGTTGGATCTCTGAGATCACTTTGTATCACTAACAATCTGCAGCTGCCTCCAACTTGTCTCAATCTAAAGATGCAGTATGTAGAAAATTCATAAGACAAAATACAGGACAAAATCCGAACTCCACTGACTTCCTTAGTGGCAGGATTTCACCCACAACCCAGTACACCATGCTAGGGCTATGAAGGTCCTTAACCTACACCAAATTAGAGATGGGCACTAGCAACAAAAACTGAAACCAGATTTCTAATACCCCAAAGCTTGGGGGTGTTGACACCTGAGGTTCCGGATCAGTCCGCTAAGGAGATAGGTAATCATTTTGCAAAACTTGGACTCAAGTTTAGATTCTCAATCTCCTTCACAATGGTAGGGCCCATCCATGTTCCAGACCAAATAAACCAGTTAATTATCCACCAACACCAAAGAGGCTAAAGTAAATTTAAAAACAACAATAATATGACTCTCTTTATTTTGACTTACTTTTTGGATACTGTGGGAAATAACCCATTAAAGGAATAAAGTGCATGTGTGCGCCAAAGAAAATCATCCAGAAAAGCAACAATAAAACTCTCCTGGGCAAATACTGCAAAAGAAACCCTAAAGGTAGCCAAGCCAAGGTTTCTGTTTGCTCAAATTGGTACACAATGAAGCGTAACTGTTCTGCAGTCCTATGGCGCAGTCATGAATGAACCAAACTGTAAGCCTTCCCTTGCAAAAATTTGTCCTTATTTTGTGTCTTTTACAATTAGAGGAGCGTTCCTGGTGCTTAACTAATAATGAGCCCCGCCCTTTAACTGAAATTGCAAGGATAGAGTGCACTTTGCCAGGTCAGTGGAAATTCCCCATAGGCAGGGAAATGGCTTCCACAATGTTTCTGAAGTCTCAGGTTCATAAGGATAGTTTCTGAAAACCACATGGCTGACTGGCTGAGACAGGAACCATGAGATTTTAATAGGTCTTTGTCAGTAAACGTCATGGTGGGTGGGGTTTTTTACTTCAGAAAAGTCTCTCTACTCACTACAGGCTAAAGGGAGACTCTGAAATGAGGGCCCATGGTTTATGGGGGTCTTCAACCTATCTTTTGTGGGGGAGACTCTCTGGCACAGGTGATATACCGCCTTTTAATTTAAGGATGCTGGCTTGAATCTGACCTGGATTGCTAATGACTGAAAGTTGTTGCCGTGAGCCTTTTTGTTTTGTTTTTTGTTCTTTGTCTGCTTGAAATGAGTTAGTGGTATCTGTTCCAAATGGGCAGATGCCCAAATGACAAAAGAACTATCTTAATTGGTTAGCAGCTGACAATTTTTTTTTTCAACTTTATTTTTTGCTGAATAAGTTCTGGAAAACTTTTTTGTCCTGTTAGTTATTTGGTATTTGAAATTCTAGCTGCATTGGTTAGTTTTAATTCCGTAGTTGGGTGGGCATAACCCTTGTTCAAAATTTGCTGTCTGAATATTCTGTAGGATTTGAAAAAAAAATAATTTCCATTACTGACAGTAAATTCATTCACTAAAATATTAATAGAAAGTGCACAGACAAGGCCCAGAATTGAAGCCTTTTTTTTATTTGAGCAACTATTTGCATAATTTTTCTGAGGTATTTGCCCAGCTCCAATGATCAAACATGTCTCTTACTAATTAAACTTCCTTAATTACAAAGTCACTGCCAACTTAAGTCACATGTTGTCCCCCAAAAGAGAACTTAAATGAAAGAATTATAGAAAATCCAATTTCCTTGTCAGTATTTTTATTCTGTTTACTCTTTACACTATTTTAAGCTTGGATGATAAAAATCAGTTGTCAGTTTCATATTTGTATGTAGTCAGTTTCACTTCCAGTTCTTAATGCTGCAGGATTAGGGTTTCAAAAGCAATAGCACATATTTCTTTGTTTGAACTGGAATATGCTTTTAAAAAATAATAGTTTCATAATACTTAAGACTAATAGAATTGTGGAAAGATTTTTATTTTTAAATCAAATTAAAAACTAGGCCAAATTTAATTTGACAGCATCTCTTTAAAATGATGGTCTTGTTTATGACAGTATAGAGCAGAGGCACAAAAAGTCATTTTGTTTGTATGAAGTATTTCTTATGTATGCAAGACTGTCTGGATGTGTAAAATGTCTGTACAGGACTGAGTCATCTTTTCTCTCATGGGATTTCTGGGGGCTACTGCTATCAAAGCTGCCTGTGACAAACACATCTTAGCTGGTAAAGTGCCTCACATCATTGGCACATTTTATCTGAATCATCCATTAAAGCAGTATATCCCATTCAAAGGGTGTCTACTCGTGGCAGAGAACAGAATCCCCTAAATTAATACCATATTGGGTCAGATCGATGGTCTGTCTAGCTCAGTGTCCTGTCTTCTGACAGTGGCCAATGCCAGATACTTCAGAGGGAATGAACAGAACAGGCAATCATTGAGTGATCCATCCCCCGTCATCCACTCCCGTAGCCTTAATGTGTGGCTCATGTTACCTACCATTGAAATGCAACCACTCTTGGTGTGAAAGATTGCAACTGTTTAGTGAACAGCAATATTGGAGAGAGTCCAGCGGAGGGCAGTGAAAATGATTAGGGGGCTGGGGCACATGACTTATGAGGAGAGGCTGAGGGAACTGGGCTTATTTAGTCTGCAGAAGAGAAGAGTGAGGGGGGATTTGAACCTGAAGGGGGGTTCCAAAGAGGATGGAGCTCGGCTGTTCTCAGTGGTGGCAGATGACAGAACAAGGAGCAATGATCTCAAGTTGCAGTGGAGGTGGTCTAGGTTGGATATTAGGAAAAACTATTTCACTAGGAGGGTGGTGAAACACTGGAATGGGTTGCCTAGGGCGGTGGTGAAATCTCCATCCTTAGAGATTTTTAAGGCCTGTCTTGACAAAGCCCCGGTTGGGATGATTTAGTTGGGGATTGGTCCTGTTTTGAGCCAGGGGTTGGACTAGATGACCTCCTGAGGTCTCTTCCAACTCTAATCTTCTATGATTCTATGAGTAGCATTCAAGAACTGCAGACAGGAAATGAAGGAAATCGAAAATAGATAGGAGGAGAGACGGAGTTTAAATTTCTGAATCTGAAATCGTTCCACTCCTACAATAATAAAGGGTTGAGATAGGCTGCTGGAGTTTCTGAAAATCTGATGATGGTGAATAGCTTTTAAGAGAATACAAATTATTTGACTCTTTCTAGACAGTTCAAATTACCAAGGGAGGGTGTGAAATCCCTGTCACTGGATCATTTTAAGGACAGGTTAGACAGGCACCTGTCAGGGATGGTCTAGGTATGCTTGGTCCTGCCTCAGCGCAGGGGGAATGGACTATATGACCTCTCAAGGTCCCTCCCAGCCCTACTTTTCTAGGATTTCTATGAAATTGAACATTAAAGAATAATGTGCTTAAACCAGGTGAATCAAGCAGCTGTGCATTATTCTAAATAGTATGGAGTGAACATTTTGCTTGGGGAGACTGTCCATTTTTTAACTTCTGACAACAGAAAGGGGTAAACAAAAATCATACAACAAACCAGGAGAGGATGGAAGGGAAGAGAGAAGATGCTTTTTCAGAAATGAGCTGAACAAAACCCATAACAAAGAGAATATTCCACTGTCTATGCTAATATATTAGGTGGTGATGTGGACAGGCCATTAACTTTAAATACTGTCTTGATATGGGCCTTTGTAGGTGCCAATACGGAGTTTCTTTAGGAAGACTGACTTTTCATGCTGTTGTCTCAGTGGTGACTTCTCTTCCCTCACAAAAGATCTTGGATTGAAGGATTATTCTGATCTGTTCAGTGTTCCAAAGGGGTTGATTAATCTGAAAAACCTAACAAGACAGCTGAAACTGCTGCCAAAAACTGTCATCCAGTCAGCATTGTCAACTGCCATCTCTCTGTGCCTCTGCTACACAGACAGGGTTGCCTTTAAAAATATAGATTGACATTGCCTAATTCGGTAGCAACAGGGTAACTCGCTGGGAATGATTTAGTGGAATCTGAATTTTTCTTCTACCTTGTCACTTCCTAACAATTGACTTCTTCTGATAGCAAAAATTAAACACTATCAGCAAATCATGTCACCGGATATAATGCAGTGAGTTCAGTGGGAATGGGGATGGATCTGGGAATCTGCCTGAGGAGAAGGTGGCCTCAGGGGAGTGGCCCCCAGGACAGCAAGGGTGGACTTTGTGAGCCTGATTTGCCACTACCAGGCTTGCCCCCTGCAACATCATTTAGAGCCTGTGCAAAGTGAATGTAAAACGCTACCCAATTGGATTCTTCACTCTCTCACATATGCCGGTGGTAGCATTTTAGACCCACAGGTGTGAATGATGACACAAGGTGCAAGCTGGAGGAGAATCAGGCCCTAGGAGTTTCAAGGGCGGGAGAGTTGAGAGCTTCAACCTGAGGAAATCACCAGTGGAAGGAGCAAAAGCTAGGGACATAAACTGACTCATGTCTAACCTGCATGCTCTGCTAATGTAGCTGAGAGTGGGTCTCAGTCCCTCTCTTGTGGCTAGCCTATGTGTAGACTTTGAGTTGATCACTGCCTTCAAAGCAGTAGAGCTGACCCTTAACTCGAGTAGCAGAGGATGCTTTCAGGTCCAGAGGATCTGGAAGGATAAGCTGAAGAAAAGAACAATTTTAAAAGAAAATGATATTGTAACTGCAGCCAAGTACTCCAGGAGGTGTTTAATGGGGCCACCTAATTAACATCTCAGGCAGCCCATGGGACTCAGCCTTTGGTCTCCTGCTTCACAACACACCAGAGGTACATTGTAATGAACCCATAAAACATGCCCCATCGGGTCTTAATATTTAAATACAAAACACTCCTGGATTAACATAGGGTGGATGATAAAAGTGGTGCATCTAGCATCAAACCTGGGACAGGCTGTGTTGTGTGGTATGATTTATTAAAGATCTCTCTTTATGGGGGAAAACCTGAACTATTTTTAGAATTTTAGATAAGATCAAAGCCCTCCAATTAAATGAGAGGAATAACTCCCTTAACTTTGTAGAACACCTGCATACCAGCTTGCTTCTCCTACCTCCCATATGCAAAACCCTGGAAAGGTATAAACGCCTCCAAGTGCATCTTGTTGTCTTAGCTATATATGGGACCAAAATGTATTGCTAAGAAAAAATAATACATTGTAATAGCAATCACTTCTGTTCTAGTTCTTAGATAGCATAGTGTAGGGTGCTATATAAATCCGTAGAGTAGACTTAGATTAAATACACACCCAGCAAACTGGCTTCCCTCTGCCAATTAACTTGGAAATGCAGCAGTGCTTTATTGCTTTAGGAGCCAATGGCACTTATTGGTTTCTTATATAACAATTTGACATCCTTATCCCATCAAAAAATCGAGCATCTGTCTATCAACCCATAAACGTCTTCATTAGATCTGATAAACTGACCGTGGCAAGCCAGCCTGGGGGCTGGACTGGCTCCACAAATTGAACAATTTGGAGCGAACTATGTAAAGGAAGAAATGTACTCTATAAAGAGACATGAGAGAGCACTGCAGGATGCCAAGATGTGGTGCTGGAATGGTCTTATGGCTGGTCATAAAGGACTCTTCTTTGTCCATGGCAAGGACCAGATAGCATGACAAGGTCCGGGCACAGGTAAATGTCTCCAGAGTTACTGGGAGTAAGCTTAAATATAGTGTTATATTAGGCCCTGATCCTGGGAAGAGCTGAGCAGTTTTGAGCTACCAGTGAAGTCAATGGGAGTTGAAGGAGCCCTGTAATTTATAGGACTGCGACTGCGACTTAGTTGATGTTTATTCCTAAGCCAACTCCCAGTCACTTGTGGTTTATTTGCAACACTAACATACTGTCTCCTCCTCATCAGCTGACTGCCACCATCAGAGCCTTGTCCACAGACAGCAATAACAGACAGCAATAACAGACAGCTGTGGTTTCTGTTCTCATCCCAATAGTCCTCATACTATTAGAGTTTGCTCTCTGTCCGTCATAGTGTCCTCTGATTCTGGTCTACCCTCCCCGCTGCATAGGATAAAATGGACAGATGTGCGAGCTCAGCCAGTGGTATCAGGTCAGGGCCTGGGTTCATGCTCCTGGGTTCATGTTTGAGGCTACAACAGCGAAAGGCTTTTCACAGTCCTGAGCAATGTAGTTAAGCCAGCCTAACTTTGTAGTGTAGATTAGCCCTAACTCTTGCAGTTTTCTTATGAAAGTCGTGATATTTGCTGTATGTGTTTTGTTTTTTTAAAGCCCCAGCTCCTGGAGGCATGTGATTAGGGGAGAAAGTGAACTTACTTTTTTACTTTTCCTTTTTTAAGTTTTTAGATGTTGTGGCTGCAGAGGAAAAACTTCAGAACATAAACTAAGTGCATTTTAAAGGCTCAAAACCCAGAAGGTAAATAGAGAAGCCCATATATATATATATATATATATATAACAAACTCTTTTTTAAGCCAATCTCATGCTATATTTTTTTTTGGGGTGTGAATCACGATCTTTGAATGCTTGGGCTTGGCAGTGCTGGATTGTGCATCCAACCCTTTGTACCAGTTTAACCCAAATCGGTTTAAAAATCTCACCTTTACTTAAATCAGTTCAATTTTCTGTGGGAGGCAAGGCCTAAGTGACCAGGGCTGAGAGTCTCAAACATGCTCTACAACCATCATTGTTCTTCATGCAACTGATCAGTTCGTCTGGAAATCTAGCTTTAAAGCTTTACATTTCCAGAGTCTTTCTCTGAGTGGGCACCGTTACAGAACGCTAATGGTTTACGTATCTTGCTCGCTTGGAAGTTAGATTCCTGACTTCAGGATCGGGTACTTAGTGGAGTGACACAGCCATGGGATAGCAGTCTATTTTTATACCAGAAGTGAGATTAAAACCCAAAGCCAGACTGGCAGCAGCAACCCTGCAGCACCGCCCACCCCCCTCATCTGATTTATCTCTGTCCAAGCCTGTTAGAGCAAGGGGTGGTTCTCGCCTACATAACAGCCCATTGTAGCTATAACTTCGAAAGAGGAAAGAATTTGTGATGAACATAAGCGTGCTCAGTTTAAGAAAACAAAAGACTAGGTGAAAGCTGTAACTGGGGTAACTCTGCCAGCTTCTCCTAGTCCACTTTTGCTGAATTCTTGTTATACAATAGTAAGAGCTCTAGCAGCTAGCACTGTTGAAAGATGGAGGATTTAAAAGAGAGCTGTGATGGTTGGATTGGATTTCTGCCTATATTTGGACTGTATTTATTATTCCACTTCTATTAAGGTTCTTAAGTTATTCATAGTTGGGTTTAGACAAGAAATAAATAGCTAGGCAGCTGTGAGTACATGTCTGTTTGTGATTAGTCATTGCTACAACTGTTGTAGAGTGTTTGGATTTACCAGCAAACTGTTAAAATTACCACAAATGGAACATAATATAATGACCAATTTGTGGGGGGTTTTTTAAAGTGAAAAGTTGAATTTTGTGATATGGGACTTGATCTAAATATATGACGGGAAATACAACCTAAAGAGTATAAAGGAGAGACCTGTGTTGCTTGAAAGCTTGGCTCTTTTACTAACAGAATATGGTCTAATAGCGCACCTTGTCTAGGTAAAGGAGAGAGACAGTGAGATCACAAGCCTGACACTGAGCTGTTTAAGATTTTGCTCTGTAGCATTTATTATGTCATGTAACTCACCTTCTCTGGTTCCTGTGACAAATTTAAAATGGTATGAAAAGGGGTTTAATTACACCACATGGCAATAGATAGATGATCATAGTCACTATAACCTTGGTAACGAAGGGACTGATGCAAAGCTTGCTGAGGTCAATGGGCTCAGGCCCGAACAGATTAGAAAAGAAATGATTTGAATGGAGCAGGTCAGGAAAGCAGGAACCAAGAGTCAGGTGAGAAGGCAGGGTCTGATATGGCCAGGGCCGGCTCCAGCTTTTTTGCCACCCCAAGCGGCGAAGCGGCACTTCGGCAGCAGTTCTAATGCGCCACTTAATTCTTCTGTGGCAATTTGACGGCAGGTCCTTCGCTCCCAGGGACTGAGGGACCCACCGCCAAAGACCTGGACGTGCTGCCCCTTTCCATTGGCTGCCCCAAGCACCTGCTTCCTTCGCTGGTGCCTGGAGCCGGCCCTGGATATGGCAGCCAGTCAGGCATCCACTCAGTGTGAGGATAACTTCCAGTGCCTCTCTTGGGATTTAAATAGGAAGCCCTGACTGATCAAAGTAGTTTCAGGTTTCATGGTCTCTACATTCAATTGGTTGTCAGCTGGGTGAAAGCAGGGATGTGTTGGTTGGTTGGAATCTCCTGAGGCCCAAGGTATCATGACACTTGGGAGATCAGGGTTCATCTCCCTTCTCTGCTGCAGACTTCGTGTGTGACCATGACAAGTCATTCGTCTTTCTGTGCCTTGGATTCCCGTCTGTAAACAGGGATAATGGTATTTCCCTGCTTCACAGGGCTGTTGTGAGGGTAAATACATTGCATCTACTACAAAAATGGGGACCATGTAAATTCTTAACATAGATATACATATTATTTGTAGTGGGTTTTTTGGTAACTGAGGTAAATGTAGCTTATGCATTTATCTCCCACTTACAAGAACAGCTACTGGAGAGAATTCTATTATTAAGCTGCAAGAACCCTGTCAGCCTTGACGATTCAAAATTAGGGTTGCAGATATAGCCATAGAGAGAGAGTTTAAGGCCAGAAGGGACTCTCCGATTCACAAAACATACTGAATGCTCACAGCTGCTAATGATGTCAATAGGAGCTAGGCATTGAACATAAAAAGTGCTAATAAAAATGCTAAGAACTCTGGAAAAAAACAGGTTTTAGGGGTGTCAATCTGGGCATCCAAAACTAATAGACACTTGACAACTTTAGCCTTAATCTATTTTTGCCTCAGTTTCCCATCTGTAAAATACCACCTCATCTCCTGGGGTATTGTGGAGATAAAACTCATTAATGTCTTTGAAGCACTCTGATATTACAGTGCTATGAGTACCGTTAAAAGTCAATGAGGACATTAACAATTTGTATTCAGTGCAGGCTTTTGATGGTGTACGGCAAATAATGTGTGGGACCATACACTGAATGATGAGGATACCTATTCAATGAGCACTGTCCATTTTGTAAGAGAATGAGGCAGGGCTTCTGTGGCGAAAAGAAATATGTGAGCTTATAATTAAAGATTGTATCACTATGATATGTAGGCACAAGAAGATTAAATTAAAGTTGCTTAGGAAATGCTAGAATTAAAGGTTGCCCAATTCGGCGCGCTTGACTGTGCAACCTTAACAGTCTTTTAACATAGTGTTCTTTCTTTTTGATATGTTATTAAATATTTGCACCATGATAGCACTCAATGTGAAAAATGCTTTCTAAACTCAAAGGAAGGCAAGGCAGGGTCCCTGCCCGGATTAGCAAAAGGTTTCATCAGGCTTCTGCAAATGGTGGTAAGACTTTTGCATGTGCTCAATTATTCTTTTTCTTCTGACCCCTCTCAATGTAAATTATTTTATTAATAAAAGCATGCATGGACATTAGCATCTGTATGTTTTTATGTCCCTCTAGTTGGGAAATGGAAACAATACCATGCGACTTATCTTCCTAAATACAAGCAACATAGCTCAAATGTTGAATACTAAGTGTCAGATACTCAGTGGTCTGATCTGATCATCAATCTAGAGAGTGTATTTGAATATAAAGTTAATGTGTAGAATGAATTCAAACAGGACAAGTGCCTGAGTAGAGGGTAGAAGATGATCCTTTATGCCCCTGCTTGGGATATTTGTGCTGCAGGTCATGACATCAGGGGAATGGCAGAAAGTAACCTTAATAGGGCTGCTATTTTCCCTTCTGGGAAAATGGGCAGGAAATGGGCAGAGCTTTGACTCTTCCCTCTTCACCCCTCTCAAACACACTAGCAAGCATAGCGAAGCTGGCACTGGTCAAAGGCGGGACCTGGTCCCTTGAGCAAGAATGGAACCAGGGACTAAGTCAGAGTTCGTTCCCGGGGCAGCAGAACTATGTGTTGTCACTTATTCATCATAAATATGAGGGAAATTGCCATCCACTCATGCAACATCCATGAGCAGGAAGAAGTTAGATTATTTTCTCTGAATTATTCTCTCAGCAGTAGCTGAGATGTGTTCTTCCACTTTTTTTGAAGTGAAGTGTCTGGAGTTCTGCATTTAGTCATTTTTTTTTTTTTTGTTACCAGACTTGAAAGTAGATGGATGCTGAAGTTCTGAATTGGATGGGGAATACAGTTTTATGTATTTATAACAAACTGGACATCAGGAATTGTGGAATATACTAAAAATCTGCATGTGACATAGCTACAGGTCCAGGAACTGTTGCAGTTCATTCCAAGCCTGGTGAGCTCTGTTCAAATAAGAAGTGCAGTACCTTGACATTTTTGAAAACCCCATTCCAATCCTCTGTGCACGAAGGCACTGTGAATGTTTCCATGTACTGTTTGGCATAGAGTATGCATGGTTCAGTTTGTGCTGTCACAAAGAGAAGTCATCTTTGAATGACAATCTTGCTAGATGTGCATTTTGATTCCAGCTGAAAAAACTCAATATAGTAGATTTCCCTTGTCAATTTCATTTTAAAGAAGGCTTTGTTTTCTCATGCTCTCACTTCTCAAAATGAGCTCCCTGGGAACCTCTCCAAGTACAAAGAGCAGCATTCTAGAATATCTTGCGAGGAAGAGGTCTGTTTCCTTCTGTTGGGCCTATGGATTTATCTAATAAGATATTTCATATATTCCCTATTGAGGTTAAAGCCAGTAGGGACCACCATGTCATCTTCCTGTATACCACAGGCCACTACATTTTACCCAACTACCACAATACTGAGCCGAATAAGTTAGGCTAATCTCCTGAGGACTGACATGTTGTGTGCCACAGGCAGTGAACAAACCCACCAAAAACATCTTGGGGCAAGTCCTCAGCTGGTGTAGAGCAGTATAGCTCCATTATCTTCAGTGGACTTGAGCCAGTTTACCCCAGGTAAGGATCTGTCCCGTCTTGCTTAAAACAACTTGAAAGAACTTGCATCTTAGTGCAAAATAGACCTGGTGGAAAAATGTTCTTGTTAACGAGTTGTTTGTTTTTAAAAACTGGTATTTATTCAATCTTTCCATAGAAAATGTGAGCAGATGTGTTAGACTGGACTGTGTGCAAGCATTAGTTACTATGGGCTTGATCCTACAAATACTTATTTTTGGGCATAATGCTCACTACTGTGGGTGGCTCTATTGAGTTCCCAGTAGTAAACACTTCAGCAGTAGTGTTGGCAGGATCTGACCCTGCTGAATACATGGACAATAAACCTTTGCAGATCACCAAAGAAAACATTTACTTGTTGGGGCTGCACAAATTAGTGATTGATATATTGTGTTTGGCCCTTATCTCTATAACGATCCTATGGACTACGAGTGTTTAGATTTGTTATAGTAAGAAGTTAAAGGGTATAAACCCTTCATCTTCAGAGCCTAAGTCAATCTCTTACTAAAGAGGTTTAAGAAGAAATGTTCCTTGTGGGTAGGTTTTTCCATAATTGCCTACGACAGGGTTTCTGTCTCTGCAGCAGCTAGGGCTGACCACTGTGGGAAATGGGAAAACTGAACTAGATGGACCACCTGTCTGATCCGGTAGAGCAATTCCTACGTTGGCTAAAACCCTGCATTTGAACCCATACAAACTTTGTGAAAGTTAGAATCGAGGTCTTAAATTTACAGCTCTTGTTCATGCCTAGCACAAATGCACAGCTTGGCATCAAAAGGACTTTTTATCCTAAGCCTAATTAAAACAGGTTTAAAAATAACCAAGAAAATTGGATTTAGGAGACCTTCTTCTTTTGTAACTCTAACAAATGAAAATAATTCTGATGTATCCTCTGTATAGCAAATGAACTCTTCAAGAGACTGCCTGACTTTAGGCTATGCATAAGGTATATGTACAATTCAGAGAACGGAATTCATGAACAGTCATCCTCAGGAACAGATGAAAAGCCCGATAGACATTGGGCATCAAGTAGGATTGTGGCAAAGCAATGGCAGTGTGGTTGGGTCTGACAACCAACAACATTGTGATGCTTTGACAGAATAAGAACTTACATGTGGTGTCAATCATCCCTTGGGTGTCACTTCAAATTCATCTCTTCTCAGGAGGACATCCATCCCCATTGGCATCCAAAATACAGCTATCAATGTCACAAAGCCAAGGACAGAAAACATTGGAAGTAGCAGAGTGTAGGATGTGTTGCCCGAGTGTAACACGGAAGAAATATGGCTCTGAGACAGCGTGTTATCTCTACCCCAGAGGAAATAATTCATAAATGTGGACTAACAAGAGAGCAGTGAATGGTACTGAGAGGGTCACTGGAGCCCTGACTTTGGTTATCTTTCTTTCAGAGATTGGAGAGACAGATTAAAAAGAGTGCCTGAATTGCTGCATTATGAACTGATCTTCCACCGCTGGCCTCACGGGACCTTTGCCGTTAACTTCAGTGAGTACAGAATCAAGCCCCAAATGATCCTTGTCCTGGTGTGCCATTTTCCATAAATGTCTTTGGGATCCTCACATGAAAGTACTTCTTAAAAGTGGGTAATTTTCATAGTCCCCTTTTATAGATTAAGTGAGGCACAGAGATATGTGTTGCACAAAGGAAGTCAGTATCAGAGACAGATCTAGTGCCTAGAACTTCAGAAGCTCTGTCTTCTCTTAAAAAGGGTTTGCTAATATAGGTATAGCAAAACCTTCTAGCAGAGATGCAACTTATTCTGGCAAAAGAGATCTCTTGCTGATCTAGCTTAAACCAGTTCCCCAAATGGAATAAGCTATACTACAAAAGGATTTGTGTGTGTGTGGCCATTATAACTGCATCTACACTAGGGATTTTGTTCACACTCCTGACATAGCAATATCTGTAACACTCTCTAGTGTAGACCAGGTCTAACTTTCAGTCCTGTGCTTTCTGCTACACACTGCCATGGGATTATCTTGTCCTTTTTCTCCTTGTGTTCAGAACCCAATTTATATTACCTGTCCCCACTCCCAAAAAAAAAAGGTGCCGTCAGAGGGTTCAGTGTAGCTGGTAGAATTTTTTTCATCTGCCTTGTCGGTTGGAAAAATGAAGTTTCACAGAGAATAAAACTTTTGCCAAAAAATTTCACTTTTGAGATTTATTTTGGTTTTAGAAAAAATTAAAAATGAGAAATGTTTGGAGAAAGATGTGTGAACTTTCCTTGGAAATTGTGGGAAAATGCTCACTTACTATTTTTTTTAAACCTCTCCCCTACCCCCCCCTTTTTTCCCCTCCAAAGGAGCTTTTTTTTTAAAAAAAAAGAAAGGTCACCCCCCAAACCATTTTTTCCCTCATTTTCTTACTACTTCTCCCCCTACTCCCACTTTTCCCCCAATGGGGAGGAGGAAGTGAGAAGGATATAAAAAGTAAGAATGGGATTTTTCCCTTGAAAACAAACCAACATTTCACAATAGAAAATTTTCAAAAAAACGGTATTTCAAAATGTTAGTCGAGAAATGAACATTTTCACAAAAGGTTTTGAACAAAAATAAAATCTTTATACTGAACATTTTGCAATGGTGGTGGGCGGGAAGAAAATAGCCAGTTTTGACCAGCTCTAGTATATCCTGCTTTATATCAGAGGTTCTCAAACTGGGGGTCGGGACCGCTCAGGGGGTCGCAAGGTCATTACATGGGGGGTCGCGAGCTGTCAGCCTCCACCTCAAACCCCGCTTTGCATCCAGTATTTATAATGGTGTTAAATATATAAAAACGTGTTTTTAATTTATAAGGGGGGTTGCGCTCAGAGGCTTGCTATATGAAAGGGGTCACCAATAAAAAAGTTTGAGAACCACTGCTTTATATAACAGAGTGGTCCCTGATCTAAGAAGCTTACTTTCTGTTAGGTTGTTAGGTAAGGTGGTAGCAATTCAAAAGCAAGAAAGTGTTGGTGTTTCTCCTTTTAGGAATGTGTATTATTTAAGAAAAAAATACTTTCAACACCTTACAAGACCTTGTAAGCACTACTGAGCAAGTAGGCTGTACAGTGTGTCTCACTCATTTAGGGCTCTATACTACCCTAGACTACCAACAATTAACATCAGGAATTATTCTGTGCATAACCCTAAAGGAGGATATGAATCTTGGATGGGCAGATATTAGAAGTTAAACCCACTGGAGAACAAGCCCTGTGCTAGCCTTTCTACACTGTTCATTTGGAGGCAGTACTACACTTATCATACGTTCTTTTCACTTACATCTTGAATGACCACCCCGCCCTTGACACTGGAAATTAACAAATTTTACAGATAAAGAAACACTAACTAGTGAGAGAGTTGACCTAGACATTTTTTACTTTAGTGCCTAAAGGCCCAAGTGTGTGCTCTTTCAGATCTGGGACCAGTTCTTTTACACCAGTTGTTGTACCACAGCACAGTGTGCTACCGTTGGAGTTCCCTCCACAGGAGAAAAAATCTCGGATACTTTGGGATTGCTCCCTCACATACTCCAGACTCGCTCAGACCTCAGTAGGAGATTGCATGTGTAACTGGGTAAGTACACACAAGCATGTCTAAACAGTTGCACATGTGAGCAGTGCATTTGCTCACCTAGTTGCAGTATCTGTGTTTGTAAACTGGGCGTGCATTTTTGTACCTTTTGCCCGTGTATTGGTATATGTGCAAGTCTGAACAGTGGGTAAAAATTATTTGGGGGATGGAGGAAGACAAAAGAGAAAATGGATCCTATCCATTCTACAGCCCCACTTCACCTCGGTTTTAATTTTTCTAGACAGCACAGATTCTTGGGCCTGGTCTACACTGGAGAAGGGGGGTGGGAATCGATCTAAGTTACACAACTTCAGCTCTGTGAATAACGTAGCTGAAGTCGACGTACTTAGATGGACTTACCACGGTGTCTTTACCGCAGTGAGTCAACTGCTGCCGTTCCCCCGTCGACTCTGCCTGTGCCTCTCGCTGAGCTGGAGTACAGGAGTCGACGGGAGCGCTCGGGGGTCAATTTATCGTGTCTAGACTAGACCCAATAAATCAACCTCCGCTGGATCAATCACTGCCTGCCGATCCAGCGGGTAGTGTAGACATACCCTTGTACTCACATTCCAGTGTGCTCCAAACTAATTTTCTGTCTCTTCCCCATCTTACCCCACATTTGCTTAGTGTAACTAAGGTTTGTTGCATTCATACCGCATGGTGCACATATTCTGTGTCTGCTCTGGATGTGTTTGTGTCTGGATAGAGGTAAGATATACCACAGCCCTAGGCAATGTGTGAAGCGTGCATGGTAGTGACAGCTCTGAGTGGAAAGAATGACATTATGTGTGTACATGTCAAAGTGCAGAAGGCAATGCTTACAGCGTGTTCTCTTGCCAATGCATAAAGCTGACTGGAGAAATGAGGAGAGAGAAATTACAAATCAGAGTTTGTAAATGATTTCACTGTTGTTTTGGATCATCGCTGAAGAGAGGGGTCCTTTTGAAGGCCTCAAAATCCACATATATCCCTGCCACCCATCTTAGACTTTATATTGTAGACTTAATTTTGCATGAAATAAATGGATACAATTGGAAAGGTCTGGGCATAACTTGTACATGCCACTGCCTCAATTTGTGCTTCCAAAACTCCAATTGGATGACTGACTGCCATCTGCATCTGCAGTTGCCATAATTGTGCATGCAGTCAGGGTAATGGTTTATGTAAATTATGTTGCACATACTCAATTCTCAAAATCAGATCTTCTGAGACCACAAAACTGATCGCCAGTGTGTTTTTAATACTCTGTGGTGCAACCAGAACATTGCTGTGATCCAGCAACAGCGCCCAAGAATTATCCAGTTCTTTATTTGGAATGTTACAAACAATAATAAAAGAGCACCGCTCTGTTCATTTCAATCGAAAATGGGCCCAAAGAGTCAAAGGTGTTAACATGACCCAATCACTGCAAAATTAATGGTTCTGGGTTTCTCGTATAGAAATGCTCTGGGCACTTGTGACAATCGTGTTTTAAATAACACACTAATAAACAAGATCCATCAATTACCCCAATCATATCAAATAACACTTACTTATGATGATGCTGTGTTAAGAGCCGTCAGCTGCTATTAATTATTTACTTACACACACACACTTATAAAGTACTGGAACAACAAAAACTAATCAACCTCCACACTAGTTTCTCACACCTTCACTGCACAGCCCTTCCCAACACCCATCTCCTCGTGGGGAAGGGTGAATAAATAAGCATTGCAGAACTCCTTGAAGGCTAATAAATTTGGACTGTTATGACTTGGGATGGAAGCAGGTTTCCAAAGTCTATGATCCTAATGGAGTTTTTATTATGAAAGTGTGGTTTGAAGAGACCAAGCCAGCTGGTGTGCTGGGAGCTGCATTTCTTTGCCATGTACTGTCTGTATTAAATCTCTGAAGTCAACAAATTTTGTTTAAAGAACAGAGTGAAATAGGCATATAGATTTAGTAAGAACATGGGATAAGAGCTATGTTTGATTTATTTAAGAATGCTTAAGAAAACCAAGTCTGCCTGAAGAACAGCATCACTCCTGAATGTTTACACTGATCACCCAATATCATGTAAAAGCACAATTGTCAGGGAACATTTGTGAATGCTGATTCTTTCTTGCATAGCCTACTGTTGATGGATATGTTGTGCTGTGTATATGCCTTCAATGCAGTGACTTTGTAAGCAAACTTCAAAGCTCTTGTTACAGAAAACACTAGAGCAGTATTTCTCAAACTGGGGCCGCTGCTTGTGTAGGGAAAGCCCCTGCCGGGCCGGGCCGGTTTGTTTACCTGTCCTGTCCGCAGGTCTGGCCGATTGCGGCTCCCACTGGCCGCGGTTCGCCGCTGCAGGCCAGTGGGAGCTGCTAGAAGTGGCAGCCAGTATGTCCCTCGGCCCGCGCCGCTTCCAGCAGCTCCCATTGGCCCGGAGCAGCGAACCGCGGTCAATGGGAGCCATGATCGGCTGGACCTGCGGACGGGGCAGGTAAATAAACCGGCCCGGCCCACCAGGGGCTTTCCCAACACAAGCGGCGGGCCCAGTTTGAGAAACACTGAAAAATAGTATTCTGGAGACAGGTGCAAAGGCTTCTTATAGGCTTCAGTGGAAAAACACTGATGTGCCCCTCCTGTGTGACTCTCATCTGATTCTTGCTGTTACTGACTTTCACTTTGGAATGTTTGCTTCTATGATACATTAGGGCTGAGGTTACAAGAGAGATGGCTTCGGAAAGAGAGGTTTTGTTTTAAATTAGCCTTGTAGGGATCAGCTCTTGCCTTCCCCCAACACTCCTGGAGGTAGAGCACTTTTCTTCTCTGGGATTGCAGTTTTTGGAGATGGGAACTTTGGAGAAAATGGCTCCAACTAGGTTTTCTCTCCTCCTTGGTTGCTTCCCAGAATGCAGTCATAAGCCGTGGGCTGGCGTGGCTATGCTCTTCCCATTTGGCCACTAGATGATGGGTTGTTCTCCTGATGTTAATATCTGGGGAGCTCTCAGCTCTCTTGGACAGAGACTATGCTGCATTTGTTTGTACAGAGCCTAGCGCATTACGGTTGCTATGGAAATACAAATACTCATTCCCTTTATGGTGGGGTAAATATGGATGTACAATAGAGCCTCAGAGTTATGAACACCAGGGAATGGAGGTTGTTCGTAACTCTGAACAAAACGTTATGGTTCTTTCAAAAGTTTACAACTGAACATTGACTTAATACAGCTTTGAAACTTTACTATGCAGAAGAAAAATGCTGCTTTTAACCATCTTAATTTAAATGAAACAAGCAAAGAAACAGTTTCCTTACCTTGTCAAATCTTTTTTTGAAACTTTCCCTTTATTTTTAGTAGTTTATATTTAACACAGTACTGTGCTGTGCCGTATTTGCTTTTTTTGTCTCTGCTGCTTGATTTTGTACTTCTGGTTCCAAATGAGGCATGTGGTCGACTGGTCAGTTCATAACTCTGGTGTTCATAACTCTGAAGTAACTGTAACTGAAAAGAGCTGGTGCTAGGGTCAGGAGTAAGGCTAAGGTTTACTTTTCTGTGTAAACTTTTCTCACTCATTAAATATACAGGAGTCTGACTACCTGCTTCAAGGAAGCTGCCATTTTGTTTCAGTTCATAAAATGCAGAATGTCAGTGAGTCATGCTGTCTTCCTTTTATGGAAATAGTATTCTGTGTTGGTGCCCCACTGTGTCAGGTGCTGTATAAACCATAGAAAGACGCTATTCCTGCCCCAAAGAGCTTACAATTGAACTAATATAAGGCAAGACATAAGTGAGGCAAACAATAGGGTGAGGGGAGAATTGTGCTAACGATAATGTCACCTAGCTATGTAGTCTTGCTTCAGGATGTGCACATCACGATGGTCCTGAATTATAAACAAATGCATTTTCTTGCATTTTTTTCCTTTGGTGGTGCTGTGGCAGACGAGGGTCTTGGAGGGATTTGAAGGGGGAAAGAAGTAGGTGAAGCAGGATGTTGTGTGTAAAAGGCCAGTATGGACACAATCAAGAAGATGGTTATGAGAAAAGTAAACTGACAGGTGACTGGAGCGGGCATCGCTGGCAGAGTAGTGAGAGCAAGGGTGATGTGATCAAAGACAAGAGCAGATAAGCAGTGAGGGGCAGAACTGTGAAGGGCTTTGAAAGTGAGGCTAGGAAACTTGAAGTTGATGCGGTGGCAAATAGTGAGCCAATGCTGGGATTCAAAGGTGAGGGTGGGGAAATATGGCCAGAATGAAAAGTAAGGGAGGTGATCTTAGTAGCTGGGGTTTCTACTGACGACATGTGGCTGTTGGGAAGGCACACACATTTTACTCCTTCATTGATTTACTTCAGAAAACATACAATCTAGCCAGAAAAAACATACTGTTTGCTTACTGTGGATAGGCAATCGTAATGTCCTGTTGTGATCGATGATCACTAGTTTGGGCAGAGGGCTTCCACCTGCCAGAGGACTGGTATGCGCGCGCGCGCACACACGGACACACACGGACACACACACACACACGCGCACACACACACACACACACACCCCCTTTCACCAAAACAACAAAAATTGTGAATGAGACCTGATGTAGTTATTTTGGTGCAAGTTGGTGTGGGGAGACTCTTATTTCAGACTAAAAATGGCTGAAGTTAATGTTTAGCTGAAGTCAGTAACCAGTTTTAGGAAACCAGTTCAGTTAAATCTTTATAAGACTCCAGGCCACAGAGAAGGGGAACACCTCATGAGCTGTTTTATGGTTGGTAGAGGAAGGGATACATCACACCATAAATAGAAGCAATTTCAATGTCTACATATGCCAGCAGTGCCAGCAGGCCCCTGCTGGCTTCTGTGGGTGAGGAACTTTTTTTGCCTTCCAGGGCCATGAGGGTTTTTATAGCTGCTAAAAATCTTTTTTTTTTTTTTTTTAAACTTGTTTGCAAAATGTAGAAAAATGCAACAGGTCCAGAAAAACTGGAACAGTTCAGTGCAATTATTCAAAGTGACTGCTTAGCACAAATAAACCTCCTGTATTAAATCACGGCTTGGAAAAAGCTATGGACACAGTTATTGTGTAATATGAAAAATGAAGCTGTTGTCAACCCCTTTCATGAGAAATCATGGCTCAGAAGGAAGCCTGCACCCTAATTTTATAGCTAACATGATGCACTGTTTATTTTTAATTACTGTAGTGACTTGTATAAAACACCCTTCCAGTGACTGTAGGAGGAATAGAGGTGGAGAGCTAGGCAAGGTGCTTCCCCAGATTACACAACGTGTCTAATTCCCTCTGGGAAAATGACAATCGTGGCAAGTGCAGCAAAACCACAATAACTTACTTATTCCCTTGTGTCCTTAGAGTGGATCATCATCATCAAAACCATGGAACCGCATCCCATGCCATCCTGAAGCTTCCTGAAAGTCTCAAGTAAAATGGAACCAGACTTTTCAATTAATAAACTATTTGGCTCTCCCACATCTCCCTCCCCAACAAAAAAATGATAGCACTTAGACCAGGCTCTTTAAAAAGCTAGTTGTGCAACTACAAATACATCCACAATTGTGTCTCATGATTTGTTGGGCTACATGCGCTAATCTGGTATGTGCATGTGCAGATGGCCGCCTGCATGTGCAGATATGAATTTGCATATGCAATTGCATTAGTACTGTCTGACTCTTTGAAAATCAGGTTCTTTCTCTACTATTAACTGGAGAAAGCATTCTACCATGGAGACGTTCCAGAAATTGCTTGCTATCTCTTTCATGTATGTGAATTTCATATTTCAATGGCTCCTTTTTATAGCAGTAGCGTCCATGCAAAACTAACTTAGTTATTAACTACCAGCTTATGGTAGAAAACCGCACACGCATGTGCGTGAACTATTCATAATCATCGTAACTTCTTTCAATGTTCTTCTTAGCAAGGTCAAATGCCTCTGGCTTTGGCTCTCCTTCAAACCAGTCTTGTCAGCAGGAAAAACCATGTCAACCTGAAGACTGGAATCAATTGCCTGAGGGATACCAGGTCCAGTTTCACTTTAATAATAAGCTAGAATCTGATGCTTTTTTACCAGACAGGTAGTTATCACCTCAATGAAGGAAGTGTCATTATGGTAGATCCCAAGTGGTATTCAGATGAGACACAGGCTGACTCATATACTGTGTCTCGCCTGCTATACTGACCTGCTCCTGTCACATGCAATGAACAGACCAACTGAGGGAAAAGTCAAATGTTGGCCTGTATTTGAGCACCATCTTGCCCTCCCCAATCATGGCTGTGAAGTAGCATCCCTGGATTCTAACTAGAGAGGCCAGTTTTCCTGAGCGGTTTACTTTAATCTACAGTGGTTATTTTATGTGTGGCTGATGCTGCTTTTTCTTCCAACACTGAAGACTTTTGGACTAACCAAATATTTGAAACTTCAAAGGAAATCCCCTTCACTCCTCTGCAGAGTATCTTCGTGCTGTTGAGACCTAGATTCAATTGAGTACTATTGGCCTGGTGTCTTTTAGTCAAGGGTCACTGTTTTAGCTTTCACTTACCTACCATCCAATGAGATGAGTATATGTATGAGTATTAATGTATATGTTCACCTTTTTTGCACAGTACCTTTTGTTGTGATGATCTTGACAAATTTGAGAAATGATCTGAAATAAGTAGGTTGAAATTTATTAAGGACAAATGCAAAGTGCTACACTTAAGAAGGAATAATCAACTGCACAAATGGGAAATGACTACCTAGGAAAGAGGATGGTCAGATAATACTTAGTCCTGCCTCAGTGCAGGGGATGGGTGTAGCTGATCTATCGAGGTCCCTTCTCATCCTACATTTCTATGATTTTAAGTACATGTTGGGGGTGGAGGGAGAGATGCTAGCTATGTCATTTCTGTCCGACTCATAAATGAATCATTAGCTAGCTAGTGTCTGAACACCCCAACATAATGTAGCCAGGGTGCAGCACGTTGAGAGGCAACCCCTGAGTTTTATCTCAGTAATTCCATAATGCTACCCTCATCATGGGTAAATATTTGCAAACTACCATGGTGGAACAATAAAATGAAGATTGTATCTCCATACTTCAGGAGATCCTCAGTGATTTCTTGCTAAGTACACTATCACTTTTGCCTGCCGTAGCTTGTTTTTACAATCACAAAGACAAATCCAGACTGTCTCTTTCTGAATGTTGCTGTAGTTTATGACATTCTGGAAATGAGCTCTCGGTGGCTTGTTAATTGCAATGTGGGACACATGTTTCAGTGCCACAGTAGGATGGAGGTTTGTCAATGGTGCTGGAGCAGCTGTTGGCTATAGTTTTAATTGCCGGCCTACCCTCTTGACTAGAATGGGAAGGGGGAAAAACCCTGCTGGGCTGAAACTTAACTGCTCCCCATAGGAATAATGATTCTCTAGGTGCCACTCATTCTTGGTTGAGGGAGCTATAGTACTGCACTCATTATTAACCCAGCTTCACGAGTGCAAGGCACACATGGTATATGGTTGCTACAGAGTTCTTTCTTTGAAAACCATTCCTCAGGGTTCGCTGGCCAACAAGAACAAACAGCTAGACCTATTGGATGTTGAACTAGAGACATCCTTGGGTGTTGACAGGTTTCAGAGTAGCAACCGTGTTAGTCTGTATCCGCAAAAAGAAGAACAGGAGTACTTGTGGCACCTTAGAGACTAACAAATGTATTAGAGCATAAGCTTTCGTGGACTACAGCCCACTTCTTCAGATATGCATCCGAAGAAGTGGGCTGTAGTCCACGAAAGCTTATGCTCTAATAAATTTGTTAGTCTCTAAGGTGCCACAAGTACATCCGAAGAAGTGGGCTGTAGTCCACGAAAGCTTATGCTCTAATAAATTTGTTAGTCTCTAAGGTGCCACAAGTACTCCTGTTCTTCTCCTTGGGTGTTGACAATCCCCAGAATCCAATTGCCTGATACAAGTGGAATTCCCCGTCTCTATCCTTTCGCACCCACCAACAAGAGAGAGATTTTCTAGTTACCAGACTAGTTTTCAAACAAGTGGTGTAGAACAAAAAGAATGTTCAAATTTCACGCCCCACGTGCACACTTAGTGACTGTGATTGTGCATATGCAGTTGCACATCTAGTGTATTGGAAATCCTTGCTCTTAATAACTTGATTCCTCAAGGCAAAAAAAAAAAAAAAGATGATACTGCAACAGCATTGCACTCCCTTTGCACAAGAGGTAAAATATCAGTAGTTCTGCCTCCCAGTGATGCCTGTTCATTTCTTATCCATGGAGGCTGATCTTTCCTGATGAAGCCACTTTGTCTCTTCTTGTATTTTCATATTGGTAGCAAATTAATCTTTGACTCACCTGTCTCTCTTTGAATGATGCTTCATTTGTCTGTCATAGAAAATGTTGCTCAACAGGATGTCAGCTCCTTTCACCTCCTACTCAGGCTATATGGGTCTCCCACACTGCAATATCACACATGCCTTGAAGTTGGAGTTTGTGATCTCATCTATTGAGCAATGTGGGTCCCAGGTAGGATATTCTGCTGCTTTCATCTTTGTACCGCTTCAAGCAATTTGGAGGCCTCACTATTTCAACATTGGATTCCATGAGTTTGCGCAGCCATGGTCAACAAGGTCTATTCTAGGGCCGGTGGGAAAAATGGTAAATATTTTCTGTGGGGAAAAAGGAAAAAAAAGTTCCCAGAATTTTTTTTTTAAAAGAGAAAACTTCACTGAAATGAAAAAATAAACTTGTTCTCTCCCATTACTCTCCCCCCACACTGAAAAAAGGGGCTAAAAGGGAGAGTGTGGAGGAGGAGACCCTTCTTTATTAAAAAAATGTGAACTTTCATGTAGCCAGACAAGCAATTTCTTGTCAAACTTCTTGATGAATTTTTATCTTGACCATCGCTAATTGATTCTTTTTACATTGATTCCAAAGGCAAGGGAAAAATAACAGCTATGTACAGTAAAATCAAGTAGCTGAGCTGACAATTGTGCTCCTGTTTTATAGGCACATGGAAGCTTTTCCCAGTAGAGTTGATGAACCTTGAAAATGACCAGCCATTGTAGGTTTGCTGAAAGAAATCAAACTTCTTGCCTTCCTGCTACTTTTCTCAGATCCATGGCATGAAACAGAGTTCCGAAGCCAATAGGCGATACCAGTGCCTCTTGGCCATTCTCCAGGAATGTCATTTGATCAGACTGTTTTCCATTCCTACCACAACAGAGCATTTAGTAAGTTCCTAAAAGCCATCAATGACAATAATATTTTTAAAGATCCCTCCACTTCTTTCCCTGCTTTCTGTGTGAAACTCTTTCTTTACAAGTGATTTTAAATCTTTGACAAGTATGGCCCTCATCTGTGACCAAACTGTCCATTGAGGGCTTGATCCAAAATTCACTGGAGTCAATGGGAGTCATTGGCTTCAAAGGGCTCTGGATCAGGACTTTAATTTGTGCCATCTCAGACCTGTTTTGTTAGGTTGAAGGAAGTGATATATCACATAGGATGGATGTAAGTACACTGCCACTAAGCTGTGGATGCAAGTTAACCCGCTCTGCGGTGTTTTACTCACTCACTTTTCAAAGTAAAAGCTAAAGCAGACAGGGATGCAGCCTGTACAGTTGTTGAATACTTTCTGTGAGACTAACCACATGTTTAGCCTGAGGACAAAAGAGTAGTTGATTATAATTTTTTTTTCTCATCCAAAGCAACAGGAGCCTCCTTTTTCCTAAAGGCAATTTCAAGCTGTTATACAAGAATGAAAATTGATATTAGTTATAGCTGCATGCTGTTGATCTTAATTTTAGTGAAGCTCCAGGCTAACAAATATGAAAAGATCACTTTCCTGGCTGATAAACAGGTTAAATGCAACAGTTCGGGATTCCGATGGAGTAGCACTTGCTATCCTTTGTTGGTACTTAGCAAAGAGCAATGACAAGGGCAGTGTGTTAAAAAGCTGGCTTTGGAACTAAACCAGATTTGTGTGGGAAACAAGACATGCAGCAGTATATATAATATTATAGTGTATTGTATATTTATACACAAACGCTGCTATGTAATGAAACAGAATTGCATTGTAGCAAACTGTTTTGTCCTTTATGCTACAGGACTAAGAAAAATAAGTTCCACTGTCCAGGCATTTTGTTGCATTTCCACACCTGCTCCCCACAAAATTAAAGATCCACTATTAGACTGAGTACACAGATGTTTTTCTAACAGTGCTGTTTCAGTGTATTGCGTAAAGCATTCTGCATTATCAATTGATATTTAACTTTATATCTCATGTCCCAACAAGAAAATCTGTCTCATCAAATAATACTGATGGGAAGACATCTGGTGTTTGACACAAGACTGGAGGTCAGGAGATCTAGGGTCTATTTCTAGCCCTTGTAAAGATTTCCCATGTTAGCTTGGGCAAGTCACATGCTAAACTTTCCCCACCTGTAAAATGGGAGTAATGATACTTGCCTGTTATGCCAAGGGTTTTGAGAGTCTTTAGCCACAAATGTTTGTAAAGGATGTTCAGTTCTTCCAACGGAAGGTGCTTTAGACGTTCAGATTGCTATTGTTAAACCAATTTACACAAATTTAACTCCCCTCTGCCCATGGATTCCCCCTGCTCATTATGAAAACTGAACTTGAACCAAACCTTTTAATTTCTCAAATTTTCATAAGGGTTTCAGCTCCACTCCTGTTTTCTGGCTGGGACTGGAACTGTAAGTGCCCAGGATACCCCAGGAAATGGCTGTTCTGCGAAGACTTCCAGTCTAGTTTTGCAGCTTCCTGAGATTTTAGGTAATTTGGAGGAGGTTTTGAGGAGTACCTGAGCCTTTGGATGTCATTTCAAACCAAAACAGTACTCTGATTATTTTTCAGGTCGTGCTTGTTGCTAATTGCCATTTTGGGGACTGATTCCCATTCTCACTTCTACTCTCCAGAGTAGCAGGAGTAGGCTGAAGATATAATGTTAATGCTGCTCCAAAGACATGGACTTAAAGACTGGCACAGAGAACTTCATACTGATGGAGAGATACAAGTCCCATTATATCTGCATGTGTTTAAGAGAATCACTTGGCTTGGGCCTTGTCCATCTCCCTACCTACATTGTTGCAGGACTAATTGCTCTGCATAAAAGTGATTCCACCTCAGTAGAGGCTGAGTAATTGGTGATCTCACAATACCCATCTCCAGCCAGTGTGTAAGGCCAGTACGCTAGCCTCTTACCTGGAAGAGAGGCTGGAGCTCAGTGCCAGGTGCAATGATGTAACTGAGTAGCTGTCAATGAAAAAATCTGATGAAGGAACCCAATCAGACTACCCCTTGCTTAGCTGTGCCAGCTCTGCTGTAAAATCCCATTTTTGTCACTAAAATCAGCATATCTAACATCGAATATGCTTTTAAGAGCTGTTACCAGAAGGTGCCACTTCTACATAATCCCTTTTCAGAGTAGAATTGCACTTCATCCATACAGTGTAGATATTTGCAACATAGTTTAATCACCGGAATAGGAGCACAGGTCAAATGAACATTGAGAAATTGGAGTACTACCTCATGCAATTCTGTCTCATACAGTATTGGATATTTTCCAGGTGTGTTTATCCTTAAGGGTTAATTTCTCTTCAAACTCTGTTCTGGAGGCATGGGAACTTTCCAGCTGCAGAGAATAATTCTTACAGATAGCTTCTCTCATTTATTGTCATGCCTTGGGATTTTGAGATCATCTGATAGTCTTGAAATAGAGAGCCTGTCTGAAATTTGTACATCCCTCAATTATCCCATAGAAAGATGTTTTCATATACTATCCCAGCACTAACCTTACCTATACATGGGAGAAGAAAATGAGAGAGAAGGTTGTGTGTTGTTAGCATCTTCAGCATTTGCTATGGGGTAAGGGACCAGATATGATGGATTTGGTCTGAAGTATAACAACATTTATAAAATGCTTTCCTCTTAAAGAACTATGATAAGACCCAGAAGTAGTTTAAATATTTGTTGCACATCTTAAGACAGTTACAGGCATATGTTTTATTTGCATATATGTAAACAAAAATAAGCATGGAAATCGTTACTGATCAAAGGTTGTAATCAATTTTTAAGAGCGACACCAAAAATGTTTATGTAACGTCCAAGCAATATGCAGATCGTAAAAGGAAGAACTTGCATTTAACACAAACATACAACACGAAGATCTGACTGCCTTGGGGGAAGTAGAGAGGAAAATAAGGGAGGCACTTAAATACTATGGTGATGAATGGATTAAAAATGGATCCCAGTCCTACAAAGACTTGCACATACTCACTCACTTTACAGGATCAGGGCTGTTGTGGAACTGCAGGCAAGAAAGCAAAAAAAGGGCCCCTATATGTAAAACACTATAAGCCCCTTTGCTGATGAATTTGTGGTACAGAAGCAAGATTAGATATTAAGGAAGGAGATTCTAGAACCTACTCCTTTAGTGGCCATTCATCCCAACCTCCTTACTCTTAAAATGCTGAACTCTCCTTCCAGAAGGAGTTTTTCCTATGGCCCGTGCTGTGCCCTCTTTATATTTGTTAGTCCTACGGAGCTGCTCATTGTAGTGTCTCTGAACACTTCACAAACACTAACGAAGTAAGTCTTTCAGCCCCTCTCCCCCTTTCTGACTGTTGGGGAACTGAAGCACAGAAAGGGTAAGTGACTTGCCGAAGGCCACATGGGAAGCCTGTACCTTAGCCACATGACTAGTCTTCCTTTCTTCTTCCCATCCCCCACTTCTATTCTTATTTTGAGGGTGGCTTTATTATATTGAATTTTATAAGCATATCAAACCTGCTCTAGGACTTAAGCCACAAGTATTTTGTTCTGAGGTGGGGAAGTTTTTGTTATGAAATATCTGGAAGATTAATGAGTTCCAGCCTATAGTCCCTATTTTTCAAACAAGGGAATACATGACACTGCAAATGGTATGAACCGTGCTGCTGAAGCCAGATTGTATGTGTCTCTAAGCATACAAGAATTATCCTGTTTTAAAGGCCTAAAATGGGGACTTTCTCTGCTTCACTACAGTTTACCTAAAAGCAGGCTGCCTTGTCTTGGTATTATCTGCTATACAAATATTGGCCTACTCCTTAAAGCTACTTTCATAGAAAGTTCAGTGTAGTCTAATGGGGAGAACATATCCTTTTATATAAATTGGATAAGGGTAAATGATACCAGATAAAATGCAGGATTAAGACATGCTTGAGCTTGAGGTAATATATATATGTAAAAGGACAGGATTTATTGTTGACTTACATTTTTCAATTGGGTGTGTACAATCAGTTTGCTAAGGATTAATGGATCACATCAATAGTTTGCATCCTGTGCCAACTCCCATAGCATGATTACATACCAGAAACCTCCATCATTAACTAGCTAACATATCAGAGGGGGATGGGCGGGGATGCATGTGTGAGAGAGAGAAAGCTTCCACTTTGCGTATGTCTTTGCTGCAGAGTTAGCCTGGCCTCTTATCTGTAGGTTGCCCCTAACTCCCCTCCTGTTCACACACACAACCCTCTTATCCAAGTTAAGTGGTACTTTCAACCTGGGCTGGCCAGCAGTAAGTGTTAGATCCCAGTTCATTGTTCATTCAGGCTGGTTGATCTTCCTATTGCATTACCTTAAGTATAAATACTCTTCTCTTAACTGTTGTTGTATGAAATACTCACAATCAAGTATCAGAAAACTGTCTCTACAGCAGGAACAGTGAAAATGATTATACTCAAGGTATTGTAAAAAGCACAACACAAATTGGAAAAAAAGGGAAAATTTCCTCTAAACTTTCAGTTGTAGGTTTGAGGAGCTGGTAAACTTTCAGAAGGAAGCAGACTTATATTGATATTTCTTTAATCTAACAGGAACTACTATTCTAACACTCATCATGATTTTTTTTTTATTTTTTTATTTTTTGAACCACAGCCTTAGCTATTTCAGAGACAGTGGTATTTAGGTGCTTAAAATTCTGGGGGTGCTGATCGGCTCAATTACTGGTAGGATGGATGCCCTGGGAAGGAATGTAGTAAGTTGTTCCAGCTGTGCTCAGTCTTTGAGAGCTTTGAGTGTTGCCTATATCCTGTGGCCCAACTCCACTCATGTAAAGCTGTATAGTATTCTGTGGCAAAAAAGTGTCTAGACTGGGTTCCATCAAGGAACAATAATAGAATGAATGGGGGAAAGACAACGAGACTGATTCGTCTTACTCACTGAAGCCAAGTTCTATAATATTGAAACTCCATTGACTTTGTTGAAGTTACTCCTGACTTATGCTAGTGTGACTGGAGAATCCGGTCCAGTCTTAGTTCTGGCTTCATATGGAAAAAATAATGTATTTTCATGAAGATCCTCCCAAATATGTCTCATTGTTTTTCATGAGGGGAGGGATAGCTCAGTGGTTTGAGCATTTGCCTGCTAAACCCAGGGTTGTGAGTTCAATCCTTGAGGGGGCCACTTGGGGATCTGGGGCAAAATCAGTACTTGGTCCTGCTAGTGAAGGCAGGGGGCTGGACTCGATGACCTTTCAAGGTCCCTTCCAGTTCTAGGAGATGGGATGGGATATCATACCCAGAGATGGTGCAAGCCTATGTTCCTGCACTTAGATATTGCAGTGATAGGTTTGTCAGAAATACTTGAGATAGAGGTTTCCAGATTCCTCTTCAAACTGAGCCCTAGCACTGCAACTGTCTCTGAGGTGACAAAAAAAAGGGGGCGGGGAGGTGATGGTCAGAAGAAAGACACATCCTGAATGCTCCTTCGCTGACACTTGCACCCACCATTCCCCTTCATAATCAGATCACATTTTAACAAGCTTTTTGTAAAATAGTTCGTATACAGCAAAATTATTTCAGAATGGAAAATGCTGGCTGGAAAAGGGGTAACATAGCAACTCGTGTATACTTTGAGGGGGAAATGTAAGATATTGACTGTCTTTGTCTCTTGTAGTGATTCAGGGTGTGGCAGGTGGTGAAATTTGATCCACTGACTATTTACATAAACTGAGAAGTGTTTGCCTAAGCATCATGAGGCAAGGACAGAGGCGAATAAAGGGTTGTAAAGAATTCACTAGTAGAATTATCCCCTTGTGCTATGCAAAGAAGCAGACAGATGCTTATACAACAGATTTTTTTTTTTTTTTTTTTTTTAAGACTAGTTAAAATCACTTTCCTAGCTTACGGCCAACCCTTCTGTTCTCATTTTCTTCCTGGGAGAGGAAGAGGGAGAAGATGTCGATGTTCTCTCCCACGGTTAGTAGATAATATTATAGCCTTTAAAAAGTTATTATCATTTAGGTCCACATTTCTGAACAGACTTTACACGGGGGTACCCAACACTGAAGGTTTGAAGGCACAGTGTTGCTTGTCCACAGGCTGATTTTTGTGCCCATATTTCTGTTGGGCCAATCCTGCTGCTATTAATGCCAATGCCATGACTGCCTGCCTTGACCGGTTCATGCAAATGCAGGGCAAAGCCCCTCAGTTTTTGCATGTACAAACACATTGTTTGTGAAAAGTACTTCAGTTTTGTGGCTGTCAAGTTTACAAATTCAACCACTGAAACTTTAGGTGCCAACTTTTTTTTATAACTATCTAAACAGTTACTGGATTTGCAGCTTGAGCTCAATTCTACTAACACTAACCAAATGCACCCCTGATCACTAACTTATCCTGATGGAAATGAGTTCAGAATCAGGCACTAGGTGCTGGTTTCACTACTGACACTGATCAGTCGCTTTGATCCACTGACTTTGTAGTCACTCCAAATCGTTGTGTCAAATCAACAATAGCATATTGATCAGCACTGGAAAATGTGGGTCAGTTTGCATGATCTATGATACATATATGGCCCCCGCCACTGTGGTATTTGAGCACCACACAATCTTCAATGTAGTTATCCTCACACCACCCTGTGAGGTAGGGAAGTGTGGCTGTTACTCTCAATTTACAGAGGGGGAACTAACTTTCCCAAAGTTACCCACAGAAGTCTGTGGTGAAGCAGGGAACTGATCCCAGATCTTCTGGGTCCTAGGCTTCTGGCCTATCCACTGGATCATCCTTTCTCTTTCTGATGGAGTTGGGGGTTCAAATTAGCATCCATGTCTCTAAATGTAGGAGTCACTTCCAAAGGTCCTAATGTCAAAATCTGAGACTGAAATCCATATGTTATATGATCTGACACTTCCCTCAGTCTTAAGCATGACTGTTATGCTATGCCTCAGCATTTCTGCAGTCATTAGTGGAGCCAGAGCTTTGAGAGTGAGTGGAAATCTTAACAGCCAAGTGCTATGCAAAAATCAGTTGTGTGCTTCCCTTCAGCATTAGCCTGATCTGCTGTCTTTTGACTTGGCTACACAGCTTTCCTGGATGAATATGAGCAAGGATAAAGTTAATCATGTAAGCAGCAGAGGAAGTGCTATTTTTATGAGGGGAGGATCCACTTCTGCAAGATACGATATGTGCCTATCAAGATTTTAGCTTTGACTGTTATGGCACATCCGATGCTGCATCAGCCCATAGTACAGTGCACATTTTGGAATAAAAGGTGTCAGCTCATCAAGGTGACACTAACCCTTCGTCCAAATGCCCTCCAGAATGGAAAAGTGCCAACAATGAATTAAACAGTTCAGTGCACAGAGGTTTAGGTTAGATATTCGGGAAAAACTTCCAACTATCAGGATAGTTAAGAACTGGAAGAGGCTTCCAAGGGAGGTGGTGGAATCCCTGTCTTTTGGGGATTTTAAGAGCAGGCTAGACAAACACCTGTCAGGCATGGCCTAAGTATACTAGAACCTCTGAAGGGCCCTTCCAGCTCTAAATTTTTATGCTTCTATGAAAGCTTCTGCTAATATTAATGGCTATTTTTTTCAAGCAATTGCTTTTAATAAAGGCACAGACACTTTCAGCTGACAGAACAGGGTGAACCTGGCTATGCACTCAGCCTGAAAGGCTGTCCATGAAATACATTTACAGCTTCCCAAAGGCTGAGCTTGGAAAAGGCTAGCACATATTTCCCCCCTCCATGAGAGTTCCTGGCACTTCTATTCCTGAAGCAGATCTCTTCATTGGGTAAGTGCTGTTTAGTCAAGCTGCAGGGAAAGGGTGTGTGTTGTCCTCAGAAGTACAAAGAAATTTCATTCAAAGACCATACCGGTTTTAAAAGGCTGGTGTTTAAATTAGACCTGCCCAGACAGGTCTAGCATGTTTGGTGTGACCCCCTTTAGGGTGGATCTTGCAGTTATAATTTACTTGCTGCTTCCATTTAAAATAAATCAAAGAACAATTTCCACAGCAAAGGTTGATTCATAAAACGGAAACCGTCTGGGTCAATTCAACCAGCTTCCAGCGCTGGTTCGGAACCAAATTGCATGATATGGTGCTAAAAGCCAGTGCAGCTGCACTGTTGCTGGAAAATAGGCACACAAGTCTATTGTAGAGAAGCTTAGGCAACGTGATCATTGCAATGGGGCAGCAAAGGAGAACTGGTGGGTGTCTGTCTAATTTCCCCTGTTTGGGTTTGGTTTGGTTTGAAATTATTTGGACTTGGGTGTATGAGGATTTGCAAATATGTCGGCCGTGAACATGGGCAAGAAAAGGGAGCTCCCCTTTACCCACATACAAATGGTACACACGGCCATGTACTTGGGAGTATAGTAATATTGTCTGGGTCTCTGAGGTATTTCCTTGAGGCACAAAACTCTTTCGACCTGTATCACGAAAAGAATAAGTTTGGGTGTATAGACAGCAGCAACCTTGGTTTCTCATACTTTTTTCTCTTCCTCTTGTTTCCTCATCCTTCCTGTGCTCTACTGCACTCTTTCAATAGTAAACATTATAAAGGTGCTTAGAGGTCACCAAAGACTATTTTGGCTTTGTCTATAAGGAAATACTGTAGCCTTCAGGACATAAGGGGTTGGCCACAGGGTGCAGAGTAGTTCATATTTGGTTTGAATGCAGGCCAGGTGGGTAGGTATTTAAAGTTATCATGTAATAGCAGTTCAGTGTCTGAAAGAGATTTTAGTTGGTCACAGTCCACTCCTAGTTGCTAAGTGTCCACATCAGAAAAGCCATCATCAAGTGGCACCCTTCTGAGCAGTGGACATGCACTTCAGTCTTCTGTCTGTCACTTCATAGTTCTATTTCCACAGGGAAAGCAGCTGCCTCTTCAATCCCTGCATGCATCTGGGCTGATAGTGGGTGCGCTGGAGGAGAGATTGCTGGATCAGTACTTAGATCTAATGGCCCAAACCCCCACACAACGGTGCAGAGCCTGCATTAGCCAAGCAGGCCAGGGGACTGTGTAAGACCCCCTCCTCTTGGCTGTCTTCATTGGTTGGGAAAGGGCATGGAGTCTATTTCCTAACCAAAGCCTGCTCATGACGTATGTGTATGGGGTGGTAGAGTGGGAGGCAGGGAAGAGGAAAGTGAATTTAATTTTGGGAGGGAAAAACAGAGGTCTAACTTCCCTAGGTATGTAACACTTGCTGAATCTGAAACTTTGCCTTCGGCAGTGATGAACCCGGATTCCCTTCCTGAGTTAGTTTTCTGACTCAAAAATTACTTTTTTCCTTGGTGGGCTCCAGCTGAATCCATTACAAATAATTCTGGATCCAAAATCAGAAGGCTAATGGTGATATCAGAGAAATCTGAAACTGCCCCCAAATTGGAATGCCTTGTGGGTAGTGAGGAGCAAACACTGATTCATTGATCAAGGAAGCAGAGAGCATATGGTTGATTCATGAATGGAGTTAATGCTGGGGAGATAAATGGGGCCTGGCTGATAGGGAACCAGTCTCCAAATTCTTCTGATATACGAGAAACCCATACAGCAGTGAATAAGGTAGAAATGTGCCAGAGGTTTTTAGAGCGCAAAGACAGTTGCCCACGTAATAAAAGATTCTGTGGCTATGCATGCTAGGGATTCGCCTATTCACACACTGCCGATCTGTGGCTGAGCAGCAGGAAAAAGTGTTCCTCACTTATATGATCTTGCTATTGAAATGTGCAGTTGCCTAGGGGAGCCTCTGCTACTCTGATAGGACTCTCCAAAATAGCAGCCAAGCCAAGGGTGTCCATGTGAGCCCTGATTCTGTGCTCTCCTGTGGCATCTGTACTCAGGCTCTGTGGCTGCAATTCTGGCAGACCTTTCCTCTGGGAATATCTCTGGCATAAATTGGCCTCTTGCGGATGTAGTGGCCCTTTGCTGTCTTCTTGCAGCCCCCGTAGGAGGGAGGGGAGAGCCAGGAGGTAAGCATGGCTGGAGTTCTTTGTGCTCCAGGTATTCTGGGCTGGTGGAGAAGCCTGTAGCAGGGTGGTTACCCTGCTCCTGCCCTGAACGGCTGAAAATAGCCCTGGGAGAGGGCTGAGGGAAAAGCTGGGCTGATTGGGAAAGCAGCCACAGCTGCAGCCAGTGCAATCAAAGCCCAGGTGGCCCTTATAAGAGGGCGGTGGGCCAGAAGGAAGAAGAGACACTCTCTCTAGCTTCAGAGAGAGAGAAGGACCTGGCTGCCTGGGAGCTGAGAAGGGTACCCAAGGTGGAGCAGTGCTGGGGAAGGGCAGAGGGAGCTGGGGAGCTCCAGCCTAGTAAAACTGCAGGCTGCAGGCCTTGTTAAAGGCCTACAAAAGGTACTGGGGTTGCAGAGAGGCAGCTGGTCCAACCCCCCTCGCCGATGATGAGTGGTTTATACACTGCAGTCTGCCCCAGTGAGCGGGGGCTAGATGGTGACTGGCAGTAGCCACTGAGGCAAGTTGGGGATCGAGGGTTGGGGGTTCCCTGAGTGGAGAGACCCAGATTGTGGGTTACTGCTGGGGCAGAACCCTGACATAGAGGGGGCACTGGGGTCCGGGAGGGATGTGGGGGCCAGCGGCAGGTGAGACACTGGCCTGCAGAGGGTGCTCTGGGCTGGAAGAGCTAATTCCCGAGATGGCCAGCAGGAGGCGCCAGCACTGGTGAGGCTTCACCCTGCCACAGAGCCCAAAGGGAGCTGTTGCAGAAAACATACTCCAACTTATCAGCTGGTAGAATTACAACTACACTAGGGCTATTACTGGTATATTAAAAAATGCATACCTAACTGACTACTATACCAGCAACATTTTAAAGTGTGGATCTGACCTTGCCCTGGGAACTGCTCTGATCTCCAGCTGCCTTCAGGATCCAGGAGGCACAGAGGTGGTGCACAGTCACATTTGCCTCCCTCCGGATGCACCTCCTGAGCTGTGGGTCAGAACTGGGGCCATTGGGACTGATTCTGGTCTCATTCAGAAGCCAATTCACTGAGGTCAGTGGAGCTGCACTGGTGTGAGATCAGAATCGGGCTCACATGCGAAGTTTGGCCTTGATACAATCCCCCTTATTACTGCCGTGTCTCTGCTGTTTTTATTTTCTTGTTTTTGCAAGCAGTGGAGTGTCCCCTCACCACAGATGGGGGAATGTTTGGCAACTGTAAGTCCCAGATGCCAAGTGCTGGAATATCTCTTTCCTGTAGCGGCATCTGAGTCTCTTTCTAGTTCGTCCTTAGCTGCTATGGTGCTTCTGCTGGCAGCTGTGGGGCTTCCAGGGACAAGCTGTTAACAGAATGGGGAGAGGGCTGATTTTAACTCAGTAGAACTCCAGCAAATCGCTTCAATGCCTCTGAATGTTTCATTGGGTTGGGAAGCTTTGGAAATCTAGAGTCACTTTCTAAATGAAATAAGAGGGCTTGTTTTACAGTGCCCCAAAGTGCACTAGGAATATTTCCAGTGCTGAGACTTAGTCATTTCTTAGCTGTAAACGTCTATCCTATTGCTCCCTATGAGTAATAGAAAATTATTGCTTTACTTTCATTTTACCTTATTCAAAGCTAGATCAATTTATAGGCATGAGGCTTTGGTCATGCAAAACTATGTTCCCCAGAAAACAGACGTTTGTATTTGTCTGAGCAATTAAACTATAAAAACTTTGGCTAAGCTCTGTGAGTATCGAGCCAAAGTAATAGGAAGTTGAGGATAATAATTCACACTCGATTCTAATGGGCCAAAATACAAAGCCTTCTGAAGTTATTGTGGTATAATGATTATCCCTTATTTGATCCAGAAGGATCCAAAATTGCATTATATATTGTATAGTGGAGAGATCCATGTGCTATACATCAAACCATCTGAAAACTGGTAGAAATGAATGTCATCCAAAAATGTGCTAAGAGCGGAGCTAACTTGCAGTGAGTGAAGTCCTTTGTAGTACATGAGTCAAAACGTATCATTGTATCACACATGGATTTTAAGTCTAGGAGGGACCATTATGAATCTCAAATCTGACCTCCTGCATAACACAGGCCAGAAAATTTCACCCAATGAATGCTGTACTTAGCCCAATGACTTGTGACTGATCTAGAGCATTTCTTCCAGAAAACCATCCAGTCTTGATTTAAAAACGCCACGGCAGTTGTTTGGCTTGTAGTAGAAAAGGTGCCTTTAGACAAGAATCTTGAGGAAAATTTACTCAGGATTTTAACATATATTTTATTAAATTATCTCGGATCCTTTTTCTCATTCTGAAATGTTAGTGAACCAGTCTGGGTTTGAGCATGGGGGCCAAAGCATGGATCTCTGTTTTCAGAAAATTGCAGGAGTATTTGTGCAGGCAAAAGCAGGCATGTAATTTGGGGGCATCAAATGGGCCATTTGTGAACACAACTTAGGTGTGTACACTAGCACACACACTTTTCTGAAAAACATCTGCATTCATAGCAATGAATCTCTGTCTTCATCTGCAACAAGCTCTCTGTTCCAATGCCATGTAGATTTGAGTGAAAAATACATCTGTGCTAATCTGTGATGCCCAGACACATGTTTGCTAAATAATAGGGTTAGTCAAGCTATACATGAATCAGGAGGCAAGTCCAGGCTGTCTCATTACGAAGTTTTCATACCCCAAATCTCATCCTTGAGAATGAAAGTGTTAATCGAGATAGGAGATTTTCAACAAGCTTGTCAACAGAGACAGGCTGACCCACCAGATCCACAGGCAGCTCAACAAAGCACTAGCTAGAACTGAAGTAAGGAAAAATACTTGAACGAATGCCAACTAGGAAGCCAGCCATATCCCCAGATGCCACTACTGGCAACAATGACAAGAGTCCAGACTGTTGGCACTTAGGTTGTGCATCTGCCAAGCTTTTACCCTGTGAGTGACCACAAGTACTGTCTAAAATAATAGAACACATTAAGGTGAAGGGTTAAAGTGGAGCATGCAGCATGCTGCCAGGAAGAGGAGACCATGCCCAATTTGCTTGCAACGGCACATGTCTTGCTTTCTGACCCCGCTATAGTTTAGGAATTTCTAGTTTTACTGTGGGCGGGAGGAGTGCGGGGAGAGAATATTTTAATGACGCCTTTTTCACAACTTGTGGGGATTTAATGCATCTGAGCCCTCGCTTAAACACACATTACCATCCATATGGGATATTCAAGTCCTCACTGTGCCACTACTGACTGACCTGTCTCATCTCTGTAATGATTGAACTTCCCTCACAAATGCACCTTATTATACACTGGAGGCCACCAAACCCTTCTTCGTGAACAATTAGGAAAGTGATTTCTATAGGCAAGGGCCCTTGACTGAGATCCTGCTGCCTCTGGTACAAATGAGTTCTAATCTAAGAGGTAGCAGCTGAGGTGTCCCAGTTGATCTTAACTTTCTTGGCAAGGACTTGACTGACGTAATTGTTGCCGGGGGACTTCATTCTTCTAGTGATTTGTAGAGGTTGAATGAGAGGGCTTTTAGGAATGCCTAACAAAGGTCCTGCTGGTCTTGGTCAACTTAGTTTAATGTCTTTACTCTGGATGTCATGGTGAGGGGCTTGTACCTATCAAACTAAGGCTACATCTACACTACGGGGGAGGGGGGTCGATTTAAGATATGCAAATTCAGCTACGCGAATAGCTAAACAACCCAAAAAGAACAGCTAGAGCTGGTATATCTTAATTTTGAATTTTCTTCATTGAACCAGCATAAAGCAGGAATTGTGCGTTTGCCTTGTCCTGGCTGGGTTACCTGTTTAATTATTTTGTAATGTGTGTTTTAAATTACGTACGTGTGTTTGGAGTGCTAGGAATAGGCAATTCTGAATAAGTCAAAATAAATGTCCAACTCTTCCGTCATATTTCAATATCTTTTTTAACATATTTACCTTCAAGTTCCCTAAACTCTGGCATCCTGCTAAAGATAAGTCTCACCAGATAAGTGTAAAGGTGACCTGCAAATGAGAGAATTTTTTGAGCCATTTTGCTTCTTATATGGAAGTCTTGAAAGGTCTCTAAAGGATTTTTTTTCCTGCTTGGATTTTACCTTTAAAAATATCACGAATACCAACTGTGGTGTTCCTAGTTTTATTGAGAACTCATTAGAAACGTTATATGTGGATTGTAAGCTTTTTAAACCCCTAATTGAAGCAGTAGGATGTTGAAACTTAAGAAAGCCTTCTTTTCTCCTAATTGCTTATTTCACTCAAATACATGATTAGGCATTTTAACAAAAACTTGTGGGTGTCGTGGGGAGGGAGGACTCAAACAATTTGACAAAAATAACTCTCTCTCTCAATGAGGTAGTGCTTGCATGATGTCTGTCATCATCCTACTGGTTCACTAGTCATAACTTCCAGAAAAAGCAGGGTAAACAAGACCTGAATTTCTCAAGTTAAAAAGCACAAGCAGGAAGAAAAAGGCCTAAACACATCCTAAAGAAGCAAAAATAGGGCACATGCCTACTTTTTTTTAAAAAACTTTGCAGGTGACCTTTAATTCCAATATTATTTCACAGTCTCTGTAGTATAAATCTGTGCTATCACTTCCTATATTAAACAGCTCCAGAGGCTCTTAAATTGTGCCTTAAGTCCCTCATGGAAAGCCGGTTGATGTCAATAGGACTAGTCATGTACTTAAAGTTTGGAATGTGCTTAAGTATCTTGCTGAATCAAGGCTTAAGATAGGACATAGAGTAAAAGTAATTTGATGTTAAAGGTAATTATTGTAGCAGCATGCGAGTATTACTTTGGTTGATTCAAAAGATCCTTAATCACCTCCTATCCAGATATCATTATTTTATTTGCATTGCAGCAGTTCTCAGACTGTGGATCAGGACCCCAAAGTGGGACATGACCCCATTTTAATGGGGTCACCAGAGCTGGCATTAGACTTCGGCCCTGAGCAGTGAGGCTCAGGCTTTGGCTTCAGCCCTGGGCGGTAGGGTTCAGTTTACATGCCCCCTGTCCTGGGCTGAATCCCTTGGTCATTGGTTTGCCCCCACCCCCACCTGGGGAGGCAGGGCTCGGGCTTTGGTTTTGCCCCTCCTCCCACCTGGGATGGAGGGGTTCGGGTGGGCTCAGGCTTTGGTCCCCCCTCTGGGGTCATGTAGTAATTTTTGTTGTCAGAAGTTTGAGAACCACAGTGGTAGTGCTTAGGAGCCCTAGTTGTGGGCCAGGACTTGATTATGCTAGGTGCTGTACAAATGCAGGACAAAAAGATAGTCCCTGCCTCAAAGTGTTTACAATCTAGGCAGGCCTTTATGTCTTATTCCAAAGTGTTATGCCTCTATGATTTTCCTACTTACGAGTCATGCTGTTTTGTTTTTTCATTTTCAGATGAAAGTTACATCTCCTGCTCTTAGTGAAAACATGCTCAAATATCCATACAGCATAACTAAACAACAAAAGAGTACTGTTGACATCTGACAGGTCTGACAGGTGCATTTTTAAACTGGATTCAGCTTTGTCATCATGCATATAAAGGAGCATTGAAGGTGGAAAAATAAGTAGATTTTTCTTATGTGCAATTTTGTAACTTTGCCAAACGCTGCTTCATTAAGAGCTCCAAACGTTCAAGCAGAGTGATTCAAATGCAGACACGTGTTTATTTTGTGTGAGCGCTTAAATATCTAATTCTTTAGCAGAGTTTACACAGAATCTGATTTTGCTCGTAGGGAAGGAATTTGCCTTTTATGATTTAAATAGAACAGTATGACTCCAAAGTTCTCTGGTCCCTTTGAGCATGCTTCTGTTCTGTCCCTGTGATTTTTCACCACAAATTGGCTTGACTGGTTCAATGATTTTTGTCATTGAACAGGTCACTAGTGTTCAATCATAATCTGAAGCAGAATATACATTTACAGACTATAAAGGATCATGTTCATATTTTAGAAATGAAACAAAAAGAAACAGTTTGTCTTTGCTTTTAACTCTATTTTATTACTCTGTCCCCTAAACATACCCCTTTGAACAAATATTTTTAGGGTATCACAGGTTATCACTTAAGAGATTAGAGAATGTAGGGACTTGTTTGTCCAGAATCTGTTTTCTACAATCAAGGGTCTGGAAAGATTGACTTATGAAGAAATATTACAAGAGCTAAATATGCATAACTTGTTATGGGCTGGCCATGTATAAATATGTATAGGTGCAAATGCCAGAGTTGAGCAGGAATTACTTAGGGTGTTACACCTGTTTGTAACTAGGCATAAGGGGATAAACTTGAGAGGAAAAATTTGGGGCAAATATTGAACAAAAAAAATCTTGACAGTATTTGGCTGTAGAACAGTGGAAGCTGTGGAAACCCCAACACTTGAGATAGACATTTTTTGTGGTTCTCCAGCACTAACGGGGAGAACCTTGCATTAGTAGGGAAATGGCCTGATGGCTTAATATAGGTATCCTCCATTTGTAGACCCTGATCCTCTAAATTAAGAGAGAAAATTAACAATAATGGCAACCCTTATAGCTCTGGGGGAATTGATATCATTTAGGGCCAAATTTTCAAAGGACTTTCAGTAGGCTTCTAAAGTGACAGAGCTATCCGTTTCTGCGCACGCAACACTGAATTTTAAGTGCAGATAATATTTGTGTGCCAATGGGGTTGTTTAGTGCCTAATAATGTAACAGTTTGAGCTGGAAAATTACATCTACAGGTTTAAAGGCAATCTTTTAAAATGTGGCCATATAGATTAGAAAAATGTCCATTTAACAAAAATGTATTTAATACAACCATGAAGGCATACTTAAGACTTGTTTGTGGTTTGCTTTCCTCTTTTTAAAAATCTGTGCTCTGAAATACCTTATTTCTCACGATCCCTTGAACTACTGATAGTGCATGACAGAATGCCATGCAGCCTTAGCATTGAAATGATGTGACAATCAGAGAGACTACAGAATAGATAACTTCTTGGTGGTGGCCCTAAATAGATTTCATATGCAATGCTTCTGCCTCCTTTGCCAGCCTCTGAGGCTAAAAGTCTGCCTCTCTTCCTGTATCTCATCTGCTTTCTGACTTGAACACAGAGAAAAGGGGTCAAGCTTTTAGCTTCACAGGTCAGTGCAATTAGTGGCTGTAAACTAAAGACTTGTGGGTTGAATGTTGAGAGAGAAGAAAGCATCTGAATCTGGGTTCTCCAGTCCAAAGCCAGATGGAAGGATTTCTAGGTTCCCTTTGTTCATGCTATCCTGACTGGATTCAGCAACCCCTCCATGGGCTCAATCATGTCAAGTGCTGAGCAACTTCAACTCCCACTGACTTCAGTGGGTATTGAGGGTGCTCAGCATTTTGCAACATCCAGCCCCATGTGAGGAACTCTTACTGACTTCAACTGGTATTCTGCATAGGATGGGGATGTGGAATAAGATCCTAGGAAAGGAAAGGGAAAAGATCTTTCTTAAGGAACAAAAGTGTAATCTACATATAATATTTTGCATTTATTTATTTCTATTTGTTTAAAATGCCCCCACTCAAAGTTCAGGGTGCATGGATACACTGTTCTTTAAAAAACAAAAACCAAATCTACATACATTGGACCAACATACAAAAAATTAAAGATCTTCCAAATTCTCCTACTTAAACCTCTCCCCATACAGTCTCCTAAAATTGGACCACAACCAAAATACACACTCCATCTAAGGATATTGAAGCATCTTTATACACAGTGATTAAACCTCACTACTTTTCCATAATTGTTCTAGAGGATGAATGAAACGAAGCACAGTGAGGTTAAGCTACCTGCCAAAGGTCCCAGATCAAATCTGTCAGTGCTGAAAATCCAAGCCTGGAGTTCTGATTCTCAGTACTCTGACTTGATGACCTGATGTTCGATACTGAATATACATTAGCAATGCTTTAAATTAGGGTAAAAAAAAAATTAATGCTGTACTCTACTTAATGTGCATTTTAGAAAGTGATAGCATGTGAAATTAAATTTCTGAAAAGGGACATGGAGGTTCTGACACTAGTCTTTCACTGGTGTAAATCAGGAGTAATATCATTGACATCCATGGATTTATATTGGTGTACAACTAATGCAAGCGGGGAAAAAATCAGGCTCACGGAGGGCAAGGAATTAAATCTGCATTAAGAAAATCTTTAACTCTCACTTCATGCCTGTCCTAGGGATGGGTGAACATCGGATGGCTTGGAAGTTCAGACTTGGCTATGTACTCAAAAGTTTGCAAGAGTATGTGAAATATTCTTGAGTTTGATAGTCTCTCTCATGAGATCCTTGATACTTTTCTTCAGTGTTTCTATGACACTTTCAAAAAATGTACTGTAAGTAAATTATATAAATGAGCTAAAAGACACGTAAATATCAATGGAAAGGAAGAAAAAAGGTGCCCTGAAGTCACTCAATATATGGTCATAAGGGTAGAGTACAGTCCTAGTCTTCCAGCTTGATAATATATTCCTGACATAAGGAAAGGCAGAGAAAAACAGATATATAGAAATATTCAGTGCTAAGTGTCCCATGCTGCCAAACAACTATTAGCAAATATGATTAACTGTTCACTGTTACACAACTTTGGCTTGTGGAATGAGCATGTCTATTACTTAATGTAAACAGGAAAGGACTGGCTTACCTACTCTCATAAAAGTAAATATTATAATTGCGGAAGCAGATCAAATGTATTTTCTTTTTCTATTAAAAAACAAAACAAAAAACCCACCCTATGGCAAAAGTTCAGATATTATTCCAATTTTTTGCTGACTGTTCCCGGCAGTAGGAATGGGAAATCAGCAGTTGTGGGTATAGATTAATAAATACAAAGTTAGAGGCAGAGTTGGCATTAAAATGAATAATGGATCTACTTTGGTCATGCACCAAAAGGTTTCACTTTGGAGCATTTGTCCCAAAAAGGGTTCTGCAGGAGCTTACCCAGCCATGTCAATCCATGATTAAACTAGTAAGATGAGTCAGTGCATTACTACATGGACCTGCTACCAACATGTGGCAATTAAGCAACAGAGAACATCAGGAGTTATATTAAAGATGCTTTCACAATAAAGGCAAATTTGAATTTGCTGCCTCGTTGGTAGTGATTAATCTCTTGCTAGGTTTTAAGTTCAATAGGAAAGGTAGGTTGAATTGTATCTCATTTCCTGGTGTGGTCTTAGGTTATTTAGATGGAAATAAGCAAGGAACAGAGAAATTTCTTCATAAGTTATCCAAAATTTCCCCCAGTTAATATTATCGAATAATTATTTAACAACAACAACAACAACAAAAATCTGATCGAAAGTCTTATCCAAGAGAGCAAGGTGTGTTTAGAGTGTAGTGGAAACATGGATTCACCAGGGATGAATTTTATCCACTGTAGACAAAGAGTTTTAAGAGGGGAGGGGAACAAGAGAAATTCATTTTGAGGTTGTTGGCTGAGTGGGAGTTGGTTGGGGAACAGGGTTAGGAGAAGACCATAGAATTAACACTTGTTGTTTGTTGAGGGTAATTCCATTCACATAATAACATCTATCTCCAGTATAGCCCTTTTCATAAGTAGATCTCACAGGGTTTTACAAAGGCCAATGTCACTATCCCCATTTTACAGATGGGGAAACTGAGGCACGGGGCACTGAAGTGACTTTTCCAAGGTCACCCACCAGGCCAGGAATAGAACCCAGATCTCCTGAATCCCCAACCAGTTATTTGTCCACTAAGCAATATTGCCTCCCCCCCAAATGATAAATAACATTTCCTTCTTAACTTCACAGTTCACTTGTTCAATGGAGTTCTGTGGAGGAATCACATGATCAGTAAAATGGCTACTGATTAAGCATCTGAAAGCTGAGACTAGAAATGTACCGTGAGACCAACAATTCAGACCTGAATCCCAATTTCAACCCCCCGTCCTTCTGTTTGTACTAGGTTTCAGTGCACACACTCAAAGAGGAAGCAGGCGGCTGGGACTCACTAGTCTGCCTAGCACTGGGGAAGGTTGCTCAAATTATTATTTATGTACAGGTGGGGAAGGTTGTTGGCTCTAGAGGAGCGAGGAGGTTGTTGGTTGGTTCAGCAGAAGTTCATCATCTGCAACGAGATCGTTGCTGAAAAAGTTTGGGAACTAGATGAAATGGGCTACACTCTTCCTTTGATTAATGAGTTAAAGCATCAAGTGCTTTAAAGAAGAACTAATATTTCAATATTTGATATGTTTATTCTTGCTGTGTTGAATCTGGTTCGCAGGTGGTGACAAGGAAGTAACTTTCTCAGAAAGCAGAAGCTGATTAGGAGGAAATAGTGAGGATTTTTTTCCCCCTCAATGAAGTGTTCCATTGCAGGAGGACATCCTGCGAGGCACAGGTTTTTCTTCTCAGTTAGATTTTATGTGAGCTCATGCTGTCCTAAGCTTGCATAATTGAATACAAAAGGGTGATTATATATATATGTGTGTGTGTGTGTGTGTGTGTATTGCTGCACTGATCAATATGGGCTCCAAATGCAGTATTGTCATGAGTAATATCTTCTACTATCCATCTGTACTGTTTAGATGCTCTGTTAAATACACATAGCTTTTCCTTTTTAAAACTAGACATGACAAACCACTAGACAACACCTGAGTCTTCCCTGTCTCTAACATCTAAGATTCTAAAGGCAACAGCCTGTTAGTATAGAAATGCATTGTATTCGCCACACCTTGTGAGAACAGGCAGGGCCGGCTCTAACTTTTTTGCCGCCCCAGACCCAAAAAAAAAAAAAGCGCCACTCCACCGTGACACCCCCCCAGCTTTGCACCATTAAAACCTCTGCCCCCCCAATGCCGGGCCGGGCCGCCCAAACCCCTGCCCTGAGTGCCGGGCTGTCCAAACCCCCCGAGCACCGTGCTGCCCAAACCCCCGCCCCTCCCAAACCCTCCAAGCGCCGCGCCAACCCCCGCCCCCCCAGGTGCCGCGCTGCTGAAACAAAAACAAACAAACAAAAAACCCTGAGTGCCCCCCGCCACCCCAAGATTGGCCGCCCCTTCCAAGGTGCCGCCCCAAGCATGTGTTGGTCGGCTGGTGCCTGGAGCTGGCCCTGAGAACAGGCACCAGAGCTCATGCTCTGGGGTCACGATCAAACTGGGTCAGAAACTGTTTAAAAACATGAATTTAAGAACCACGAACTCACAGAAAAAAGGTTCAGCGTGGCTTTAGGAAAGCTTATCAAAGCAATTTAGTGGCATGCTAGCACTACTGTGTGCTTTTGCAGGACAGGTCCAGCATAGGAAATGACTCCTGCTGCCTAAATCTGTGGAGGTCAGGTGATCACCAGAGTAATGACTGATTTCGTGGACGGGAAGGGGCTTTCCTATTTTCCTTTTAAAAATGTATATTTATCTTTTAACACATTGTGCATTTAAAAAAAAAAAAATCTTCCCTCTCAATTCCTACTTGTTCAAGCCTCACCTAAATTCAGATGTCTTGGTTTAAAGCAAAATAGTCTCTAAACACAACAGAGATCGTATAGAAATGACGCTTTGGCTGTTCAGTTAATGTATAGTGTCATGTACAATATAGCATATTCACGGGAAGCCTGACCCAAATGTTCAAAATGGCATGGATGCAAACAAGCATTCAAATATTTGCATTACATTTGCAAGTGCCCAAATTGCCTGGGCAACTCTGATTACCCATTTGTGCAATTAACTAATTTGCACACTCTATTGTCATAACTGTGCATAAATCAGGCACACAAATATATGGATATTCCAGCAGGCACACTTCTGTAAATGTGTGCCACAACCTCTGATATAAAGGTAAATCCCAGTCATCTCGTTCCAAGCCCTAAATAACACATCTCAAAGTCCTAAATTCAATTAGGAGCATGTAAAATGATCTACCAATAGAGGTATTATATGCAGTTCCATCATAATATCATATCCTTTTTAGCTTGTGACAAACAGCTGAACAAAAACACTTGGGAATCAGAAGCATTAGTTAAATAAATCCTGTTTCAGTGTAATGAGATTTAAAAGCTTTAAAAGACGCCCCCCAACAGCTATTCCAAAATAATAGAATATTTAGCATAGCGCCAAATGTTTTCTTCCCCATTCAAAGATTAGATGAAAAACAGACAGTCCTCAAATTCAAGAGGTGAGCAACAGCCTATGCTTGAATACCCAGCTCCAGACTGGTTTATTCATGTAAGCGTTCAGGCACTGAAATATGTCATTTGCTGTATGTTTAGCACAATAGCTTATCTAAATCCTCTCTCCCCACTCGCCTCAGGAACTGAAGTATGTCACTGCATTTCTTACAGCTCTGCAGGCTTCTGAAATACCTTATCTTCTTTTGGCCTGGTCCTACCTGATGCCGAGGATGCTTAGCTCCCATTGGCTTCAACAGAAGTTGTGGGTGCTTGTCATCTCTCAGGATTAATCCCTCTCTTCTTGCTAGGTTAAAAACTACAAGGCTATCCCAGAATGCAGAGATGATGTCAGTATGTGGGGATTATGCACATCTGATTTAGTCTAGATTGTTTATCTTTTAAACACCATTAACCACAAATTAGCTGGCTCTTCTGTGGCCATAAATTAATAGATTCCATTAGTGAACAGTCAATTAAAGGATGATTATTTTTTCTCTACCTCATGTTTTCAGTGATTTGTGTTCATGGTGGATTTCTTTTGTCCATAACGCTGACAAGAATGAAGAGCATCGAGAGCTGAACAACTGATGGCTGTTCAAACACTGGTGATGAATCCAAATAAACACGTCGACTTTGAAAGGGCTCCTTTACAATACCTGGTATATAGGACCAGATCCTTGCTAATTTACACAAACTGAGGATCTGGCTTCCGTACATAGCAGAAGAGTCATACTAGCATAAAGCTGGGGTAACAAAGTGGTGCACCAGGCCCAGTGAAGACTTCAATTTCGCAATCCTATATAAAAGCAAGTTGTTAATAATCTACTTGACTCATTCAGTCCCTAAACAGGCACATTCTTCAGTGGTAGTTCTGCCTGCAAACATTACAGGATTAGTCAATACAGGCCAGATCCTCAAATACATGGATATTTGTCATTTAGGTATTTAGGGCCCTAATTCCCATTGATTTCAAGGGGAGTTAGATGCCTAAATACCTCTGAGGACTAGAGCCTAGGTTACTAAACATATGTATCCCACAACCAAAGTGTGGCTTTCTGTCCCTGTCTAATGGCTGGGCCACACAGAATTTGTTGAGTCTGCAACAGCTTTTGAGTTAGTTAGTTGCCCTAATTCAGTCTTTTTAGTTGAGTCTCTTTAGTTCAGTCTTTTTAGTTCAGGCAATAGAGGTTTACTCAAATCCTAGGTTCAATCCCTGATCCTGATGACTCACCCAGGTATATTTGGTTACATGTACTAGGGCTGGGAGTGAACTGTAGGTTTGGGATCTGGATTTCAAACAAACCCCCAAAAGTTTGAGGCTGTTTGGATGCAGGGATGTGACTTAAGCTCATCTCTAGTTAGTATCGTTACTGACTTCATTCTGGAAAGGAATGAGATTTAATCAGTGTCCTAAATCTAACTTTTTTCGGTTGCTATCTATACCACTCCTATTCTCTTATGTACAAATTGTCTTCTACTCGGCACATCAGATACAGCAGATGAAGTCAGCAACTAGGGGCAGCTCATGGATGTTCTCAAAACTTCACTCACAAAAAAAGAAAAATGTAAACAGAAAATGCAAAAGCCAGCTTCTCCATTGATTAACACCTGTTCAAAGCAAATCTAAACCACAACCGCTCTGATAGGATTGCATTTTATACCGCTTTGCATATGTCTAAACAAAGATGTGACCGGTGGTGAAAATAAAGAACAATAACATGTGCTACAGCAAGAAAAATCATTGAGTTTGACTTTGAGAAATGTAGTTTAAAATTGAATAGCCTCAGGGCTATTGGCATAAATTGTTCACCAGTTAGAATTTGGAAGTAATTCTGCCCCACCTCACTAAAAGCTATGATAATGCACAGCTGATTACATTGGTTTTCTTATTTCCTCTTTCCTCTGAAGCAACTGGTATAGATCATCATAATGGAAGGATATCTAATAAATGGCTATTTGTTTGGTTCAGGTATATTAAGCTCCAGGGCTTGGAGTGTTGCATTTCATGCCTGTTTTAATAGCCAGATATTACTAAATGGCTAAATCATGCTGTTTCAGCACAGCTCCATATTGCAGGCAGAAAGGAGCCGCACCAGGGATTGCAACCAAAGGGCTCCAGTATTTGGCTGTTGTGCAAGGTCTAAGGGGGTGAAGGGGCTCCCTTATGGGCTCTCTATCCCATGCAGAGCAGTCAGGCACAAACTGGTCCAAGATGAGAAAAGAAGTGAATGCTTATAAAGCAAACCCCACTCCCTAGTACTGAAGTAACTAGTCCTGTAAATACCTGCATGTCACAGCCTCCCTGGAGCACATTGTATTTTCAGCCTCCTTGAATATAATCCTATTCTTGCTCACAATGTAATCGGCTGTTTGATTACTGTTTTTAAAGACATGATCCATAAACAGAAACGGTAACTCAACGTTTTGAAGGAAATTGGCTCTCCAGGTGTCTAAGGCACGTTTAGAACCACTGTGGGGGAGAACATGCATAAAGCTTCTTTTAATTCTCTGCTTTTCAAGCAGCTAATAGCTTGACAGCAACATTTTAATAACAGCTGACTAGGCCCAGTTTTGGCATGCAATGTACACGGAAACAGTTTCCTGGAATCCGTCCATGCAACAGTAAATTCCATTTCTGCAGGCTAAAGGCTAAACAAAAACCTCAAAGCTCATGTGGAGATAGAGTTCCGAGATATACTACTTCGAAATCAGAGCATTTTTTTATAGCCTAATGCTAAGAAAAGTTGCAGGTTCTAAATAACCTGTGGCTTATTACTCACCACTCTCCAGCAAAGGTCTGTGCTACAGCTGCACACATGTCTTTATTGACTTTTGCCTTTGCTGGCATTTCCACCGCCATTTCCCCCTGTCTCCTCCAGGACATTTTAACTGCCTGAAGTGAAAAGATAGGTGTGTTAGTTGGGGAGGGAGGGTTGTCTTTTTTCTTTCTTCATTCTGCTGAGTCAGATCTTCTGGAGTTAGCATTTCCTTTCTTGACTGTGCAGACTGGCAGCTGCTGCTTTGGCCGGGGTTAGTCTGGAGTTTAGATGCAGGGCCCCGAACATCTATTGGTTACAGGCTGTGTAGGGTGCCATGTTGTGAAGAATTTGTCCATATAAGCCTTGAACGCTAGAGCAGCCGTTGCACCACTTGAGCTGAAGAAGAATCTCAATGAGCTGTTCCTTGTAATTCTGTCTAGAGGCATGTGAGCAAAGATTGGAACCTTTTGGACATTAGCTACTTCTCTGAAAGGGCAAAGTTGTGAAGGACAATGCTCAACAGAGTTTAAAGGGACATAGCTGGAATAAAAATCATAAATACTGATATCAGCCTGGGTCTGAGTCTCTCCTGCCTGGCACCTCGTGTAATCATTTACACCTGCAAAACGGAGAGTAAAAATGTCGATATCTGTGCAAAGTGAATGTAAAAATGCTGCTAAATCAGTGCGGTAACAACTTTACAAGGTTCAAGGCAGTGGAGAATTAGGGCCCTTTAGAATCTTAAAACTGATATTTTTAGGCTTGTGCACACTGGGGTTGTAGTCTCTGATGCAGATGCCCCAGTGCAACTGCCTCATGTTGTGGAAGTCTACATCAGTGTCGTTTACCCTGACTTAATTCACTTTTTGCCATTGGGCGGGGTTTTTTGTTTTGGTTTGTTTTTGTTTTTTTTGCATTTCACTCTGCTGGGATCTGGCTGTCATGCACTAACCCAATGGTGCACCATGACTTTTTCTTTTAAAATATTTTTCTATTGGAATGTTTTAAAAAGGAACACTTCTATCGATCTTTGCTTTCAGAAACTCAAGGTCTGGGCCAAAGTTGATCATGTCCCTTTAATAGAAAAAATACCTCCTGATATTTATTAATTAAAAACAAAAACGGATACTTAACAGGCGTTGACGACACTTGGCATCTCAGAGAATCAGGGCTTTGTAACTTTAAGGTTTGAAAGAAATAGTCTTTGGCTTTCTTCAAATCAACTTATTTAGTTTCTTGATGTGGCATAATTTACTAAATTAATAAATCGTATACACTGTGATGGGGTTTCCACATCACATAGGACTAGAAAGGGTAAGGTGGCCAGGTAGGTCAATTAACTCCACAGGCTTCACCTGGAGGAAGAGCCAGGGAGCAGGGAGTTGATTGCAAGCAGATTCAGCTATGCAGGAACAGGCGGGGCCTAATAAACCAGGAAGCTGGCAACAGACAGGGGCTGCTGCTGGGAAAGGGCAGTCATTCCTAGGGAAGAGGTATGAGTGTGTGGAGGTTGCAGAGGTGTGTAGGCTGTAGTCACTCCCTGGGAAGAGGGAAGAAGGTTGGGAGCTGGTACTTCCAGGGAAAGGGGCAACCAGGAGTGGCAGGAAGAATCCAGGGAAGTAGCAGTGAGGGCTGGAAGAATAAAGCCCAGAACTACTAGGTTGAGGGTCCCTGAACTGGAACTCGGAGTAGAGGGTGGGCCTGGGTTCCCCTACCAGCTACTGAAGGACTGGCACCCGAGGCAGTGAATGGGAAGACTGCCTAGGGCTGCTGAAGGAAAGACTTTGATATACTCTGGAAGCAGGGGAATGCCAAGAGACCTGGCTGGAGGGCTGAGTCATGAAGAGGACACTGCAGTTCCTGGAGTGAGAGAGATGGAGTGACAGCATGCAACTGTGCGAAGAGGGGTTGACCCGATGAGTTAATCCCTAGAGCGGCCAGGACGAGATGCCAGACTAGTGGTGAGTGGTGCGCTCTGTCACAGACACTCATGCACTAAACAATCCATAGTTAACCACTGACTTTAAACCATGTATATGAGCTCTCATGGACTAATGTCCTAAATGTATGAGCAAATTGCAAATGTTATCTAAATAGACCTATATTGGCTGGGGAAATTCTGTATTTGTGCCCATATTGCCTGCACATCAAATACTGGAAAGCTAATTTACTCTCCAGTAGTCCCAGTATATCCAGTTCTAACCACGCACCGATACTCATAGGCAGAGAGACACAAAAGATACATTCATTAAAACAATTGGGTTTTGGTTCATTCTGTACCACTACAGCAGTTCTGTGCCTTTATTTTTGGTTTTATTCACTATAGATTTTCTCTTCCAACCCCTCATTTCATTCCCTTCCGGAGCCCTCGTATATCATCTGTATCCCAGGAAAGCTGTTCTGGCTCCAAGAGCAGGCGAGCAGCTGCCACTGGCAGTGCTGCACCCTAGACAGCCAGCAGGGGCTGCCAGGGCTAACCTCCCAGGGACTTTGCATGGCATTTCCTCAACAAGTTCAGCACCAGGTTAGGCATTTTTAAATCAGAAAATTATGCAAAACTAGAACCAAACAACTGGACCGTCTTGTGACCTGATGTTGCCTCTAAAAATAAAACCAGCTAAAATGAATGGCTTTCATGAAACGTGAAAGATGATGGAACTGGCTAATGACTATCTTATAAACTTGGATTCTTTCCTCTGGAGTACTTATCTCTGCCATTTGCATATGTTGACATATAATTCATGAGGGAATTTCTCCCTTGCTCTTTGTAGTGAGGCGGTGCTGCCTCCCTTCGACCCACAGGGGGAGGAACCACCCTTTGTGCCCAAGTGGGTGGACCCAGGCCTGCCTCGCCCCTCCCACCAAAAGTGGGTAACAGGGACAGGAAGTGTAAAGGGCAGGGCCTCAAGCTCAGTTGGAGCTGACACACCAAGGGAGGCAGATGGATCCCGCTCGCTCCCGGCCACTGACTCTGCTGCTGAACCCAGTGGAACCATGCCCGCCGGGGAACTTGCGCCTGCCAGGACCTCCACTGACCTCCTACTAGGGTGACCAGATAGCAAGTGTGAAAAATCGGGTGGGGGGTAATAGGAGCCTATATAAGAAAAAGACCCAAAAATCAGGACTGTCCCTATAAAATCAGGACATCTGGTCACCCTACCTCCAACCCAGAAGAGACGGAGGACGCCCCACTGATCCAGGGGGAGGGGAGGGGAGGAAGAGGCCCAGAGACAGCTGACCTCAGTCTGGCTGTATCTCTGCCTGAGGCATAGTTGGCATGTTGCAGCTGGAATCCCTGCTGGCCCAGTGGCGGACCACTCCGCCTGCCACTGTTACCATTGTGGGTCGGGGTCCGGTGGAGTTGGGTGGGTCCGGGCACCACCTCCCACCCTACCCCTGAGGTGGCAGTCTCCCCAGGCCAGGTCCAGAGGCCTGCATTCATCGGTAGTGTGCCAGAGCTAGGACGCCTCACCCCTGAGACTTTTGCTTTGGTTCTGCATCACGAGCCCAGAGCTAATTACCTAGTGGGGGTTTGCTCTGTCCCTGCACAAGGGCCCAGAGCTTCATTGACTACTGGGTGGGAACTCTTCAGGACTATTCTATTCTCTGTATGAAAGGCAACACTTAAAGAGGAACACAATGGGCACAGTGCTGACAGGTACTGAGCACCCTTCACTCCTAGTGATGTCAATAGAGGTGCAGCCACTTGCACCAGGTCTGAATTTGGCCCATTTGCTCTAACTGTGAGTGTTGTCAGTTACATGATAGTGCTGACTGTTTCATCGGGTTTGAAGTGCATGAAAATATTCAGCTTTGCCATTCACCTTTACAAATTAGAGTTGGTAACACTGATTTGATTTTAACAGAGCTAGGAATGTTGAGATTAATTCAAGCAATCAGTTACACAGGATATTGACCAGACCTTTTAAAATCATACTTTCCCAAGATTTTTAATACATATCTATCAATAAGGATGTATTCTGGACACACATACACCAAGATACTACAATGAAGTGTGCAATAAATTAGACAGCTAGATAGGTCACCCTTCTAGATAGCATGGTGGTGGTTTCTGAGACAGAAAAATGCAGGAAGGTCATCTTTTTCTATTTTAATGCATCTTTCACTGGTAAAAGTAATGAAAACACATATTGCAATGTAGTGATGTTTTTTCTGGTCCTGTTTTTTTTTGGTAGTAAACTGACATGATCTGAATAAAATGGATCATTCAGCTGTTTGTATATGAACCACATACTTTAATCCCTATTACTAGAAAATTGATTTTTTTTGAGTTCCATGGTACTTGTTTTATTTGTTTTACTTTCCTAAAAAATGCACATGATAGGCAGAGGTATGTTGATAATAATGCATGGTGAATAGCATGAAGGCATTCTCTGAACAGCGTATCATATCATCCATCATAAAGGTTTTCCCCCTCCCCTTTTGCTAATGGCAGTGAATCAAATATTTAAATGTGATTGTTAGACTTACGTGCAGCTATAAGGGTATGTCTGTCAGGAAAGCTTGTGTGATACAAAATTAGCTTATAAAGTGGGCCTTAAACTGGACAATTGATAATAGATGTGGATCAAATCAAACTTACAAAATTAACAATTGAATCTGCACTTAAAATGGTTGCAAATTGGCACCTATTGAGATAAGTGTTGAGCTCACCCAACATGATTTTTTCTTTTTACTGAAAACAGTCCGTTTGGGCTGACAGTACCTGGGTCAGAGTGAACTAGAGATGATGATGCATTTGGCAGCTTTTCTAGTTGAGCACTGACAAGTCTTGTTCTCTACAGAAAAAAAATCAAAACATATCAATTCACATGCTCACTGTACTGAGGAACTTCGTTGTCAGAGCTTTCAAATTGTTTTAATGTTTCAGCACTGCAGCAGTGAATGCATAACAGAAGGAGACAACTATATGCAGTTTCATTTTGTTGAAAACAACTACATAAGGGAAGCAGAACATAACTAGCAGAGCCCTGATAAGGTCATGTCAAACAAATTAATGGAAGACTGAAAAGAACAGCTTAAAAATCATTTTTTTAAAAAGATTGTCCTTCTGGATGGAAAACTAGTTGGGCCAGTCAATCCAGTCCTCTTAACTTACTGCCTCTTATGTCCCTGGGATCCTAGTCTGTCTAGATCTTCCTATGTTATTTACTAATCCTTTTCTACTGTGCTTTTGTGTATGTTCTCTATGTACGGTATATTGACCCTACCTGCTATCAAGACCTCAGAAGATCAGTGCCTGTTGAGTCTGAGCCAACAAGCCACCTCCGTCCCCCTTTGCTAGCTGGGAAAGAGACAGGATCAGAATGATAAATTGTCAATTTAAAATTACTTTTGGATTTTAAATGCCTGTGTTTTTGAATGTGAGCTCTCAGTATGTATCACTTATAACGGCACTGCATGGGCTTTAACAGCTAAAGACCCGCAGCAGCCTCAAATGGATTTGCAGAGACTCCCAACGATCTCCTGCTGATGCTGCATGTAATCTTTATATCACCATGCTGTATCAATAGGTGCATCATTGCAGCCCATCAGATTGACACAACACCATTCCTCTGTTACTGAGTCTATTCTTGCCCTCCTGGCTGCGGGTGAGGGTGAAGGGAAAGGATTGTCTCCACTGCTGTTTGGTGGGAAGGGACGGCTTCAGTAGTGCTCTTACTGTTAGTCCATTTGCACTAGACCTAACAGTGACTGGAATGTCAGTTAGACGTTTACATTGACAGCTGATTCTACAGCCTTGAACTCCCTGCTGCTCTGGAGGTACACTGGAGCATTGTTAGCTTATAACATCCTCTTTAAAGTAATCCTGTCTAGTGAGACACACTGCAATCAATAACTCCAGGTGCTTCTAGATAGCTGGGAAAAGGTCAACAATATTGTTCCTCTAGTGGAGCATATGACTCTCTTTTCTCTTATTCTTTCAAAGCTCTCAGACACTAGTATTAAAAATGTTCATATTTAAATGTAAATATGTATCCTGGACATTATTGCCTCAGTAAAGATGAGGGGCTAAATTCCCCACTGGCCTAAGTGGAGTTTGCAATGAACACTCCAGACGGCGTATTGACTTAATAAAATATGCAGGATTGGGCCCTATGAAGATGATGGTCACCTGGCTCTCGGTAATTGATATTCCATCATAACATTCTTCCACCTTTTAGAATTGGCTAATTGGCCTCTCAGAGTTGGTAAGACAACTCAACTCCCACCTGTTTATGCTCTCTGTATGTGTGTATATATATCTCCTCAATATATGTTCCATTCTATATGCATCCGAAGAAGTGGGCTGTAGTCCACGAAAGCTTATGCTCTAATAAATTTGTTAGTCTCTAAGGTGCCACAAGTACTCCTGTTCTTCTTTTTGCGGATACAGACTAACACGGCTGTTACTCTGAAACCTGTTGCTGCAGGGTACCCATGACACCAATATTAACATTCTATAAGATGCTCATATCTTTTGCATTCTCCATTCATCAATTTAGAGCCAAAGTTGATACATTACCGGGTCCCCCTCCTTTCACAGAAACAAAAAAACACCCACTGCTCAACCAAAAAACCCACAACAAAACCATGCTTCTGATTTTGTGCTACCCTCCATCACTCTAGTACCTGTGAACTATGTGTGAAATGTTGAGTCTAAATGTTTTTTATACCTTGGTAGTGGCAGGAGCTTACACACTGACTACTCCGAAGTTCTGATCTGTAGCCTAAAGATAGGGATTCAGCTGAAAGTGCTATTATCACGTAGGAGATAGTGATTTTGGGGAAACCCTGGATTCCAGCCCCTTACACTCACAATAAATGAATGTATTGTGGAAAAAAAATTCTTCATAGTGAAAAGATCAGTAAGAAGGCGGTAAAACAACCAAACAAGTGATGTGCAATGCTACAGCTTTCTTGGAGGACTTCTATAATCTGAGAGCTGAATAAAGATACTTAGCACCTTGTGCCCAAAGCGGGGTGAATGAAACCCTCTGTCCATCTTAAAAGGTCCAATAAATCCTTAATGCTTGTAGCTGCGAAGAAGTCAAAAAGGAAAAAGAGGGTTGCTTTACTTGCAGGAGGATGTTTTTTCTGTCCTCTCTTGAGGACTTGTATAAATGAGAAGCTGCCCTCTCTAAGTACTCTCTTGCTGAGTGTCTGTTACCTTGAAACTTTTCCTTCTGCCTCATTCTGGTACACTGTGCAAAAATTGCACAGAAGTTGTGTGAATAATTTGTTGAGAATCAAACATTTCATTGGCTACATGACTCTTGTGCCTTCCATAGGTACATGTTAAATTTAGCCTTGTTTGTGTCTCTGTAACATGTCCTTTAGTTCCAATGACTAAATGTCTTGAGGCACAGTCTTCTCAACCTTTTGTAAGTGATGTCTACTTTATTATTCACCTTAGAGTATAGAAGATGTTACAATTACAGCCTTTCCTTTGTGTAAGTAACCAGATATCTCTTTGACTGTTACACGGTTTGAGAATTAAAATATCCAGGGATAAATCTGTTTCCTTTACTTATCTGAATCCATGAGGTTCCATTGTTTAGGGAGAGGCTGTTGTTATATTTATCTGAAAACTGTAATCTGCTAGACTGTACAGGATGAATCTAAAATTCCTACAAAAGTGGGGGGAAATTTCTAAACTGAAGGTTATTTTGAGGTTGAACCAAAACCAGTTTAAATCAGTGGGGGACTTTCTAATGATTCCTATGGGCTTTGAATCAGGCCCTTTATGCACATTTCGTTCACACTAGTTTATAATCCTTGTTGCACTATCCTCCAGAGAAGTACATGTAAACAACTGCCACTAACAGTAAATAAAAAGTACAAGAGGTGGCATGTTCTTTTTAATGACGTTTTGTCTTTGCATTCTAGGGGCCTGATTCTGAAAGGTGCCTAGAGCATCCTGTAAGGTTTTGAGCCTTATCTGCTCTCTCTGACTTCAGTGAGGATGAAGGTGCTGAGCCCCTTTCAGAATTGGTCTCTCTAATTGCCACCAAATGCTGGTTATTTAAGGTGATGTACTCCTGCTTTTTAGAGTGAGCTGTTGCAGATATCCTGGCTGCACCGCATGAGTGGCAGCAACCTAGTAAAACTTTCTGTGGCTGTATGAATGACCCTGATCAATGAAATCAGCATTTTACATCAACCCCCTATGTGTTTCTGCCAGTTTCCTCCATCCGTTAATGGTGGTTTTCACTGCATGAGTACATGGAAGCAAAGCGTGGAACCTGTTCTATACAAGATACAAAGGTATAATATGGATTCTATGAATTTAACTCAGAAATTCTAAACAAATGTTTATTTGAACAGTCTAGAGTTTCCATATATTATTAGTGGTTTAAATCAGGACAACTGCAAATCCAGTGATTTCTAACCAAATGTGGAGCCTGATCCTATAGAAAATGAGTGCTCAGAACCTTGCAGGATTGGGCCCTAATATGGCAGTGCTAGCTTTATTGAAATCACTGTCTGTGCTTATTACATCATGCCATGCTTTTGAATCTCAAGGTTGTTTTTTGTATGTAGTATAAAGGTCATGTTAGGATTAAAAACAATGAGCAGCACACAGCATGTGTAGTAACCCCTTAAGAGAATGTTAGTGCACTTCACAGTGAAATATAAATGTATTGAGCATAATGCTCTGTCCAGGAAGTGGAATTTTCTAATTATGGAGTTATTTTGAGACCGAATGCGCTTGTTATCAGCAGGCCAGGTGTGCAGTTGTGATGAGAGTTTAAAACTCAGTGTAATTATACACCTTGCATCATATAAAGTTTATAGCAGCCATACCATTGATGCAGCAAGATGTAAATACAACAAATTGGAGTGTCTGAAAGCACACCTGTAATCTAAACTACAGCTATTATAATTATGTAGGAAAGCCTATCTTATGTTAAGATTTATGGAAGTGTTGAAGTGGTCACTGCTCTGAAAGAGAAACGTGTATGAGAAATACTTTGGGGAATCATTTAAACAAAAGGTTTAAAGTGACAAGTATAAGTTATGGTCACTGCTCTGAAAGAGAAACGTGTATGAGAAATACTTTGGGGAATCATTTAAACAAAAGGTTTAAAGTGACAAGTATAAGTTATTCGAGGCATCTCCCTGAGGGGGAGAGTCAGAATAAAATAACATTCATTTCAAATGTTGGTCAAGTTAGTAATTACATACAGTTGTTTCCAGTAGATTATTTTATACTGTTGCATTTGTAAGGACTTAAATAGTGAGCATGTAACTAAAATACCTCCAAAACCTTTAACATTAAACCATCAGAACCAGGACAGCAGGTAAAAAATAAGTCAGCAAAACTATTTATATACTCCCCATAATCTAAAACCTTACAAACGGAATATAACTCATCTAGGCATGACCCTAGGGAATCTGTCTATTGACCTGAAAGGGTTTTGGGTCAGGCCCCTGTGGTTCATTTGCTATGGAGAGAGATTTCCACAATCTTGGTTTAAGTGCTCCTTGTGAATTTATTGCCCTCCAATGGGAAAATAAGCCCTCCTGTATGACTCTTTAACAAGTGTTTATTAAAGGATCTTTAACCAGTCTTTTATTTTCTTTGCAGCTTGTTGGATAGATGTGTTGGATGCAGGTTAATCTCACATACTAATAATCTAATAGTCTTGCAGCAGTAAAATAAATAAGTAAAAGGCAGTTGACTTTCTGCAATTGTTCCTGCTACAAGCAGTTTGTTTAGCTCTTAAATGTCATGGTTACTGTACAATGTCTGCTTTGTCTATGCATATGCAGTGCTGCTGTAGCTCTGTTGGTCCCAGGATATTAGATAGACAAGGTGGGTGAGGTAATATCTTTTATTGGGCCAGCTTCTGTTTGTGAGAGAGACAAGGTTTCCAGCTTACACAGAGCTCTTCTTCAAGTTGGTCCAATAAAAAATTATCTCACTGACTTGTCTGTGCATAGAGCATCAACTCTCTGGTTCTTACATATGCACATGCAGTTTCTCAGCTCTGCGGCTTAAGACGCTCCCCCTATTGCTAACCCCCAGCATTCAAAAATCAAGAGATTGCAACTAACAATATGTGTGTATGGACAGCGTTGCACCGGCACAGCTGTACTGATACAACTGTGCCACTGCAGTGCTCGTGGTGAAAATGCTCTGTGCTGACAGGCGAGAGCTCTCCCCTTGGCATACAAAAACCACCTCCGTGAGCACCATTAGCTGTCAGCGGGAAACTCTCCTGCCGACCTAGTGCTGTGCATACAGATGCTTTTGTCAGTTAATTATGTCGCTTAGGTGGGGTGGAATATTCCACCTCTGAGCGACATAAATTTTGCGGATATTGGCTGTAGTAGACAGCCTGAGATTTGTTTTTAAATTGTGTGTGTGTGGGGGGGGATTTCCCCCCCCCCCCGTTTTTGAGCCTTTGGGATTCATATTTTTAAGTTTTTCTCTGCATCCTGGACAGCTCTTCTTTTTAAATGAAAGCTAAGATGCTCTCCTGTGCCCTTTAAAGCTGGGGCTTTAAGATAAATACCAAATGTCATGAGACTCTCAATAAAACTGAGCGAGATGGTGACACCGAATTGTATGTGTTGTACTCAGCAACCAGCATCACTAGTTTAGTGCCTTCCTGCATGGTTCTGAGTGTCTCCTGACTGCTGTCAAAGTCCCACTGCTAATTCCAGATTGAAAGGGGCTGAGCACCGCCCGGGGTCAGGAAGGTAAGGTGGAGGGATGAGATGCAGATGTATTCACAATGAACGTTTCATGGATTACAGCACCACTCTGCTCTATCTAGGCTGATCTGCCTAATGCAGGCCGGAGAGCCTCACGCAGAATTTCTGCAGCAAGCACCTAACTTCTGTAGCGGTGGGCTTGAGCCATGAAGTTTGATCTGGATCTAAACTTCCACTGTTCACTAGTGTCTGAGGGTGGTTGTGGAACTTTGAGGGGCAGAGCTTTCCTCTGTGTGGCGGTTCAACCAGAGTATTAATTAGGTGGCTGTAGCCTGCTCCCCTCAGCAGAACCCCCTGGCCTTAAGGAGAGGAGAGAGCTTAAGGGTTAGGCAAGGACGAATGCAATGACTCAGCCCCAGATGTCCATTCAGGCAATGCCCTAGAGATGTGCTGGGAACTTCAGCCTGTGAGGCTCTGGGCATCTTCCAATTTCTGCCTTGTATAACTGTATCCCAGGGAGTGTCAAACAGCGCTCGCCCTCCCACCCCACTAGCACAGCAGCGAGCTGAGAACCAGGGGCTGGGGCTAGGTGGGGAGATAGCTCTGTGGAGAGGAATCCCACCCAGGGAGGGGAGGAGCGAGAGCCCATGTGATATTCCTGGCCATGGGCAGCGGAGCAAGCTGAGCACCGATGCTATGTGGCTGCTAGGGGCTAGGCACTGATCTATGCATGGCTCGCTGCAGCTCTGGGAGGCCGCCCACCCAGGACTGTTGTGGTGAGAAGGGCACAGCCTGGCCCCTGGCTGCTTGCATTGGCAACAGCAGAGAACTGGGTGGGGAGCTCTGGATCCAACCCAGTCTCTTCACCTCTCTGTCTACTCTCCCCTTTTCCTTCTCCTCCGTACCCCCTGGGCTCAGCGGGGCTGCAGTAATGTCCACACGGTCATTTTTAGCTTGCTACCCTTAGCCTGTCTCGCCAGCCTGGGAGGCTTGCTCCCAGCTGCAGTGTGAACATACCCATCTGAGAGCAACCTGCTGGGTGGGTATAGCAGCCTCCCTTCTCTGTGGTACATGTGGTGACGACACAGGAAAGGAAACAGAACGCCAGGTCTGTGGTAGCTAGAGAGCTTTACACGCTTCTTGCAAAAAGCTTTTTAGGAAAACTTTTCCTGGGGTTTTTATTTCTCTCTTTGCTTTGTTTACAACTCTTCTTAGTGGTTACATTCCTGCGCCTAGAAAAGGCAGGCAGTATACATGCACATAAGATAACGAACCCATCTCTTGAGCGCGTGAACGCCAGCTGCGAGGAAACAATCAAATCAGCCAAATAAGTTTCCCAAACACAAACGCTGGATTGAAAGTCACTCCTGCCTCGTAGCCATGGGAGCAGTTTGCCGCGCCCGTGGGCTGGCGATTCGGGAGCTATGCGTCCCTACAGGTACAAGCATGCAATAGTCCAATATGCACCCAATGGCTTGGCTCGCCATGGAGTTTTGTGTCCTGGGCCAGTCCCCTTCCTGGGCTGCATTACCAGGTACAAGATCAGGGGGCGTGCAGGCTGCATGGTGGAATTATGGGCCCCGTTTTTTCCCGAGATTATGATTTAGCCACCTGTATAAAAGTACAAGAAGATGTGGTTGCTTCACGTCAGAGGAGGACTTAATCTGAGGGCCAGATTTGCAAATAAAGTTTGATGCACATATGTACCATGACTGATGTGGAGAGATAGTCAAGTGGGTAGGGCACTAGCCTAGGATTTGGGAGTCCCTGTTCTGTCACAGACTGTCTGTGATCTTAGCCTCTCTGTGCCTCAGTGCCCCATCTGTAAAATGGGGATAGTAGCGCTGCCCTACTGCACAAGGGTGTTGAGGATCAAAACAATTATGAGGCACTCAGATGCTGCTGTGATGGGGGCCATATATCAGAGCTAGAAAGGACGTGCAAATTGAGTAACTATGTATGTGCGAATGTAGCTGTATGTGTGTGCAAATTATGCAATTAGGATGCCCAGTACAGGTAGTTGCATTTGCACAGTGAACTCTTTTGAAAATCATCTAGAAACGTCCCATTCCTTTATCTCTGGTTATTCCTCAGATGGGGTGTTAGTGCTGCACAAGTAAACTCAACTAAACAGGTTCTTTGCCAACAATTTATAGTCTAAAGGGGGGAACACATATATTGCAGAGGAAAAAAATGGTGTGAAATCTTCAGCTAACTGCTGCATGGAATTCCTGGGTCAACATAATGAGGAGCATATTAAATCAGGGGATTCGGCATTAAAACTGCCTTACTTTCCTGCCTCTCTCTCCTCCCCCCGCCCCCAATCACCCTGGTCTCACTCCTGACTTCTGAGACACCAGTAGGCCATCTGTATTTATTATAGCCCCAAGTAGCACAACAAGCACCGTGCTTAATTTCATCTCTGTTCAGAACAACACTTAAGCACAGGCTTAAAGTAAGGGGCTTAAGTGCTGTGTGGAGAAGACTCTTTACTGAATGCCCGTGGCAAGGTCCCCATAACACTGAGCAATGGGACAGTGTTTTACAAATATGAGGTAATGAGAATGACGCATAGAAATATTGATAAACTGTAGCTGAGGGCATGGTAGAGCGCTGTGAGTTAAACCCGCCTTCGGAGAGTGCAGTAGGGAAAGCGCTGCAGTCTGTCCACACTGACAGCTTCTTGTGCACTGGCATAGCTATATTTGCAGCACTTGCAACAGCATTGGGAGCAGTGCATTATGGGCAGCTATCCCAGCATGCAAGTGACTGCAACGTGCTTTTCAAATGGGGAGGTGGGGTGGAGTGTGACAGGGAGTATGTTATGTGTATGTGGAGGGAGAGAGAGTGGGTTTTTGGGGGGCTGAGAGCATGTCAGCATGCTGTCTTGTAAGCTCAGACAGCAGCAGACTCCCCGTCTCCCCCCACCTCTCTCTCTCACTCACAGCATTCCACACTAATGGTTGCTTTGTCTCAGGGCAGATAAGCAGCCAGCTGTCAGAAACGGAGCTTTCAAAGGGCATATCCACATTCCTGCTGCCATTCAAAACAAAGACTAGAGTGGCCACTTGACTTAAGGGGATTATGGGACGTTTCTGGAGGCCGATCAGAGCGCAGTAATGCAACACCCTGTTCACACTGGCACCGCGGCGCTCCAGTGGGGACACAGCAAATGTTATTCCACTCGCCGAGGTGGAGTACCAGCAGTGCTGTAGCCGCGGAGTCAGAGTGCTCTACGTGCCTTCCCAGTGTGGACGGGGAGTGAGCTAGTGCTCCCGGGGCTCCTTTATTGCGCTGTAGCTCGCAAGTGTAGTCAAGCCCAAAGAATCATATGATTTAGGCAAACTGACTTATGTAGTGGTTTCCCACCAACTTGTCCTTTCACAGAGCGCATGCTCAAGTGGCAGAGGGGAAGGTAGAGTGGGAAAGAGAATAAGGAAAGGGAGAGGAGGGGTTAGAGGACCTGGTGGAGACCGTGGAACATTTCCAAATGTTCCATAATGTGTTTATCCAAAATGCCCTGTACTGAATTTGTATTGAACACTGGCTGCTGCCCTCCTTTAAGAGATCATCTGCCTCCTATTGGTAAAGCTAGTATTAAAAACACAAAGCAAACAAATAGCAAAGGCAAAGTGGCGTCCTATCAAGAATAAAACACATGAGTTAGAGTAGCAGGTACCAATGCAGCATATGACTCTGTAGGTAGCCCTAGTAACTAGTTTCAGAGTAGCAGCCGTGTTAGTCTGTATCCGCAAAAAGAACAGGAGTATTTGTGGCACCTTAGAGACTAACAAATTTATTAGAGCATAAGCTTTCGTGGACTACAGCCCACTTCTTCGGATGCATATGCTCGAAGAAGTGGGCTGTAGTCCACGAAAGCTTATGCTCTAATAAATTTGTTAGTCTCTAAGGTGCCACAAGTACTCCTAGTAACTAGGTGATTTAGCATCAAAAGCATTTTATATTTTCCAATACAGCCCACCTGTATAATGGTGGATACTTTTTCACTTGATCTTATTTGTTGTGTGGGAGCTGTCCCAACACCACCACAATGTGGAGACTTTCAGACCCGAAGTAATGCACCTGTTAAGCAAAAGAGAAGATGGACTAGATTATCTCCTGCAGCAAGATCTGCTCAGCACTGCAGGTGGGGACAGTGGGACATCAGGCCATCTCTAAGTCTCCAGTTGCCCTGGTGCCAGTATCAGATATGGCATCCCTAGACCGCTGACAGTTGTACCTTAGGAACCATTCACTGGGGTGAATTGGCACAGCGGATCTATTTCCCACACTCCTCTCATCTCCTTTCTTGCCCAACTTATCTCCTTTGCAAAGGTGTGGGGCAGAGGTCGGCAACCTGCAGCACGCGTGCCAAAGGTGGCACATGGGCTGCCAGCCGGGGTCCTGGCCGCCGGCCCCGCTCAGCCCGCTGTCGGCCTCGATGGACGGACTCTGGGCCAGCAGCAGGCCGAGTGGGGCCGGCAGCCGGGACCCTGGCTGGCAGGGGCTGGCAGATGGAATCCCAGCCCGGCTCATCCCGCTTCCAGTCTGGGGTTCCGTCTGCTGCCTGCACTGCCAGTCTGGCACACGAAACCTTAAATTAATGAAGACTTGGCACACCACTTCCCAAAGGTTGCCGACCCCTAGTGTGGGGTATAGTTAACATAAAAGTTGTCTTTTTGACTTTACTGCAGTTGAAAATACCCCTCACCTGAGGGAATTCTAAACTTCACTGTTGTGGCCAGATACCAGCCTTTGCATTGTATAAGCAAAAAATTTGGTCCATTATTTTCTTTTCTTTAAGTTTCATCTGTACTTTCTCTTTGAAGCGTCCCGTTACTAGAACGGGAAGGACAATTTCACCCTCCCTCAGTCCTGAAGTGTGACCTTTGTTGGTATTAGAATTCACTGGGACTCATATAATTTAGGCCTCTCAGGATGACTGCCTTCACAAAATTGTGATTTTACTGTGAGCTTTACAACTGGAAACAGTTTTTACAACAGTTGCCTGTGTGCAGTTTGTTGTAAGGATACCTAGGAATGGTCCCTCTACTTTTCTTTTCTCAAGTGTTTTCTTTGTCACACTAAGTCAAATAAACATAATAGATTCTGCAGGTCCATTTCTTCAGTGGATAGATTCAGCGCGTGCATTTGTGTGTTTGCCACTGCTTCTTTGTGGCACCTGCAAACAGGTATTTAGTGTCTAAATATTCTGTGTGTGTACAGGTATGGCTGTTGCATACATAAAGCCATTCAGCTGCCACATTTTTGTGCTGCATGAGCATGCAAATGTAGATGCACGTGCAGGCCATTTCCCAATGCAAATTTGGCCCTAAGATATTGGGGTTTAGATGTTGGGATACCTTTTTACATTAGGGAAACATTCTAAATATAACACTAGCACCGTTGGGAGCACTAGGGTAGATGCTTTGCTGTCGGCTGCAGGTGTTAATGCTGTGTTGATTAGGCATGCTCTGAGCAGGGTTATGTGAGACAGTGTTAAAAACAGGGCTACAGTCCCAACATTGCTAACACTGGTGGAGTGCAACATTTAAGCCTTTTTTTAAGTGTTTGGTTTTTGTACATTAGAAATTCAGGTCCGTCTTGCTCAGGCTTGAAGAGTCTGTAGTGTCAAAGGAATTTGTGAAAAGATGACACCAGAAGAGTCAAGAGACTTTGAGGAATTAAGAGGCTCTTTAGGTTTTAATTTGTGGCTTACACCCATTTAACACCAACCACTAGTTAACATTTTTGAGGAAGACAGCTGTGTCAAAGACTCATCACAGCCAATGCACATTTCTGAGAGACCCCTCGAAAGCAGGGAAGATCAGAGTTGACATTACTGATATCTCAGAGAAAATACAAGCAGGGAAAAAACCCACCCTTTTGGGGTGTGCATATGTGGGGTAACACTTTATTAGGCCTTCTCCTATTTTAAAATATCATCTTTTACAGGTCACCCATCCTTAAATAAAGCATTCTGAATGGCAACATGCCTTCTTCATTTGTTCAGTGAGAAAATATACTTAGTGCAAATTAGTGCCTATTTGCCATGGACACCTGCAAATCAAGACTGGGGTTTAACAAACCACAGCAGAGTATGTGTGAACTTCTATCTCTGAGTCACTGGCACGAGCAGACTTATGCCATTCATGTACTCTGCATTTATTTGGTACTCATGCGTTTATTCGGTTTCTTCTGTTCTAAACATAAACAGAACAGAAATAAAAATGCAACCTTAAAAATAATGGGGTTAAGAACAAGCAAGAAGTGTGGAGATATACATGCCTAGCAAGCTCAAGAGTTAAACCTTCTCCCTTCAGTTTTTATGGTAGACATTAAACACCCAGTATGAACAAACAGAAAATTACTCCTTAAGTTCTATCTACTCCTTCCTTGCAAGGCATTTGAAAGAATTTTGGCCACTGGGAAAGTGCCACAAAAAGGGTCGGAAGTCCTAACCACCAGGAATGAAAGTTTACAAAACCATGGAGTGTCAACTGATGTATAATTGTGAGTAGTGAATGTGATAGAAGGAACAGCTAACCTTTTAGTGCCACATGTTCCTTCTGAGGGCCAGAGAGGGTAGATGGGCCAATGTGCGTGCTTCCCCCTCTGGAGCAAAACTCAGAATGGTGCCCTCTACTTCGGTCTGAAAGTAAAATTTCAATCTAGCCCATTGATAGTAGTCAACTGCACTTTGGTCATATTTTAGGCCAGATTTTGCCCACAATGAGTAGTACCTTACTCCCCAAGTGATCAATAGGACTATGCTGGTGTGAGGTATTATGTAGAGTTAATATGAATAAGGGTGTCCAAATCTGGCCCATAATCTGCTAAATTGTAATCAGTCAAAACTATTTTATTTTAGCGTAGGAACTCAATTTGTGTCAAAATGGCTGCAGTTTGACCATAGTAGCTGGATTTAAATGCATGCAATGGAAGCTTTGGCTATGCATTTTTAAGTTCAGATTTATATTATTTTTTTGAAAAGACAACAACCAATTAAGGATGCTCATCTAAATGAATAACCTTGGCAACGGGTTGGACCCCGTCCTTCAAAGCAAGTGAAACATGTCAAATGTACTCCAACACCTAAAGACAATGGGAAGCTCTCTTAACTATTTACTGTATCTTTGCTTCTACTTATTTTTCAAGTTGATGTCATCCTGGAAGTTGAGATGCTGCTGTTATCTGTATCACCGGTCAGACAGAACATAGTAAGCCTCATGGCAAGTCACAAAATAGTTCTTGGTGGGCCTCATGCAACCCTTGGGCTGTCCTTTGTGCATTCATGCTTTAACGGGAAGCTTTCTTTGCTCTAAAATTTCCATTTGGTTTTCGACATCAGACTTTATTTCTGCCTGAAGGATTCTTCTTCTCCATGGTTAGAAAGTCGCTTGCTGCTGGCTGTGAGTGCCCAGCGAATCAGTTCTGATAACTTCTATTGGGATTAATTAACTAATTACTAATGTCTTGGGGCTCAATTGTATGTTTGCATGTCAGGATGCTGTACATAATCAACAAAATCACTCTGTTAGGGGCTTGACATTATGAAAGTGGGTTGTGAGAAGAGTATGCTCCCCTCTACATTTGTCAAAAATTTGTTCAGATTATTCATAGATCAGTTATTCCCCCTTTCCTGAGCCTCTTAAAGTTTGCCTACGTGCAAAGCGGAAAGTCAGGATGGGAACAGAAATGGAAATGTTTAGGAAGAAAATTCTATTAGGAAAGCCCACTTGTGGAAACTGCAGAGTTTCTTAAGGGGAGGTTTCCCTAAATTTAAGATATGGGGAAAAATTCCATTATTTGCATTTAGGGTTACTTTACTTTAGTCATAGTAAGTGCTCGTTCACATAATATGGAGATATACCTATCTCATAGAACTGGAAGGGACCTTAAAAGGTCATTGAATCTAGTCCCCTGCCTTCACAGCAGGACCAAGTACCATCCCTTCCCCCTGATCCCTAAATGGCCCCCTCAAGGATTGAGCTCACAACCCTGGGTTTAGCAGGCCAATGCTCAAACCACTGAGCTATCCCTCCCCCCATAAGAAAGTAGCCTTATCAGCTTCAAAGGACTACTCCTCTGATTGAGTGAGTTAAGGACTGCAGGATCTGTCCCATAAGGTACCACAAATGGATTTTTAGTTGTGAAAATGTGGTCTTCTCCTTGCTCACAAGAATAATCCAGTTGTTCGATGCTATGATGGGGTGTTCATCCCACATCAGACTTGAAGGGATTCAGAAGGCCCAAAAAAGGCCAATTAATCTTCACAGTTGCACCTGAAGCGAGGCCCAGGAATTTATAAATTACTAAATACGGGTGAAGCCCGGCTGGGGAGAAGCTGGGTAAGGAATAGAGAGGAAGTTTGTAGTAGCCGGGGGCTGGAAGGAGAGAGAGTCAGTCTGAAGTCACTGTATGGGAGCAGAGAGGTGGGGAGGAGAAAATCCACAGAGGAAAATATGCCCTGAGGTCCTAGCTGTGGAAAAGGGTACATCCCAGAGGAGTTGTGGGGAAAGAAATCCTAAAATGGTAGGCTAGGAAGAAGCCCAGGGAAACAGCAGCAGGGAGGGGGACTCTGTAGACCTTGGCTACTCATTGTAGGGTCCTGGACTGGAACCCAGTGTAGAGAGAGGGCCTGGGTTCCCCTACCAGCCACTGGGAAAGCAGCACTGGACCTAGACTTGGAATGGTAGGCCGTCTGAGACAGCATCCAGACAGCTTGTCTGGTGGGACTTTGTTACCCCAGAAGTGGGGGGACTAAATAGTGACCTAGATGGAGGGTCGAGTCATGAAGAGGGAGCGTCCTGAGTATTTGGGGTGCGACTCAGCACCAGCAATTGTCAGAAGGGGGCATCAGTCAGGGCAAGAACCAACTTCCACACCTAGACACAAGGAACGCACCTGCAGTGAGTGGAGCCCTTCACAGATGCTGAGCAGGGAAGTTAGTTTCGTAAATGAAAAAATAAATACATTTGACAATCAACTGAGTAACAGCAGCTGGAGACAAACATTCTGGCCTACCGTGACTAAACAAAAAGAAAGAGGAATCAGACTTTCTAACTAATTTCTACAGGGCTTGCCTCTGATCATGTTGATGTCAATGGCCTAAATCCCTTTGACTCTAGTGTGTGTGGAATTGGTTCTGTCATTTAGTTCTAATATACCCAGTACACGACTCTCAATGACTTGTTGCATCATGTACTGGTATTTGTGATGGTAACCTATATTTTCCTGTACCAATCAGCTTTGCATCTCATTAGGTGTGCTGGGTTTGGGTTGTCTTGTGGTAGCTATAACAGCAATGGATGTCTATACAGGATGTTAGTCTTCACTTGTCATCAAATAAGGGTAGGGGAGGAAATACCCAGTTGGCTGTACTAAGATGAGAGGTATATTTGTCTTAGGAAGATTAATGGGTACCTGTGAGGGGTCTCCACCCCACCCAAGACCTGAAGGGGTTAAGGTGGCTAGGTGGGCCAATTAACTGCATAGACTGTACCTAGAAGAGGATCCAGGGAGCAAGGATTAATTAGAGATGAGGCTCAACTAGACAGGAACAGGAGGGGCCTGCATAAAGCCCAGTAGCTGGGAGCAGAAGGGGGCTGCAGAGAGAGAGAGAGGCTGCAGTCACTCTCAGGGTGAGAGAAGGTAAGGTAGGAGTAGCCCAGGGATACAACACTAAGGTTCAGGGTTGTGTAGACCTTGACTGCTTGTTGTAGGGTCCCTGGGCTGGAACCCAGTATAGAGGGTGGGCCTGGGTTCCCTTATTAGCCACTGGGCTGTGGTACTTTTAAAAGGCAGTGAGAGGAAGGACTGCCTAGGACAGTGGATCCTGAAAAACTTTTATACCCTGGAAGGTGGGGACTACAGTGACTTGGCCAGAGGGCCAAGCCACAAAACAGAAGCACTCGAGTCCCATGTGAGCGGAACAGGGAGAGTGACGGAGTGAGCAATCACAGGAGGACATCTGACTGGTAGAGCTAATCCCCAGATGCAGCCAGAAGAAGGTGCTCCCGTGCTGAGTGGAGCACCCCCTGACAGTACCCATTCTGCTTCCTCTTGATGTTGTGACAAGTATCAGAGGGGTAGCCGTGTTAGTCTGGATGTGTAAAAAGCAACAGCGAGTCCTGTGGCACCTTTAAGACTAACAGACGTATTGGAGCATAAGCTTTCGTGGGTGAATATCCACTTCGTCAGACACATGAAAGCTTATGCTCCAATACATCTGTTAGTCTTGAAGGTGCCACAGGACTCTCTGTTGCTTGATATTGTGAGAAGACGCAATACTGTGCTTACAATGCTCAGTTCAGGAGCAAAGAACCTAAAAGGAAGCCAAAACCCCAAATCCACAAGAAGAATGCCTCCGACTTTGCTCTCTGCTGCTTCATTTGTTACTAGTATGTGGCAGTCACAGCACATGTACTATGACGACTGTAGGGGGAGGGCTGAAAAGCACCACTTGTCTGTACAACTGCCCCAACACCTGTGTCATTGGGCCCAGACCTCCGCAGGGATCCTCATATATGTAAAAGTTACAGGTGACCATTTCTCAAGCATGCCAATATGCCTTTTAGAGATGAACACAAATACTACGAAACTTTAGGAAAACTTGGAACTGGATCTGAGGTTTTGTGACTTAGAATCTAGTGTTAGAAGGGACTGCAAGGATCATTTAGTCTAACCCCCTGCCAAGATGCAGGCCTTGTTGTGTCTAAACCATCCTGGGAGACTCTCTTAACCTCCTATATCACTTTATTGTCTGTGAGCACAAAATTACAAAAGCAAGTTCTTATTTGAGCATTCCCATTCTCCCCACAGCCCTTTTCCCTCGCCAGTGGTCACAAGAATGTCTTCAGTGCCCAAGACATTATTTATATAAGTATTCAGCAAAACAGATTCAGCAACATATAAGTATTCATGTTCAACAATATGCTTTAAATGAGGTTGAATCAAAATTGGAGCTGTTTACATTTCTGGCTGAATATTGTAGTCATCTAACCAGGTACATGTGGAAGTTTGGCATCAATCAAAAGTTCTAAGTTTTCATGAAAATGCAACATATGGTGGTTGAGGTTGGACAGTATTGAAGGGGTATGTTAATCATCAGTGTTAATTTTTTTTTTTTTTTTGGTGATGTAGTTGCAATAGTAGAAAAAACAAACCCCAAAATGATTGTCTTGAAAACTGTAGAATCTAATGTTGCTTTAACTTTTCTTAACCCTATATAAAAATGAAAAGGATGAAGAGTAGTAGTCCAGATCTTTTTTCTTCAGTTTGGAGAGAGTCCTTCCTTTTTCATGTATTGAGGGACAGACTTTAATGAATGTTGTTATATGAACAACTGGATGAGCAAAATATATATGCAATTGTCGTGTTAGATGCATAAATCCACATGCAGTTGACTAGCGTTGCCCATTTGTGCATGCAGTCACCTGATTTTCATGCACATTTGTAGTAAATACATGTGCAAATTAGGCACATGTTTTCCTCATGGAATTCTGCATGTAATTTATTTTTTAAATCAGGATTCCCTTTGTGTCAGTGCATCAATTTTATTGAACCAAAGTTCTGTATGTAAATAGAAACCTTAGCAGAATCTACTGTTAAAATTTAGAGTGAAGCTCTGCTCTTAGATATGCTGTGAACCCATTGAGAACTCTGGAATGCAAAACTGAGGACAGAGTTTACAGGTTTCTTCATAATTTTTCATTTTTGAAATAGTGGGGTTTTCCCTACTTTCCAGCAATTTGCAACTGTTTGTTTTTTAACTAGCAAAAGTTGAAAAACAGAAAGTTGGGGAAAGACTTATTTTTTTTCATACCTTTTTCACTGTTTTAATTAAGTTTAATTAAGTTTAATTAAGAAATGTGACAATTAGGATTTCTCCTGCCCCCAGTTTATCATACTTTTTACCTTTCTCACCTTTTTTTCCAGTGGGTGGAAAAAGTCGGGGGGGGGGGGAGGAGAATGTGTGGGGAATCCCACAATTTAAGAAAAAAAGAAATATTTTAGGGTTTGTTTTTTTTAATTAAAAATAACACAACATTTGGAATAAAAAAGAACCTAAATGAAAATTTTTGTTTCCAAAATTTCCTGCAGGAAATTGACAGATTTTTTCCCTTATGAAATATTTCACCAGAGAATAACTCATTTTTTTGACCAGCTCTATGAACTATACAATGGATCTTGTAATATTTTAGGTTCCACTTTTGAGGTACTGTGTGGACTCAACTCTCACTGTAGTTAGTGGGTGATGAGAGCAGTACTCAACAGGAGGAGTGTAGGAATTATCAGAGGGGATCAGAGCAGTGGTCTATCGAGTTCAGTGTCATCTCTCTCTCAGGACCCAGTTCTAGGTGCTTATTGGAACCTTCTTCGGAAGCAAGTGATAGCACCTTGGAGGATCACTCCCATAGGATCAAACAATGACTTATTTAACTGCTCTTGAGTTTGGTAAATTTAACTGCTCTTGAGGAATGCCACTGAGCCTTTGAGTGAGACCCTCACCCCTGTGCCAGCTCCAATATGGTGTGTCAAAGGGCCAGAGTGGCATATAAGGTCTGTCAAATCTGGTTGGGGGAGAAATCCTCCAACACAGGCAATGCAAAAGACAGTCATAAATCTACCTCCAGAGGATCCCATCACAAGCCCTGGCTAAAGCCATATTGGGAGGGAGGGCGGGCGGGCCTGAGAGCAGGAGGGATGTGTTGGGGATGGGACCATGGCATACAGTCCTAGGGAGATTTTGGGTTGGGTTATGGCCAGGAGGTTGCCATAGCATATGCAGGTCCCCAAGCCTATGTCAATTATACTGGGGGCCCTGATCAGCTAATAATCAGGAGGGCACAAAGGTGGCTACTTTAGACAACCCTCCCTCCCTGTGGCCTGCAAGTTCTGTGGACTGTGCTTTTTAGAGGTGCAGCACAAAAACTCATGCTTGATTTGAGGACTGGAATCTTCAAAGGGGGCTCAGTCAGTGGGATTTGGGCACCTATCTCCCTTAGGCCTCTTTGACCATCTCTATTGTCCTTTTAATGAGTTTGACCTGTTTTTACCACTATTCCTATTGAGATGGCTGCTTAGCTGTATGGTGTGTTGTTTTGTGAGGGAATTTTGCTCTTACTCCACCCTTAACATTTCTGTTCTTCTATGTTAGTGTCACGTGCTCTGTACCAGGGAACTGAAAAGTGATCTCTCTCTCGGTCGGAATCTGGATCACATTCAGGGTTAGGCCTCAGTCCTTTAATCAGACCTCATCTCACCAAGCCAGTCTTGAACAGTATTTCACAGGGTATTTTTTTTTAATTGTTGGACTTCATCTGGTACAAAGGTTTAAACTACAGAAGTAATTTAAAATATTGTGGCATTTCCTTTCTTAATTAATCCCAACTGTTTTTCTTGGTAGTACAGAAAGCATTAGTATTTGATGAGGACATTATGGCTTCATCGCTGGGGCAGTGGATTCTTCCTGCCGAGTCTGTAAACAGCAGTCAAGCCACAGAGTTCATTCTTCATGTTCTGGTTTTCATTAGAGTCCAGACTTGAGAAGCACCCAGCTGTGTCTTCTTGTAAGGTCTGTCAGTCTCACAAAGCTTGTTAACATGTTAATATAAAAGGAAATAGGACTGACTTCAAGGAATTTACAACTAGTCTTAAACTTCAAAGACTAAAGCTACATCTATTCAATACAACAACAACAACAACAGAAATCCTCTCACAAAAGTTCTGTTAGCATACCAAGGACAGATCTGAATGCATTGAACATTACAGCCATAACCCATGATGCCCCATTCTTCGCTGCAAGTTGCAACACAAATCCCTTTATATTGTGAAACTTTGTTCATAGCTAGTAAATTTGATCAGAGAGCAGACATATATTTGTCTCACCCACAAATACTTGATGTCAGGAATAATGCTGGTGGTCGTTCTTTACCCTAAACATGGCTTGCATTCAAATAGCTGCAGTTGGTAGGTAAGTTGGGTTTGAATACTGGGCAAGATTCTCAGCTGGTGTAAAGTTGACTTCCAGGAAGTTACTCCAGCATCTACCAGATGAGGATCTGGCCTACTCTGCACAAACATCTTTAGCATCTGTAGCATGCTGAGCTCACATTCTTAATGGCTCCCACAGACAGATGTTCAGACAAGGTGGAACACATCCTATTGATTCTGCTGAAAAGAGATCTTCACAATGCACAAGGAGGACGCGTCATCTGAGCGGAATGATGACTCGCACTATAAGCATTCTACTAATAACAATAAAATGAATCCATTCCTCTGAAACACTAATGGGGAGTAATAATAGCAAAACTGCCATCACCACAAATGGTACTAATTGGGACCCTTATTGGCAGGCTGTCTCAGCAAAAGGCAAAGAACTGTATGAATGTGGAAAGCGAGATAGCCCTTGAACGCTGGGAGTGGTGCCACTAGGCCAAGCTTAACACACAGCCGTGAGTGGGGCCTGTGTGCTTGACATTGACTGAGTATCAATGCCGTACCTTTTCTTTGGGTAAGCAGAGGATTTTAGAGACTAATCCTTCTAAGTGCAGATTGCCTCTTGAAAGTCCTCTCAACTCCTAGTGAAGTTCCAGTATCTTGCAGGAGGTGTTTAGGATATGGGAGGATCAGGCCATAAATCTCTTGAGTTCTCAATCTGGTACTGTTCATAAGCAATAAAGCATAGAAAACGCTGTTTATTAACCGTGGATTATAACTGTATATAAAAACTCAATTATCCAATAACGTTCCATTATTATTGTTGTCATGTAAAAGGTTCCTATTAAAATTCTCCAGTAGGAATCTGAGGAATTTAAACACACAGAAATGAGTCCTGTTGCACAGCTGAGATAATTATATACTGAATGGCTATGGCTTGTACCCGTGGCAATAAAAGTGTCAGATGACACACCACTGGGACATTTGAGTCAATTTCCAAAGTGACCTCTAGCTAGTGAGCCTGAACTTTTGTGTGCTCAAGAACTATGAGAACTTTCCATCTGTGAAGACTTCATTAGCTGGTTTGTAATTCAGTTGTTTTGGTCATTTACAAAAATAAATAAATTGAAAAAGCAACTCAATTCAACTTTAAAAAAAGATGAAGTCGCGTATAAATGTGGCTGTTATTCACACTGTTCTTTCTCTGACAGCTTGTTAAAAATCTTGGTAGAATAGGTGCTACTGTTATACTTTTGTTATTCGGTGCTAATTAGAACAAAGTTAAGCAGAATCAAAAATGTTTCCAAAGGGAACTGATTGTTTTAATTGGAATTAAAAGAAAACCCAGTTTAATGTGTGGTGGGGAAAGCCAGAGAGACCAATTTCATATGTCAGGTTTGCTTATGAATTTGTCAGAGTTTTACTATCAGAAGCAGTATTTTGAACACTTTAGTAAAAGTGTATCAAACAAAGAAATACTTGGGGTGTGTCTATTACAGATTGCTAGGAAATAAAGTATTTCAGGGGGAAGAATTGGGTAATTAATAAACATTTCACTATTGCATTGTGACGCTTTAAGACTTTATTTTGATCTCAGATGAGAGGGTGCAGTAAGGGGAAATCTTGCCCCTCCCTCTCTGTCCACAGATGTTCCACCTGGCAGCAAAATTCATCTATCATTATCATCAAACACACACAGTCTGAGAACTGTTGTCCCAAACAGTGCCCATGGTTGATGGAGTTGCACCAGACATTGTGTAGTGAAATTCCCATATCTGGGTCAATCTTACGAATCCATGAATCTCGGGTGGCCCCATGGGGTGTGTGTGTGCGTGTGAGGGCCTATACCCCTTCATGTGTTGATGGAGAGTTTGAGAGCATGGTGTGCTGAGGTGTTTTTGTCCTTCCTGGCAATGTGACTGAAGAGCATGCAACACTGGAGTTGCATATAATGAGCAATTGAAGGAAGGCCAGATCTTTGTGAGATTTGACATTTTGCACCGAGTCCAACTACTTTATGCTCAGGCTTTGGCACTGACAGCGCATATGGAATGCCTCTAGCTGTTCCAAGTCTGCCTGTAAGAGGGACCAGGTTTCTGACCTGTATTGTCATACAGCTGATACACAGGTTGGATAGATCCTGAACTTCGTCTCAGCTCAAAGAGGCTTTTTGCATTCATAAGCAAGACATGGCAACCAAATTGATGTGGCTTTGCTGCATAAAGAGGGCACAGGATTTCAAGGGCAGGCCTGTTAGATGGATCTTTCCAACTCCTCCTCCTCCTCCCTCACCCCCCCGTATAAGGAATATGTTGGAGTCAGAGGGACTAGTGTGGTCTCAGGGCTGCTATAGCTGCCAGGGTGCAGCTTTTCAGCCACTCTGGGTATGTCTATACTGTGTGTGCGTCCGTACACCAAACAAGGCAGAGCGTCTCAGATCTTGTAGACTTGTGCTCTGGCTCTAGAAATAACAATGTAGACTTTCCAGCTCTGGCTCTGAAGCTCGGGGAAGGAGGTGGTTTTCAGAAGCCAAGCGCCAGCCCTAGCAGGAATGTCCACGCTGCCGTTTTTAGACACAGGCTCTGAGACTCACTGCCGTGGGTGTTTTTTGCAGTGTAGTTACACCCTTCGTGATCTTCAGCTAAGGTTTTTCTTTCTTACAATCTCCATGCATCTGCCCAGTGACCAGCTTAGCTACTCAGGCTTGGGACTGAACTTGGCCATATAATGTAGCACTGGTTTTAAGAAAGATGGTGAAACCCTAGTGTCTAGTTTCATGTGTCCCCTTAGTGCTGTATCTGGGATTTGTAAGGTGCTAGCTAATTATGCTGTAAAATAACATTAAAGAAGCTTTCCTGAATTCCGTGCCATGGAGGGGAGCTGACATGAAATGATCCCAGGTAACCTGGACAGCAGTTGTAGGAGGGGAGCAGCAACCTGACCATGGTGCCTGATTTCTTTCTACGTCCAACAAAAGTTCTCTGATATGTTTGCAGGTCTCGCTACGAGTGCTATTTGATATTCCTGCACTGCTTTCAGTCCAAGATTTATGACTGCGAGCAAAGTTGGTAGGTATCAGGAAACGTCTGAAAAAGGAAGTTGCAAGAGAAGCCAAGGGGACTGATCAGATGCAAGTTGGAGAAATTTGAAAAGAACTCATGTTGTCCCTGTGCTCTCCTTCCTTAGGAAGAGATATGGCAGAGAACTGAATCCCATTATGTATCCAATTATAGAAATACTGTATCATGAACTGTAAAGTGACCGCTTTGATTCTTGTTGCAATTTCCAATGTTGACGAGTCAACATTTTTGAGTTTTGTCCCCTTTTTTGACTGCCACTACTGTAAAAGGCTACATAGTGTCCAAATTTGTTTCACTCACACAGCACATTAGATATTTTGCTGTAATTGTTGCATTGATGTGGATGTAATGGTTCTACCAGTTATTAGATCAATGGAGTGGATAGTACGCATTTCTGAGGATGGATCAGGTTCCCATTTGGAAAGCTAGTGGTGTATTTGTGCATGGTTATGCTTGTGCGGCTTTGTGGTTAATATCAATAAGCTGATTATTTTGCCTGGCTATGAATATAGATTCAGTGACGGAATTCAAATACATTTTTGTTGATTGGTGAAGGTAAGGATAATGGGGAAATATTCTGCAGGAAAAAATCCCCTTTTACCAGCTTACTTGGGAATGCTAAAGATTTTTTCCTTAATTTCTCTGTGTTTCTTTGCTTCGAGGTTTTTCTTTATTTCCGCATGTTTAATCTGTATGTTAAAAAGTATGCAAAATAGCTACCTGGTTAAAGAATTCTAAACACACAGGAGTAGATGAAGATGGACGCAGAACCCAAAACAGCACCTAATGGGAAAACATGGTATTTACATATTGTACCTTGTATTGCAAAAACAAACAACAAATCACAGATGAAATTCTGGCTCCATGAAGTCAATAGCAAAACTCCCCTGGACTTCACTGGAGACAGGATTTCACCCCAGTGTGAAAACAGATATTTGACAAAGCTCTAACTATTGTTCTTCTTCTAAATGTGTCTCATTCATATAGGCCTTGATTCACTAGTGTGATCTGGTGGTGAAAAATAGCCATAAACTTATTGTATAGACTAAGGTGGGTTGGTAACTGCTTTGCACCACTGGGGTGGCACAAAGAAGCCAGGGTGTGTTGGTGAATCCGGCCCTTAGGTGAAGTGATTTATTTTATTTTTGCAGATGTTTTAGAGATTTGCTTTCCCTTTTACTACCATAAAATGCTAGAATGGGTGGCTACTAGATGACATAGCATTGGTACTGAAGCATGCTCACAGTAAGAGGAGCTGAATGAATTCTTCACAGTGAATAAGCTGATCAATAAATATCGCCTATTTCCCTGTCCATGAATTGTCACTGAGTTGCTTATGACTTCCTCAAATGTATTTGAACTGATTTCTTGACTTATTCTTGGCCTGTAGCTTGTTTGTGAGCAGTTCATTGTTGGTTTTCAATACTCAGAATTCAAGCTCTTTCGGTTGGGCATTCAAGTCACGTTATATGTTTCCATTCCCTGATTGGATGAGCTTAACTCTTAGAATCAGGTTTCTGGTGCAAATATATTTGAGTTCAAAATTCACTTTCTGTGAATATTTTCTAATGTTGGCTTAAAATTCACTCCTCCTGGTTAAAATCCAGTCCTGGGCAGAGGGCTAGCTCAGGCTCTATGCCCCCCACTTAATTTCTAATTAAGCAGCGTTTTGAGGATTTAAGTGGCACATAGGCCTTTTGGCAGGCCCTATGCTCAGGGATGAATTTCACCCTCTGAACAATCCTGCCAATTAGCTCGTTTGCTAGAATAAGCTCCGAAAGTGAACCCCAAAGGGCCATGAACTTGGGGAAAGTCAATTTGTTTAACTGTCTGAACAAATATTCACAGAACCTTTTAAGTTTTTTTTTTTCTAGCATTCTCTCAGCTCTAATAATAAGTGGAAGTGTGGAGCATTTGAGCTCTCGCTCTCTCCCCTTTTAGCGTATGGTGAAGTCTTTAAGGACATATTTCCTTTTCTGTAAGGCAGTTTATTGGGAAATGAGGCACTTCCAGGCTAAATTCTCCTTTCAGAGATGCAGTGTGGATCTCTTCACATGTGATTAAGCTGTGACTTGCAAGGCTAACTGCACCCCACGCACCAGACATTTGACTTGCTGGTGTTCTCCCCTCCTGCGAATGAAGCAGATCTGTAGGGCCTCTGAAGTACTGACTCTACACTAGGGGAATGTTCCTTCTAGTCAGATTTGTATTCTGCTCATTGGGTAGCACCTCAGGATCCTTTGGGGCAGAGTGCACTATATCAGTGTATAATGGCTATGTATTTTCTTGTCTCAGTTCTCCAGTGCGCGATAGCTCTGCGAGATGGGGCATTGCCAATTTGGGCAGTAATGACCCCCTATGGGTTGTTCCGTCAACCTGGGGTTGCCAGAGTGCAGCCTTACCCGCTCCAGCATGCATTCTGTGTTGTGGGAGGTCCAGATCCAAAGGGGACTTGTAGTACATCAGGATCTGGCCCATTATCTCCTCCTCTTTAGTGTAAAAATACTCCAACAGGCAATAACCATTTTCTTTTTCAGTGGGGCCTAAAGGGCAAACATATTTGCCTGAATCCTGATTGTCTGAAACCCTAGAATAAAAAGCCAAATAAAGCCACGTGTTAGCAAACCCTCCTAGTTACAGCCAGCAGCTTGCAAAAGTAAATATCAGCAAAGGAAATTGCAAGTGTTTTGACTACAAAGTGAGCCTCAAATGGTGTAGAGGAATTTAAGGAAATGGCAAAGTTGGGAGGTATCTCTTCTCTACAGACCATTCATGTTTTCTGTCTCTTCTCACCATGACACCAGTGTCACTTGCTTATCCTCCTTCCCAGGCTTCCCTGCCTCTGGCCTGCTAACCTGGACACTGGATATAGGCAACAGTTGAGATTCATGGCTGAATTTTTCTTCTGAGGCAACATGCACTGTAATAAAAATAGGAGTACTTGTGGCACCTTAGAGACTAACACATTTATTAGTCTAATAAATGTGTTAGTCTCTAAGGTGCCACAAGTACTCCTGTTCTTTTTGCGGATACAGACTAACACGGCTGCTACTCTGAAATCTGTAATAAAAATGTATCCTGGATTTGAACATCTTACCTGATTCATGGTTTTGCACTTTTCAGTCATTCCATGTGGCTTTTAGAAAGGTACAGTAAAGTCAGGAAAATTAACACCAAGCATAATCTTTGCAGGCTATTTCCTTTTCAGCTGTAATAAGGAACACTTGTTTCAGTCATTAAGTTGAACACTTTAAGTGTCAATTTCTCTTTGCCTATAAGCTTAGCCAGAGACCGCAACTCTTAGATGCACTAGTGATATCACGATTTGACCCTGCCAAGAGGTAGCATCCAGTCATATTACACAAGGCACTCTACTTTAGAGCCATGCCTGGTATGTTAACACAACGTGTGTACTTCTGGTTGTGTCCTTTTCAAAAGAAGAAGGCCGTGACCATGGTGATTTAGAATTGAAAGTCCATTAAATTCTTGTTTAAAGGAGCCCTGCCATTTAAAGCCTCACTGGGGCAAGTCACTACTTTTCTCTGTTCCTCCATTTCCTTATCTATAAAATGGGGATAACGCTGACTGTTTTACAGAGGTGTTATGAGGCTAAAGATATACATCTTTGTAAAGCTAATTTAAATTCTTAGACGGAAGGTGCTATAGAAATGGGGGTCCCTGAAAAATTTCAAATCAAAATGAGGGTCCTCAGGTTGTTAAAGTTTGAGAACCGCTGGCATAAGACACTCCTGTTTATAAAGCTTCAGTTATCCAATCTGTGAACAGAAACACCACATGACTTACTAGGTGGCCAATAATGAAACACAAATAATGAGCAGTATATATGCACAATAATCAATCAGTGAATAAATCACAGGCAAAAAACTGTTTGCATAAATTACCCTCCAAATAATTGCCAATGACAATTTTGTGGAAGTCATTGCCTGTTTGTGGCTGACTTGCAAATAGAAGAAAAGTCCTAAATTAGTTGGATACGATAATGAATAATTCAGCCGGCCTATGCACTTCACAGATGGACAAATTCATGCATAAAGAGGTAAAGTGATTTTCCCAAGGTCACATAGCAAGCTAGTAGCAGAGATGGGAAAGAATGCTAGGAGTGCTTGTTGCAAACCATACGCTCTGATCTCCAGTCATGGCTATCCAAACATAAGCAACAATCTGAGCTGGTGGTGGTGGTCCTGTGTTGTTATATTTTATAATATAGCATACAAATAAAACCTTATCAATTTAAAAAATCCACTTAACTTTTTATGTTAAATTTACATAATTTACATTAAAAAATTGCAAACCATAGTGCAAGTGATGCTCAGAAAAAAAATAAGCATTTTGACAAGCAAGTGCAAACGTAATCAGAATGCTGGCGCATCTCTCTTTGATAAGACCCAGTCTGACAGCTCATGTGTGTGTGTTTTGGAGTGAGGTGTTTCTTTCTATAAGAGGTGCTTAATATCACATAGATCTGAGAATTAAAATCATCCCACTTTAACAATTTATCTGTGTAATTAGTTGAAGATATTTTACATCCTAGCCTATGAGGCCAGAAAGCTTCTCTGCTGTGCATGTTGTGCCTAATATTGTTTATGCTTATGCAAACCTATTATGAAACATGCAATGCCTTCAACTATTTGACATAATTTAGCTCCAGTTAAACACAGTGATTAACTAAAGTCATCTTGTGATCTTTGTAAATACAAAATAAATATGGAAAGAGGGAGGTGGGGAGAAACGCCACTGTAAAATTAAAGGGACGCTGGCAGGTTTAAAATCAAAATTTAAAAAATTCCTTATTTGCATTCCTAATTTCATCTTCAATTATTAAAATTGAGACACTTCCTAAAAATGTAGGGCCTGGATTTCAGAAGTGTTTAATATCCATAGCTCTAATTAAATAAAGTCCATGCCCTGAGTGCAAAGCACCTGTGATCATTTAGGCCTTGAATTCCTTACTTTTCACCGTCTATACTTTTTTATCCACGTCACTGGGCTTGTAGATTTGTAGTAGTCAGTTTCACCTTTTAACTTTCCTCAATTAAAGGTCTGATCCAAACCTCATTGGAGTTGACAGGAATTTTTCCATTGACTTCACTGGACTTTAGATTAGGCCCTAGCACAATGTTGCAATGTTTGTGTTGCAAACACTGCAAAGAAAATGTTTCAATCCTGACAAAAATTGGTTTTACATTATTAGAAAAATCCTGAAATAATTTCTATTGTTGTTAGGTTTTGCAAAGTCCTGTTTATTTTTTTTAAATAAAGCCTACATTTTATATCTACCCTACTGGGCAATGTCTTTTTTAAACATATTGTTTAGTATGTGGTATGCTTTGATGCTGAGTGGTTAGTGCCATCTTGGGGATATACAGTATTAGAGAATAAGCATTTACCTTTCTATTATTGCAATATTAATGCGATGTCCGCAGGTCCATACTCTCACACAACCAGGGACTGGTGCTCTGCACAGCATGTGTGGTTCACTGTAAGTTAGTTCTTATATCCATTCAGCAAAATCCTTCCTGTGGAAGTATTTTGTTGTCTTGCCTAGTAATTTTGCCTGTAGACAATTATTTGTCATGCTGGTCCTGATGATCTGCATCTGCTGTCATTTAAAAAGGGGGGGGGGGAGAAGGAATGACAGCATAACATTTGTCTTTTAATACATTGTGTAATGAAACATTTGAGAGCCAAACAACAACAAAAAAGAGTGGTTGTGTATAGTAGTATATTCAAGTTAAATTCATATACAAAGGGAAATGTACATGGTGTATGCCAGCTAACAAAACTCATACTATGCTATGAGCCTGTGCATGTGAGTAGAATTACTCGAGTGTCATGTCTTCGTAACCATTGGGACTACTCCTGGGAGTAATTTCGACCACGTGCAGCAAGCCCTATACTTTTACAGTGATACGTGTTTATCCAGGGCGAGATGAAGGATTAAAAAAATGAATTTAGATAAATGTTTTGGATAATTTGGTATTTTTAATGTGTTAAATATACAATAAACATGATATAATCCCATTTTAGATAAGCCCTTTTATTAAAAAAAAAAAAGTCACATAAGCCAGGTTTCACTGGCAGGGATAGGGCAACAAACAGACATGCATGCCATGGTAAACTGAATGAACAAATATGGCATTAATCATAAAATATATTTTAAATAAACCAAAGTTCTTAAATACAACTAGCCAGAGGCAAAAATGAATCAAACAGGACACAGAATTACAACACATGCAAAAACCTTCCCCCATGCAAACATAATGGCCCTCAGCTGGTGTAACATCACCAGCTTCAATGGTTTTGAATGATTTCAATGGAGCTACACTGTTAGCGATTTTATTCATCCTGAATGAGAGAATTAGTGTTGGGAAAACTAAATTGCCAAATTTTCAGTCTCACTGTTAATTTGTGAATAAATTTTAAATTTATGGAGTTGCTAGATGGCTTGTAGAAGAGAAATCTCCTTTTCTGCTATGAAAGTGGGGGAGTGGGAAAATCCCTCTTTGGAATCTAGAAGATATCTTGTCTTTTTGCTAATGTATATAATTACTTTTGCAGGTGTTCCCATTTCTTGTATGGAAAAAAGTGCTTGCCAGGATTAAAAAACTGTAGTAAGCAATATAAACTATTTCTCACACACACCAGCATTTCTTGCTGAGACAAGTGAACAAGGACTGTTTTAAAACATATAATTACACTACACTACTATATATCATTTATTAAATCAGATTCCCCCACCCTCTCCTCTTTCAAGTTCTTTCTGGAAATACTTTTTTCTTCCAAGAGGCATATTAGCCACGGTCCTCCCCATTTAAGAAGTGTTTCCAAATAACAAAGACAAACAAAAAACAAACAGAATCTATGCAGCTTAAAAACATACATATGGCACATCACTATGCTATTATCTTTCTTTTATTACATCTTCTTCCCCATCTTTTATCTGTTGCCTGCTTGGGGCCTGATCCTGCAACCACTTACTGATGACCAACCCATATGTCACCACGAATAACATAGATTCATAAATCTTCAGGCCAGAAGGGACCATTAAAACCATCTAGTCTGACCTTCTGTATAAGACAGGCCATAGAATTTCACCCAATAATTTCTGCCTCAAGCACATAACTTCTTGTTGTGCTAGAGCATATATTTTAAAAAGACACCCAATGATTTCATAAGTTCACCGTCAGTCCAATAATATTTTCAATATATAGAAGTTGACACAAGCTTGCCACATAAAATGCTCCACTCCTGTCAAATTTCAGTACTAAACCCCAAAGTTTCCAAAGTGCACAGTGCAAAGATCCAGTATGCAAATCCTCACTTGTTTATGCAAAAATCTTTTTTTGGTTTGGACCAGAATCTTTCTTTTTAAGCACCTACACCTCACTCAACCCAGCTCCTCAGTAAAAAGCCAGGGGGAAAGATTTTACAGCATGCCCTGAAAGGCTGTAGAGTTAGGCTTTGTTGGACCAAGGGCCGTCTTAATATTAGTTGATACCTGTAGTGGAATCCTCTACAAATGCAATCAAATCAGGAATCCAAACTCTTAGCCTGATTGTAAAGCTCCTGTCTATGCTACCAATTGGCATACTTTTGTCATTGGCACAATTGTGTTGTAACTGGAACTGCTGTTGTAGTATAGGTGTAGCTTTATGGTGAAGCCATTTACTTTGTAAAGTGCTTTGATATATATACTGATGATGAGCACTATAGAAGAGCTAGGAATTATTATTATTATTATAATTTTATTGTTACTTTTCAACCCCATCTGTTCACGGACATATGAATGTTGGTGCTTTTGATTCAGATTGTCAAGGAGAAGCATTTGACGGTTTTCCTTCAGCTTTTAATTTTACTTTTTTAATAGGTATTTTCTGCACTAGTCAATTTAGTATCACTCTCCAAAAAAAAAGTCAGATATGGGAGGAAAAATAAAGGAAAGATTATTTGAAGGAAGATGTTGGGAATGTTTTACACAGAGCAAATAGAGTTCAAAAGCTACAGGAACATCCTCTATACATGGTATCAACATATGGTAAATCAAATCTGAAATATACAACGCATAAAGTAAATAGCGATCCTGTTGTAGGGCATAAGATATAAACAAACGTATGCTGATGGATACCTACAACCCCAAACTTCTGTTCTACCAACTTTACAACAATGGTGCTCATATGAAAAGTTATTATGGATCCATATTGTCATTTTATATTGTCTTTAGCTTGCAAATAATGTAATTAGGAGGCCTATTGGGACAGTGGAAAGTGAAAGGAACACTGCCACCTACCATCTTGTGGAAGCTTCGGTTTGGCTTTATGGGTGGTCTTTGTTCTTGCAGGCTTATTTGAATGCCACATATTAGCTGAACGAGTTCTCCCTTGATGTCTGTGTTGTATTGTACACATGTTGTCACTGTTTGACACTTAAATAATCCAGATTCTTACCCAGCCCATATTTAGTGCCAATAAACTGCTCAGCATATGTTTTTGTGAGCAACACAGTACCATTCATCACTCCAATGTGACATGTAAATAAGCACTATTGGAAACCATACATGCATTCAGAGGGCAGAGTTGGACTGAAGGTGTGCATTGAGGTGAACTTTTGTGACTCTTGACCTCTTGTTTTATTTTTTGTTTCAAAATAATTGAAGAAGTCGTCCAAGTGACTTAGAAAATTAGCCATGGAACATATTAGAACAGCCTTGTTAATAACATTACTAGTGCGCTTGTCTTTAATTTTGGCTCTGCTCTGAAAAGGTTTATGTGGGAGGCATAAAGCATTTCCTTTCTCTCTCCATCTCAATCTCGCCCTCTTTCTGTAAATTTATATGGGGAAATCCACACTTTGACTCCCCTGTAAAATCGGTTTGGAAAGCATCATACACTAACACCCTCAACTCCAGAGGGTCAGGTTCTGCTCTTTCTTACATGGTCAACATTCCCATGTTCAGTGGATTTTTTGACTGACTGAAGCGCTAGTAGTTGGCCCAGTGTGTGCAGGGAACAAGATAAGAGGGCACAGCAAGACCAGAAGATCACAGAGAATAAGGATAAAGTGGCAGATTCAAAGTGATGGCCAAATTCAGCCGCCTTTACTTGGCCAAACTCCCTATGGGCTCAGTGGGAGTTTCTTCAGAGCAAAGAACGGGAAAAAAAAATGACCCGTGTGAGGAAATAATGCTAATTTCTGAAGAGTTTTCATGGTCATTTAGAGTGAAATAGTGGCTTTTAACGAGCTTATGGCAGATAACCCATTATCTCATTGCTATAGATGGAATTACCAGGGCAATGATGAGGGAAGCATATTCTTGAACAATTTCAGTGCCAAGTATCTCTTCATTCTCTACCAGTACATATTTAAAGAAACATGTATTGTAAGTGATAGGGGAACTTCCTATCTTCTGAAGTTCACAAAAACTTCAGTGATAAATGGATCATCTTTTATTTCCTCAGTTAATACTTGAATTTCTAATGACCAGTGTTGCTGAACACAGGAGATCATAGAAAGTCACAGTTATCAAGAATATATATTCAGAGGCAGAAATCATTTTACCTTAACTTGTCAACTGGCTTACTGTAAGAGCTGCATTAGCACAGAAATGTTTAGGTGTAGGATGTGTGTGCATGTTTTTTATTATTTTTATTTATATATATATATATACACCTCTACCTTGATATAACACTGTCCTCGGGAGCCAAAAATTCTTACCACGTTATAGGTGAAACCGTGTTATATCAAACTTGCTTTGATCCACCGGAGTGCACAGTCCCGCTTCCCCCCCCCGCCCGGAGCACCGCTTTACCGCGTTATATCTGAATTCGTGTTATATTGGGTCGCGTTATATTGGGGTAGAGGTGGATATATAATTTCTTAAACTGGGGTTTCTCAACCCTTTTTGTTTCTGAGCCCTCTCCCCCCAACATGCTATAAAAACTCCCTGGCCCACCTGTGCCACAACGACTGTTTTTCTCCATATAAAAGCCAGGACAGGCATTAACGGGTAGAAAGAAGGGCAATTGCCTGGCACCCCACCTCATGGGGGAACCGTGAGGCTAAGTTGGTCAGGCTTCGGCTTCCGCCCCAGGCTGCAGTCCTGCACAGTGGGGCTTCAGCTTTCTTCCCTGGGCCCTAGTAAGTCTAATGCCGGCCATGCTTGGTGGACCCCCTGAAATCTGCTCGCAGCTCCCCTGGGAGCCACGGGCCCCTGGTTGAGAACCACTGTCTTAAACATTTCATGAGGTGAATTACTTTTTCTCAAGGGACAAGTTTCTTTCTTTGGAGAGTCTTACTCATCCCTGCATGCTTTAAGTGCTTCATTCTCATGGTATCTTGTTGTGACTGCCATCTTTGTGACTGAGCAGGACTGGACAGGATTCCCATTGGGGTTATCCATGTCTCCCATTAACAGGCCAATGGGATTGCTGTTGAGATAAATAGGCTCCACTTGTCTCACAGCTTGTAATGTGGAGTGTGTGACTGAAAAATACTGTGTGTGAACAGATTTTGTGCCTTGACAGCTCTACACACTACGAACAGGAGACACTCCTGCTTTCAAGCCATAGCCTGGAACCTGGAAGGGCATGGGTACATCACTAAGGCCCTGACTTGGAAACATTTAAGCACATGCTTAAAGTTAAGCATGTACATAAGGGTTTTCAAGATGGGGGCCTAAGATAGGTTTCAAAGGGGTAAAGAAGGTGTATTTAAAACCACTGGGTACAGGCTGACATATTGAGAAAGACTAATATCACCCTCCTTCTGCCCAGAGGCTGCCTAGCAAAAAGAGGCTCACTGATAGCCAGTGGAAGTGGTGGGCCTACAATGAAGGTGACAGTACCATACCAAGCTTCCATATGGTCAGGCTTTAGGGCAGAAAATTCATCCTGATTATCTTGGATTATAAACTCTTTGGGGGTAGGGATGGTCTCCCAGCCGTTTGCGCAGTGCCAAGCAAAATGGGGATGATCCTTTAGGTGTGATTGCAATACCCATAATAAATAAGGTAACTTGAATGTTTTTGGCCTTTTGGAAAGCATATGTGTGTATTAGAGATGGGTAGAACCTAAAATTATGGATCCACCCATCTGACCCTTGGGTCTGAATTTCATATACAGGCCTGGTAAAGCTGGAACAAAACCCCATGTCTACCTTCCTCCTCCCTGCCTTTCCTAAACTGGATCCAGAATGAGACTTTTTGACCTGGTTCCATCCTATGTGTACATGTACAGTATATGAGAAGGAGGCTCATCTTTCACGTGCAGCTACATTAGTTCTTGCAAGAAGGGACTTTTTAAGTTTTAATATTATGGTTGTCTAATTTGATCAAGTATTAGGTCACTGAATTGTATCATTGTAAGAAACATGAGAACAGTAGCATGGCCATGAGGCATATTGTATTACAGAATGAGGTTACATAGCACCAAAGCACCACCATATTTCAGTAACAAATACAGCTTCTGGGGAGTTTTGTTATCATTGCATAAGCTTCACTGCTCCCTATCAGATGACACTGATTCAGACAGAAAACACTAATTCAGTTCTTGCCAGTAGAGCCAATTGTCTCTTTGATTACATTAGACTGACAACTGGTTTTCAATGTCATTGTCAGCAGCAAGTTTCCATACATAGTGCAGTCTAGCGTGAACCTGGCTGTCTTTATTTATTTATTTCAGTCCATTTCTGTATTTGCGAATAAGGAAAATATGATCTGATCTAACAGAGCTAAAAACTTCAGGTGGTTTATATTTCAACACCCATGTTTCAGCAATGGACGCTGGTATAATTTTTAAAGGTAGAGCTGTGTGAATGTTCATAGCAAATAAATCTGAATAGTGCCTCTGAATAGTGCCTTTTGCAAATCAGTAGAGCTGGTCAGGAATCTTCCAACAAAATATTTTTTCATCATAAAAATGCAGATTCATCAAAACCAAAACTCTTGGAGGAAAAGGTTCAAATGTGCAGTGTTAATGAAATTCCTGTTTCAAAGAAAAATTTTAAAAAGCTGTGAAATTGTCAAAATGTCCCATTACTTTGTCAAATGAAAAAAAAATCCATTTTGGGGATCAAATTTTTGTTTTACCTTTTTGTTTTAGAAATTAAATTTATAGTTAAAATTCCTTTTTTAAAAAGGTCAAAATCTAAACAAAAGATTTCCAAATTTTCAAAACAAAATTTTTCAATTGACCCAATCCAATTATTTGTTTGCACAGATTTTTGAGATTTTGACTTTTGATTCCAGTTGGTGCCTGAACACTTTTGGAATATTGAAAATTCTAATGGGAATAGAAAACTATTGGTAACCCAGCTCCACAAATAAATCCTGGTTGGTAGCCGGTATGTGAGCAATTTATTCAAAATTTCACCTGTGTTGGTTAGTTTTGTTGTTTGTTTTTTTGTTTTTGGATTGAATAAGGGTAACTCTTAAATTTGGGTCTTTGGCATGAATACTTCTCTTCTCTTTTCCATTTTTCCTATGAATAGTCTCTCATATCTCCCTTCAAGACTGCTGTTTCAAGGAGCTTCCCACCAGTAATTCAACTTGCTAGAGACTTCAGAAAAAGCAATCACAAAGGGGCATGAATATGTAACACTGACAGATCCTAGTTGTCGGCAGGTGGAATTGAACCTGGGACCTCTGGAGCCTCTACTGCATGAGCTAAAAGTCTCCTGACTCTTAGCTAAAGCGGTGGAGCAGACTCATTAATTTCTAAGTGGTCTCTGTGTCACTAGATGGGACAGAACAACACTCAGAGTGTGTGTAGGTTAGAAATATAACAATCTGTTGCTTGTGTCCTCAGCAAGGCTGAAATCTGACAATTTTCAAACTGCAAATATACGACTTTCTCATTTGAGCTAAAGGAAAAATTCCATTAATGCTCTCTGTAGTATGCGTTTGTCCTCTTAAGTGAAGCAGCCACTAGAAAGGGACAAAGTCCCAATGTTGTAGCTTACACAAATGCTATCTAAACAAACTTCCTTTTAAACTGAAATGAATATGCATGGCAAATGGTTCAGAGCCATCCAGGTCTGTTTAAAAGTCCAGTTTGTTTGCGTTACTGCTTCAGGAAATAAACACAGGAGCCAGAGGATTTCCATATTGGGGGTTTTCCCCCTCACCCCTCTTTAAGTGATACATACCTAAATGTTTGAAAATACAACCTGTTTAAATAAACATGTTACTTCAGAAAATGGTGGTGGAGGAGTTGCTGTTCTTCATAGGGTGCTAATGCACTAACAGAGCTATATCTGTGTTGCCACTCTTTATAGTGAGTCGGAACTGGTTGAGGACAGCTGGGACTCAGACCAACCATACTAGCCCTTCAGGGCAGAGAACCCATCTTATGCTGCTTATAAAGTGCTGTGTAAATTTCCATTGCTCTATAAATAATCATTATTATAAATAGCAATATATAGTTACAGTAAGGCAGCCACCAAGGGCTCGTCTTAAATCAATCTGATAGTCAAAAAAGAACTGACATGTCACTAGTATGCAAAGGTTGTGAGCCAATTTGTTACTAAAGTTCTGGTAATTTCACATATGTGATCTGAAGATGTGATCCAGGATCTAAAGTGCTTTAAAAGTGTAGCATGAGTCACACTTGTAGAATCCTAGAAATGTTGGAAGGGACCTCAAGAGTTCATCTACCCCATTGTCTTCCTATCTTTTGTAGGCTGACAATATGGAAATCTAGTATGGCATTGTCACCTTCATTGTAGGTCCACCACTTCTACTGGCTATCAGCGAGCCTCTTTTTGCTAGGCAAATGTGAGTTAGAGAACTAGAATCTTGCCTAAATATTAAAATAGTTGAAGGTCTGGGAGTAAGTTACAAGAATAGTCACTTTTGTGG